>NC_080203.1:120633262-120936200 GCF_030028045.1 Hippopotamus amphibius kiboko
AAATGATGATGAAACCAGCTATGATTTACGAAGTACTTTTCTATGAGCCAGGCATGGTGCTAAGTGCTTTATATTCATCCTCTTGTTCAAAGCCACTCTAGGAGGCAGGTGCTATTATTATCCTCATGTGACAGATGAGAACATTGAATTTCAAACAACTAAAACATGCCAAAGCTCACACCACTTTTAAATGGCAGAACTGGAATTTGAACTCAGTTTGAACTGACTCCAAGACCTAAGTTCTTACCAAAGAAATTGCTATGGGAATTCAGAGAATGGGGATGGCTAATAGGAGAGAAGAGCTGAGCTGGCCCTAAAAGGAAAGACAGGCTTCAGTTAGTCAAGGAGGAGGAGGAGGAGGCCTACTGGGTCAAGCATACAGTAAATGCACGTAGACTAGCAAAGGGCTTGAGGAAAGGATATTAGCTGGGCTGTCCTCTGGAATATGGGACCAGATTTTGGTGGAAAATGAATACTGGGCAGAAGATTGTAAAAACTGGGGGTAGAGACCTCCCTGGTGGTCCAGTGGGTAAGACTCCGCTCCCAATGCAGAGGGCCCCATTCGATCCCTGGTGCGGGAACTAGATCCCGCATGCATGCTGCAACTGAAAGTCCACATGCCACAACTAAGGAGTCTGCATGCCACAACTAAGACCTGGTACAGCCTAAATAAATAAATATTTAAAAACAAAAAACAACTGTGGCTATCAACCACGAGAAACTGTAATGCCAAGTTTCAGGTTGTAGGCCTGGAGATGGACTGCAGACCAGGCCCAGTGAGCTTCCAGGTGAAGAGCGGCGCGGTCACAGGCGCAGGGGGGCAGCTGGGGGACCGTGCCCTGCCCCAATCGCCCCCTGGGCCCCACTGCTCTGTTTCCGCTTGTGGGCGGAGACGCGCCAGGGGCAGAGCTAGTATTCGGGCCCGCGGAGGGGCGCTCAGGCAGCCGCGGTGGGCGGGCCTATTTCTCCCACTTCTGGTGAAGTTGGCAGCCCATCCTGGGGCTCTCCCCACGGCCGCTTGGGAGGGCAGCCGTGTCCCCCGTGCGGAGCCAGCCCTTTATCTCCCCAATCCCGAAATTTCTGCACCGCAGCGGGGGCGGATCTGGGAGCGGTGCTAGAGGGCGGGGCCACGGGTGGGGTTGTGCGCTCATCTCGGGGCGGGGCGGGGCCGCCAGCGACAGAGTGTGTTAGAAATGTTCGCGGCTTCAGGCCAGTCTCCGCGGGTTCCCCTCCGCGCCAGGGGCGTGGTCGGGGGCGGGCCCGGGGGCGGGTCCGGGCCGTCCAGATGCCCGCGACGGAAGGGCCTGTTTCAACAGCACCCGCTGAGGTCGGCGGCTAGCGGGGAGGTAAGGGGCTCAGAGACACAAACTGGTTCCCACCCGGAGCCAACTTCCCCGCTGCTCTCGCGGGCCACCTCGTTTTCCTTCCCCCACGGGCCACGACTCGGAGGGTTCCGTTCCGCGGTGGGGGCGCGGCCGGGGGCGGGGCTCTGAGTGGGCTGCGGCAGGCGGGTAGGATAGAGTTCGCTGCCGGCCCCGAGGCCGCCTCACAACCTCCCGAAGACAAAAAAGGCTCGGCGGAGGCATTGTCGCCCCACGCCCGGAACCCATTTCCCCACGTTTCCCGCGGGGCCGCCAGGGACCCGGGAGCGTCGGGAGCACTATGGGCCTGGTCAAGGCGGGGCTGCCGTAGCGTCAGCCCCTATCTCCGCCCCCGCGCCTTTCAGCAGTAAGAAATTCTAGGTGGTTTGCTTTCCAATCATACTTTGGTTCTGTCATTTTAAAAAGTCCCTACCTTTTACCGCCGGGCTCCATCCCGAGAACTGACCGAGGCTGTGAGTGTTTGGGAACCACGCCCGCTCAGCGGCCGCCGCCTGGGCGTTCCACCTCCTCTCAGCAGGTCGGACGCCGAGGCCCGGGAGCAACACGGAGATGAGGAGCAGGAGCAATTCCGGAGTCCGCTTAGACGGATATGCGCGGCTGGTGCAGCAAACAATCCTGTGTTACCAGGTAAGGAGGGACCACCCCGAACTGCCCCCTCGAGGCATTTATTCTCCTATCCAGTCCTCTCTCGTGTCCTGAGACTTTGCAATTAAGAGGTTTCCTCTTTAATTAAGTCCAGTCCTTGCTGGCCGATGGTTATTCCCCACCCCCATGCCCACCCCGTACGCTTTAC
Source organism: Hippopotamus amphibius kiboko (assembly GCF_030028045.1). Classification (NCBI taxonomy): domain Eukaryota; kingdom Metazoa; phylum Chordata; class Mammalia; order Artiodactyla; family Hippopotamidae; genus Hippopotamus; species Hippopotamus amphibius. The sequence continues at coordinate 120,635,438 of NC_080203.1, forward strand.
GAGTCAGGGGACCGAAGGGCTGTGCGGCTACACTTCACAGGACTCTTTGACCACTGTTTGGGATCGAAGCTAGAAGGAGCCCCCTGGGTGCTCTGGGTACAAAATGCGTCTTTTTGCATTGACTCTGCTTCTTTTGGATGGAAGGAGGTGCGTGTCGGTTGGACAGAGCACGCTGAATGAGGATGGTGAACTCTGGACTGCAAGGACATTAGACAGGAGTGAAGAAATAACTGAGGTGTGCATCCCACTCAGGGGTGTGGCGACTGCTGCTATTCCGCCCTTCAATTATCTTGTTAGAGATCCACCTGTGAGGGTCTTAGGGCTTACTCTGGTTGCTATTTTATAGATGAGAAAACTATGGGCCAAAAAGGTTACTGCAGGGTTAGATCCAAACGCAGGTCTTCTCCCAAGCTGGAGGAAATCTGTGAAGCTGCCCATGTGGTCTGAGGTATGAACGTCTCCTGTTTTGTGTTACGGGCTGAAGTTATATCTGGGCCCATCATGTAAGACCACTGGACTATTTTTATTCCTTGTGAAGACAACAGCTATGTTGCTTGCCCTCAACAGCAACTATTTATAGGACCTCCATGTCAGAGAAGGAAGTGGCATTCCAGGGTAGAGGCCTGGCCTTCAAGTTGGGAGCCGTGGTCGCTCCCAAGCCACTGACCCTTTTCCCTATAGCCAATTTCGCAGCCTCGTTTTATTGTGTACCTATTATGTGCAGCTGGGCTTACAAAGAAGAGTAAATGCTTGTAGTGCCGTGAGATTTATGCATAGGGAATAGGTCCAGAGTCCGTTGTCTGAAACTCTTTGGGTCAGATGTGGTCTGCAAGTCCGAAATTTTTGAATTTTGGGAAGGTAATATACATATATATTCTCTAGTGACTACAGTGAAGTCTAGGCAGCACCCTTAATCAAACACATTATTATTTTCCATGTCGGAATATGAAGATTCACACTGAGTAGGATAACTAAAGAGTGAAAGTAGTTTCATATCAGTTCAGGTCACCTTTTGCCACCAAACGAGCTTGCTGCAAACTTATGAAAACAGTTTAAATTTTCAGAGCGTATTGGCTTTTGAAATTGCGTGTGAGGGACTGTGGTTCTTATTTTGGGAGCTTAGCCCAGTTTGGGGAGCAGGGAGGAGTCCTGGAAGAGATGGTGTTCAAGTTGAGAACTGAAGAAGTAGGCAGACAAATGAGGGTTTTTTTTGTTTTTTGTTTTTTTGCTTTTCTCTTTGGAATATGTTATAATTACTTCAACAAAGTGTTAAAATCCAAGTTGAAAATTCTCTCCCTTCATTACTGTAATGGAAGGGGCTGTAAGGAAAACTGATCGAGCGTGGTTCTTGTGTCACACCTGGGTTTGATTCTCTAGCTCGTCCTTCAACTACAGGTGTAACCGTTTCCCAGCTTCTCTGAGTCCATACCCTTATTTGTAAACTGGGGATAATAACACCTGTGATTAGTGCCCAGTATGTTGCCCCCGCCACCGTAGGCAGTTAACAAATAGTGCTGTTGGTAGTGTTATGATTTTGATATAGGCCACACATATCCAGGCCACAAGTCCTCGCCTCACCACCCTGGCCCAGGACACTCCCTTTCCAGAAGGCCTTGATACTGCTACTAGTTGCTTTCTGGTCTTTGAACATAATTATGGCTCCTTGCGGATTCTGTGAGATCCTTAAGCACAGAGACCTCATCAGTTTCATTCCTTCTACATCAAGCAGTGCTTCAGGCACATGAAACATACCCTTAAGTCCTTGTTGGTAAAATATGTTCTGCAGGCTCTGAGCCATCCTAATGACCCAGCTCTTGATCCTAGCTTACCTTCCCTCAGGAGCAAAAGAACTGTCTTCCCATTAAAGCAAATCTGCAGCATTGGACTTTCCTCTCCAACATTTTAATGATTAAAAAGAAGTTGTTTGAGCCTTTAGTTGTATTTATTTTGGGGGTAGTTGGTGAGAAGCCCTCATGTTTGCCCTGTTTTTCCCTTCCTGACTGCATAGTCAAGCTTTTCTGGTTAACCAGAACACTCCAAGTACAGTTCTTTTGGAAAATCCCATGAGTCTGCAGGTACAGAATCACACTCCTTCCCACCTTCCCCCAACCTGGCACCCATCCCGCACCCAACAGCTAGTCTTCGTAGCAGTCGTAGAGCCCTAACTCATTTAGGGCCTCTTCATCTTTTCTGAGTGATCTTAGGCAGGTCACCTATCCACTCTGTAAAAATGAATGAACAATTTTATGTTATGCATATTTTACCACAATAAAAAAATGAATGAGCTGGACTCTAAATGAGTGGTTTCTAAATTTTATGCTATAACTCTTGCCTCCTGTAGATAAGTGCAGATGTTTAAGAGGCAATTTTCATTGTCAGCTGATACAAGGCTGACCTCTTTCTGATTTGTTTTTTTAACTGTAGTTGATTTACAATATTCGTTTCAGGTGTATAACTTGGTGATTCAGTATTTTTATAGATTATATTCCATTTAAAGTTATTATAAAATAAGGGCTATAGTTCCCTGTGCTGTACAATATATCCTTGTAGCTTATTTTATTTTTTTGGCTTCATTGGGTCTTCATTGCTGCATGCAGGCTTTCTCTAGTGGGGCAAGCGGGGGTCTACTCTTTGGTTGCGGTGTGCAGGCTTCTTATTGTGGTGGCTTCTCTTGTTGTGGAGCATGGGCTCTAGGCATGCGGGCTCAGTAGTTGTGGCTTGTGAGCTCTAGAGCGCAGGCTTAGTAGTTGTGGTGCACAGGCTTAGTTGCCCTGAGGCATGTGGGATCTTCTGGGACCAGGACTCGAACCCGTGTCCCCTGCATTGGCAGGTGGATTCTCAACTGCTGCACCACCAGGGAAGTCCCTATTGATTTTATACATAGTAGGTTGTACTTCTTAGTCCCCTACCCCTATCTTGTCCCTCCCCCCTTCCCTCTCCCCATTGGTAATCACTAATTTGTTCTCTATATCTGTGAGTCTGTTTCTGTTTTGTTATATTCATTTGTTTGCTTAATTTTTTAGATTCCTCATATAAGTGATAAAATACAGTATTTGTCTTTCTTTATCTGACTAATTTCACTAAGCCTAATACCCTCTAGGTCCATCCATGTTGTTGCAAATGGCAGAATTTCATTCTTTCTTATGATCGAGTAGTATTCCATTGTATATATACACCACATCTTTATCCATTCATCTGTTGATGGACACTTAGGTTGCTTCCATATCTTGGCTGTTGTAAATAATGCTGCTATGAACATTGAGGGGTGCATGTATCTTTTCGAATTAGTACAGTATTTTTGTTTTCGTTGGATATGTACCCAGGAGTGGAATTGCTGGATCATGTGGTAGTTCTGTTTTTAGTTTTTTGAGGTCCATACTCTTTTCCATAGTGGCCACACCAATTTACATTCTCATCATCAGTGTACTAGGGTTCCCTTTTCTCCACATCCTCTCCAACATTTGTTATTTGTGTTCTTTTTGATAGCCATTCTGACAGGCGTGAGGTGGTATCTCCTTGTGGTTTTGATTTGCATTTCTCTGATGAGTAGTGATGTTGAGCTTTTTAAATTGAGATCAACGTATATTGATTTCACTTGTTAGAAATCATTTAGTGTTAAATATATTAAACTCATAATTGTTCTTTTGTTAGAGGCAATATTTTATTCATATCAGCTAGCATATCAACTAATTCCTTTTCCTGTGTCTGAAAGAATTTTTCCATTAGTCATTTGCCAGATATAGTTACTGCTAAATATTATTTGAATCTTTAAGACAAAGAAGGAAAGAGCTATATTTATAAAAAGGTCCTTTTGCAGGATTGATTTTGAACATATAGAGAGTATTAATATATACTCTAGGGAGTATCTTCAAATATTTGTTGACATAAAAAGTTATGAAAAATTCCTAGATTTATTTTGGCCAAGGTAAGAAATACTAACTTTGTACATTTCTTCAATATCAGCTATGTTTGAAGGTTCCTACATAAAAGTGTTAAGTACAAAGTGGTGATAAGAATATGGATGAGAAAGAAAAATAATGATCAAAGCAATATTCACTGTAACTGCAGATTATTTTGTATAAAAAGCAAGAGACCAGGACAGTAGGTAAATATTGCTGTATAGTAGTAACAGAATTTAAAATGAGAAGAATGGGATAACTAAAACATAGATTATGGAACAAATTATAATAGTAAGGACTAATTTGAGGGAAGGTTAAAAGAAGATATAATTAAATACTGGAAAATAATATGGCAGAAGAATGGGAGGAAGCTGGAGTTAAAACATGTTAAGGCTCTTATGTTAAGAAGGAAGATAGAGGTTTTATATATTTTAAGTCAAGAGGTCATGTTTAAGTATTATCATTAAAATAAGTGGAAAACATAACTTTAAAAACAATGGGAGAATAAAGAAAATTTGATCACTCCCCAAGAAGAAAGGAAAAGGGTGCTTGGGGAATGAGGGAGTTTTTTTAAAAAGCACAAAGGACAAAACAGGAAGATGCAAATAATTCCGTCTATATTAGTAATCACAATAAATGTAAAATTTTAAATTAGCCAGATAATGGAAATTAATTTTTAAAACATTTTAAAGATATATGTGATTTATAAGAGACAAATCTAAAACAGAGGATACTGAAAGGTTGAAAGTAACTAGTGAGACAAGATATACTAGACAAATGCAAACCCAAAATAAGTTGGTGTAATTATACTAACATCAGGCAGAGAAGATTTTGAAATTTAAAAGAATTCTATTATCAGGGATTTAAAAATGTTATTACTAGATGATAAAAGGATAATTCACACAAAAAAGAGCAATTTTAAACCCACAGAATACTAACAACATAGCTTTAAAATGTATAAAGCAAAACTTGACCTAATTGTTAACAAATCCATAACCATAGTAGGAGTTTTTAAATTCCCTTCTCTCAGATACTAGTAAATAAAGCAGAGAAATAATTAGTAAATAGAAAATTTGAGCACTTCCGTAAGAAACAACTTGATCAAATATACATACATAGAATTCTGTGCCCAACCAATAGAAAATACTTACTTGTTTCAACCTTGCAAAGTATATTTTTCAAAAATTGATGACAAATTAGGGTATAAAGGAAATCTCAAAAACTACTGAAGAATCAACTTTATGCATACACATTTTTTGGCCAAAATGCAAGAAAATTAGTAATAACAAATGACTGCTAAAGCCTCCCCACCCCCCAAATGTATTTGGAATCCTACTAATTAAGCCCTCTTCTAAATATATTTAAATAGATCATGGATATATATGTCATGAATACACACACACACACAATGTCATGGATCTAAGAAGAAATTATAACAGAAATTATGAAATATTTAGAAGTGAATGAAAACAAAGGCATTCCAAATACCAATTTATGGAATATAGCTAAAGTGGGATGTGAAGAAAAGTTTATATCCTGAAATGTATGTATTAGAAAAGAAGAAAGATTTAAAAATTAATGAACTGAAGTTGAGAAAAGGACAACAGAGTGTACACAAGGAAATAGATGAAAGGAAATAATAAAGATTAGACCAACAATTAATGTAATATAAAACAAATAATAAAAGATTGACGAAACCGAAAGCTAGTTTTTTAAAAAAACTAATAAAAAGGCAAACGTTTGCCAGGGTTGATGAGGGGATGGGAAAAGAGACAAACAATATTAGGAGAAAATGGAAAAATACTATGAGTAATTTTGAGCAGTAAATATGAAAACATAAGTGACAGTTTTCTAGATAAATGTTACCAATGTTAACGCAAGAAAACATTACATCCTAATTAGACTATAACCCTTAAAGAAAATTGAATGAGTGGCGATAAGCTCTTTCCCTCCCAGTTTGCTGCTTTTTTCTGACCTTTACAACAGGTTGGAAGAGAGTCGTATAGAAGTTCCTGTATCAGTTGTGCAGAAAATACTAAACCTGTCAGGCAAGATCACCGTGCATTGAAATATTTTCATGTCAAGAGAAGATCGCACATTTTCCACAATCCATTGCTAAAATAAACAGCAGAAAGGCTTGAGAGGTTTTTTTCAGAGAATGCTGATGAAGAATCGAGCAAGTTATGCTCTTGTAGAGTAAATGTTCCTCTCAGGTTTGTCTTCCTGTCATATTTGATATTCCATGAATAATTGAGATCAGCCCTTTGTAGGTTAAGATCATAAAATGTGGAACAAATGGAATTCTGTGTGCTTTCAAAGGGTGATATTTATAAGAAAGCGTCCTAAAAATGATTTGTCCAGAGTGAGGAATTTTAGAATGATAGGAAGTCTCTCGAGTTTAGCCTTCATGCAATTTTGTAGATTCAAACATAAAATTCATCCAGAATTTAAAAGTTTAAATGCCTTCCTAAATTGTTACAGTGCTTTACCAAATGTTTGACTCCTACATAACACAAAACAGTGGTCAAATGTAAAACAATATATAGTAGATTTACTGTAGGTTTTCAACCTTTTTTAGATTTATGCATGTGGACATTTTACTAATGTAAATACAACCGCCACAAAATTAGCTTTTTAAATTGCAGACAGTAATGCATGTCAAACTAATATGTAGTGGCCTTTTCAAGGCCTAGTTCCAGGGAAAACATTTTGTAGAGTATAGGGGAGTGGCAGGAAGGGGAGGAATAATTTTTTATTTAATTTCTGCACTATCTTTTTCTCAATTGTCTGCATGAATAATAATAAGGAATATTTTGTGACTTTCACTGGTAAATATGTTAACAGAACCAAGTACTTAATCTTTTACATCATGTCTTCAGCTGTTTATATTTTAACTTCAGTAAGTTCAGTGGTCTGAAACATGATTCTGAGCTTCATGTGAATTATATCTTACTGTGGAAATCAAAAGTTCCATCCCTGAACTTAGGTGCCCTGCAGTTATACAGGTGTTCAGCTGCACATTCCTGATTAGAAGTCTGCTTTTGAATCTTATGTTGAAATACTAGAAAAATAACAGTGATGGCAGCAATTATGGTCATAGAAATCATTAGATACAGGGAAAATGAGGGGTCCTGCATAATTTTCTTTTAATAAATAAAGTGAAACTTAGGTGGTGGGAAGAAGGAACTAGATACTCTACTTACTACCATGTATGTGCACGCATGTGTGTGTGTTTCTGTGGGCACCCGTGTGTGTGTATGTTATCCACTCCTTTTCTTTGAAACTTCTAAGATTAAAATAGGGGAGAAATCCTGTATGTTGCAATGATAGAAGTTTTTGAAAATTTAGGAAATCAAAAATTCTCCAGGCTCTCTGTCTTGATGTATGCTTGAGTTATGTGCCATATTTGCTTTGAAATCTTTGATTATCAGTAGTTTTACAAAAATTTTGAAGAAATAATCCACTTTCATTTGCTTTCTAGACTTCTTAATGTAAGTTCATAAGACAGAGCTTATTGATAGCATAGTTTTCTAAGTACTGCAAACCTGCAGCACTTCAAAGAGGTTTGAATGAGGGAATTTTTTTTTCCTTGTTAAAATAGTTCCTGTTTCTGTAGAAACTTCATTTTTAGATCTGGGATGGATGAGCTATTGTAATTCAAGTATACAGTTCTTTTTTTCTGTCAACTATTCGTTCATCCGATAGTTAAAGACATGAAAGATGCAGGAAGTACTACTCTCTAAAAGAAATAGGAGGCATTTTCATCTTTATTATTGTACGTTTGGTTATGCAAACACTTTGATGATATAAATGTTAGTGTCCCCCATAAATCCGGTCAGAAATCACTTTTTATTTTCTTAATTAAGTTAAACAATCTATAGTAGGATAGAATGCTGGGTACAAGTGGTACAAAGGAAGGTAAAAAGACTACGGTGAAAATGGTAGATCTTAAAAAAGAAATTGGTTTATGCACTAAATATTTTGTGCGTTGGTCTAATATTAGCCTGATGTCTGTGTAAAATGACAAAAAGAACCAGTGTTGAATCACGTTTTATTTCCTGTCCTTCTGCATTATCCCAGATTGCTAAGTGTGTTCTTTCCAAGAAGTTTGATTGAATTACTGTATACATTTACTGTCCTACGTGACAGTTTTGTCATTGTTAGAGATTTCAATATTAAAATGGGAAACAGAAGCTTAGGTTATTTTCCTTATAAAAACTTGTTCCTTGGAACCACATTATTATGGTTTTCATGCTCTTGTACATTGGATGTCTTAAGCTGAGTGCAGTTCAGGGGATCCTTTCTGGTTACAGGAAGGTACTCCTTCAACACTGATCTGACCTGTGACAAATCTGTACTATACACTATGTAAATGGCTAACAGGTCAATTGCAGACCAACTGAATGTACAAATCTTAGTGCTGGTGCTGAAATCTCTTCAGAACAGTCATCAAGATCTCAAAGTTTTTTCAAAATTTGCAAGCATCGTGTCAATCAAAACTGAAGATGAAATACTAATGAATGTTGAATTTTCATGCTCTAGGTGTACTGCCTTTTTAGAGTTTCTCTGCTGTTTTCACCCTACTGTTTCATTTAGAATTCCTACATGCTAACTTCATTTGTATGATTGAAGTAAAATTATATACAAAAAAAAGAAAGAAAGAAAATTGAATGAGTGAAAAAAATCCTAGTCCAAGATGTGTTTGTAGACTAGGACCAAGGAACATAGAGAGGTTTATTCATTCATTCATCTTTGAAGGCTAAGGAGTTTGGCTTTTATTCTGAGTGGGAAGGGAAGCCATGAGAGGACTTTGGGCAGGTGAGTGGCGTCATCTGGATGATGATTGAAAAGAATCACTCCACTGGCTGCATGGAATATAAGGTGTCATGATGCAGAACAGGGTGACCAGTTAGGAAGCTTCTGCAGTTGGAGCATGATGGCTCAGACAAGGGTGGTTGTAGTGGAGGCAAATAGGAATGGTTGAGTTTGGGGAAAATTTTGGAGATAGAGACAAGTTTTACTGTTGGATTGAGTGTAAGATGTGAGGGAGAAAGTCAAGAATGACTCCAAGGTTTTTGGTTTGAACAACTGGTAGGATGGAATTGCCTTTTTACCAAGATGAGGAAGATTGTGGAGGAGGAAGTTTCTGGGGGAAGATAAGGAATTTTGTTAATTATGAGGTGTCCATTAGACATCCAAGTGGAAATGTAAGCAGGCAGTTGAATATGAGTCTAGAAGTCAGGGGAGAGGTCAGGGCTGGAGATGAAAATCTTGGAGTTGTTGGTATATACATACGTTGTATTTAAAAGGTAATGAGACTGGATGAGATCACAGGAGTGAGTGTAAACAGAGAAGAGATTACATTTAAGGAGGAGCTTTCCAAAAATGGAGAGATCCAGAAGATGAGGAGGACCCACCAAGGGATACTTAGAAGCAACAGATGAGGAAGTAGGAAAACCAGCCAAGGGTGGTTGTCATCCTAAAGCCAAGTGAGGAAAAGTGATTCAAGGAGGAATATCAGATGGGTGAAAGGCTAATAATGGGTCAAAGTCAAGTAGCAACAAGACTGAGAATTGACCATTAGATTTAGCTGTGTGGAAGTCGTTGGTGATCTTGTCAAGCAGTTTACGTGAGTATTAGAAAATTGGTTGAGGTGAGCTCAAGAGAGAAGGGAAGAACAAGAGCCAAAGATTCTGAGTTTAAACAGTTCTTTTGAAGAGTCTGCTGTAAAGGAGAGTAATGGTTGGGTGGAGATGTGAGGTTGAGAGGGGTTTATGTGAGAAATTATATATCTGGTAGAAATGATCCAGTAGATAGGGAAAAATAGATAATGCAAGAGTGAGAGTGGAAATTACTGGAGCAGAGAGAGTTTATCCATTAAAACGAGGGAAGGCAGGGTAAGTGGGCTCGGTGTTCTCTTTTGATTGTTTCTTTCTCAGTGAAACACAAGGCACTGTCATTAGCCAAGTGTGAAGTTGAGGAAGAGTTATCAGAGGTTTGAGGAGAAGGGAGAAGGTTTGAAATTGTACTTTAGGAGAAGAAGGGAATGGATGGTTCAGGGATTTCTAGTATGATTGTTGGACAGCACTAAAGGTCATTAATTTCAAGCAAGTTCAACCAGTATGGCTGTGTGTTTTTCTCCAGCTACACAGGTGCACCCCCAGTGGTAGGCAGAGTCAGATTTAACCAGAGCTGGGGTTTTTTCGTGATGAGTGCAGTGGAGTGAGAGAGGGGCAAGAGATTAACAGATAACCCCTATCTTTTTTTTTTTAATTATTTATTGGCTGCATTGGATCTTCGTTGCTGTGCACGGGCTTTCTCTCGTTGTGGTGAGCAGGGGCTGTTCTCCGTTGCAGTGCGAGGGCTTCTCATTGCAGTGGCTTCTCTTGTTGCAGAGCATGGGCTCTATTCTCGCAGGCTTCAGTAGTTGTGTCATGTGGGCTCAGTAGTTGTGGCTCATGGGCTCTAGAGCACAGGCTCAGTAGTTGTGGTGCATAAGCTTAGTTGTTCCGTGGCATGTGGGATCTTCCCAGCCCAGGGATCAAACCTGTGTCCCCTGCATTGGCAGGCGGATTCTTAACCACTGTGCCACCAGTGAAATCCCATAATCCCTATCTTAAATAAACTATTTCAGATAAAAGATAAAGCGGGATAACTACCAACTTCTTTTATGTGGTCAATATCCCGATACCATAGTCAAACAAGACATAATGAGAAATATTACTTATGGAGGAAATTCACTTATGAATATTGATACAAAAATATAAAGTGAATTATTAATAAAATGAAGCCAGCAATGTATTAAAAGTATATCATAATCAAGTAAAGTTTATCTCAGTAATACAAGGAAATTTACTTTAAGAAAATCTGTTAATGTAACACCACATTAATAAAGGAAAAAAAGGCTTCAACTTTATAACATCTTTTTTTAAAAGGAAGGAATCTGGTACCATTATGGTAGAACACTTTCATTTGTTGGATCTGAGTAATGGGTATTGGTTATATTGTTCTCTATGCTTTCCTGTATGTTTGAGATTTTATTAAGTTGTACAAATTAAGGCCATATTAATAAACACGGTCTAGGAGTAACCTAGGAGTCAGCTTGGATTCCTTCTGTTACCTCATGCCCCACTAAAAAGTGAGAGAATGTACTAATGAATTAGATCACTGAAATCTTTTCCCAGCTCCACCCACTTTTGTCCCTGTCCACTGCCCCCACCCTAGTCCAGGCCACCATCATCTCGTGCCTGGACTGCCCCTCTAGCCTCCTGATTTGTTTCTTGCTCCAGCTCTTAGCCCCTCCTCCCCAGCAGTAAGCAACCTTACATCAGGCACCAGACTACACTGCTCTCCTGCCTACAACCTTCCCATGGCTTTCGTCACTCCTAGAATAAAATGCAGAGTTCTTCTGAACTTTGTGATCCAGCTGCAGCCTAGCTCACCAGCTTCTCACTCACCATCAGTGGTGTGCTGGTAAATGAAAACTTGGCTTCTTTGACCCGAGCAATACCGGGAGGGAGAAAATGAGAGAAAACCACTCCCAATTTCTCACGCCCAACAGCAAACTCTTAATCTTTCCCAACAAATCTGGGCACCACACCCATTGGGAGCCCCGAGTCAGCAACCCAGGAGTCTTTTCAGCCCCTTCTTTTTTCCTTTCCCATCTGTATCTAGTCCATCACCAAACTCTGCTGATTTTATCTCCTGAATGTCTCTCGAATCCGTCTGCTGCTTCTGCTCACCTCTACCGTCACCGCCCTCCTTGGCTAAGCTGCCAGCGTTGCCAGTCTCTATCCTGGGACTAGCTTCCCTGCCTGTCTTCTCTCTGCAGCCACTCTCAGTCTCCTTCGGGTATTTCTCCTGACTGCAGCCAAAGTGGTCTTCTCCAGAGCAGGTGTGCACTCCTGCCGCACCCTCACTCCGAGTTACATCTTAACCTCCCTTCCACCTCAGCTCCACCAATGAAGCCCTCCCTCCCCTCTCTCCTTGATGTCCTCACAGCATGACACACATCCCCTTTGCTGCACTTAACCGAGTTGGAATTTTACATCTATTTGTGTGAATGAATGAATTCCCACTAGACTATAAAGTCCGCTGCACAGGACCAAGGATTTCTTTTTAATTACCTTTTAATCCTTAGCACTTAGTACCTGGAAGCTGTAGAGATTTTAAAAACAGTTGTTGATTGAATGAATAAATGAATGAAATAAAACGCTTACCACGTAGTCTGTGAGCTGCAGTATGTGCAGTTAGTAAATGACCACTGCTCTTATTTTTACTCATCAGACCTTTACCATACAACCATCATTTGGGGTTTCTTAGAACCTAATTGTATTTCCATAAAAAGAGATTGGGCCAGAGTTGCTGCAACTTGTCTGTCCGTTGTCCTTAGTTCAGTTTACTCCCGGAGAATTTATTTAATAGTCACAATGGGAATGAGAACAGTTGTGGACCAGAGCATGCACCAGTATTCTGGGCAGCACTGAATCCAAAAAGGGCAGAAATGACATTTTTAGCCCACAGTCAGACAGGGACTTTCTGACAGATTGTTGTCTGGTCTGTGTGTCGATGATTTGAGAAAGAGAGCACTTGATAGATGACATTTTCTTCTTCCTAGTATCATTCTAGGCCCTGCCTTCTGCCATCTCCCACTTCAGTTCTTTGTAGCAGGAGGAGGGCTTTTGCTGTGCTCTTTTCAGGAGAGCCTTTAAATATTTTTAAAAAATTTGAGTAATTCAATGAAAAAAGTCCTTGAATCTTCCATTTACAAGTAAAGGATCATAATAGACCCATACAAGGGAGAGATTTAGAATTATTTCAAGTTTTGCAAGGATCCAAGAGATCATCTAGTGAGATTACCTAGTCTCCCTTTACAGTTGAAGAAATCCAGCCAAGGGAGTTGAGGGGACCTTTTTCAAGGTCATGCTTTTGGTGAGCTCACAGCCCCGTGATAAGTGCTCGGTCTTATTGGAAACAGGCCAAAGAGTAAATACGACATACCAGATTGCTGTGAATACCAAATAAAGTTGCATTCACTAATAGAGTGAAGTAAATATCACACTTGCCTCATAATAGGTAGGGAGAACATAATTAATGTTTCATAAAATACACTTATATAAGTGGTTCTTGATCAAATGGGTTACAGACCCATTTGAGAATTTGATGACAGCTGAATAGCTTATCTTCTGGGAAAAATGCTCACATAAAAGTTCCAGGAATCTCAAGGACCTCCAGCTCGCTGCCCCCACAAAGCCCATCTATGGACTCTTGACAGACCCCCTGGAGAGCCCAGAGGCAGAGTGACATGTGTAATGCCACCATACTCTGAACCTGAGCCTAATGAAATAAAAGTCTTATTGAAGATATCGAATAGTGACATTTGCAATTTTCCTGTTCAGGTGAAAGGTTACTAGTGTGGCACCCAGTAATCCCTTGATACCTTAGACTTCAGGTGTGGCCAGGAGGATTCTAACAGCCTTTGAATGTGTTCTGTAAGTTTCTGCCAAGGACTAACACCTCAGGCCAAGGAATTGGCAATAGAGGCAGTGAATTAAAATCTCCTAAAAGAGCGGTAAAGTCATTTGCACATTTGATTGTAGCTAAGGGGCCCAGAATGGTCTCTGTGAATTTTGAAAATTTTAAGATGAGCATTGGGATCTGGATCGAAGCTAGAATGAAGTGAATGCCTGCAGTGCTTGGCTTCAGACCCAGTTTGTTTCCCTATAAGCCATCATTCAGTCACATGGGATGATACCAATGCGTCAGCCCAGGACAGCTTGCAGCTTGTGCTTTATTTGTAAACCCAGAGGGGGATATCTAATCAGCAGCAATTTAGAAAAAGACATCATTTGAAAGTGAGAATTGCACACCTGTGATCTCCTTAGGTAAAGCATGAGTCTGCTGCATGTTAGAACTTAAATTTTCAACATTATTCTCTGAAAGCCTGAGGTTTACATATCAAATTATGTAAAACCTATCTTTTAAACTAATGGAAAAAAAGAAAGGTTACTCATACAACCAGTAGTCTCAATTACAGATGCAATCATTTAAAAATAAATGCTGTTGTAATTCCCACATTAAAAAACCTCTCAAGTCCAAAGCATTGCTCTTCCCCATCCCCTTTAACATTTCAAGCAGCAGTTGCTAGAACAAAATTCCCATACAACAAATGAATTTAACCAGTTTTTGGAGTTTCTGTAATAGAAATTCTCATCTATTTTTTGCTTGACCAGCACAGGGGCAGTGGGGAAGGGGGTGGGGGAATAATCGTGTATTTTCAACATTTATCCTAGTTCCTTCTGGCTATTTCATTTGAATAATTGAACAGTATATTCCTCCTTTGGAGCTGAGCAAGGTGGTGGCATGCACTTAGCAATTCTTAATCCAAAGGAAAGAAGGCCAAGGATAGGGGTTAGCTGGACTCCTCTGACCTCCGTCCCTTGGAGAGTATAGGAAAGAGCACCAGGAAGGCTTCATGGAGGAGGTAGCATGTGGAGGAGAGGTGTTTGCTGGAGGACGTTATAGGCGGAGAAGAGAATGTGTGCACAGGCCCAGAAGTGCGAGAGCAGACGTGCAGGAAATATTAATTCAGGTTTTCTGAGGGATTAAGGAGGGAGTGACAGTGATAAGGCTGGATGTGAGAGGAAGAGCCAGCACATGATGAGCCTTGTATGGCTACCTGAGGGACTTCAAGTCTATCTTGTAGGGTTGGAGAATTCTGAACAGGGCAGCAAAGTCTTGAGATTCTAGGTCTTTCTGTGACCTCCATTTGTGGAGGATGGATTGGAAGGAACCAGTACTAGAGGCAGATCAGTAAGGAGCTCCTCCAATTTTCTTTTGGGACGGAGGTAGGGGGAGAAGGAATCTATCCTCTCTGTGCCATTTTTGGTGTGTAGATGACAGCATTCATCTCTGTGCCCTCCAGCTAGAAATTGAACTGCAAAATGTTAAATTAAGTAGTTTGGTGCTACCATCTAGCTTATGTATTTTGCCTTAGTATTGCCTCAATCTTAGATTTCTTTAATAGCATCAAATGTTTTTACAGTATCTAGTTTACCGTGGCCATTTAATAAGCATTCATGGTTGTATCTGTTAGGATTCTTTCAGATAAAAGTGACACAAACCCACCTCAAATGTCCTTTAAGCACGAAAGAGAATTTATTGCTCAAATAACTGAAAAGCCCAAGGGATTGGGCTAGATTCAGGCAAGGCTGGATTCAGGAGCTCAAATGATCAAGTATATCTCTTTGCATTGCTTGGCCCTGTTTGACTCAGAGTGGGCTTTATTCTCTGACAGGCTAATCCCAAGTGGTGGCAGAGGTGGTCCCTTGGCAGCTCCAGGTTATATACTTTTAGATTGGTGCCCTCTGCAGAAAGAAAGCCTTTTCTATAGTGGCCCCAGAGAAAGTCCTGTCTGAGAATGGCTCTCAGTTGATCCAGCTTGGGTCATGTGCACATCCCTGAACTGTGCCGAGATTAGCCAGGCTGGGTCACAGGTCCTTCCCTGCAGTTGGGGCCATGGCCCAGGGGCAGGCGATGACGGAGTCAGCTCCCCCCCCCCCAACCACACTGAATCAGAGAGGGGGAAATTATAGGCCATTACCAGAAAAGGGAGGAACAGGTACTGAATAGGCAGAGGCAACAGTGTTTCCATTAGAAGGGGGATAACATAAAGGGCCAGAGGGCACCCAGCCCATGCTCTCCAATCTGCTTTGAACCCTCCTTTTTGTACAAAAGGAAACCAAGGGCCAGAGAAGTTAAGTAATTTGCCCAAGATCACATAGCTAGTAAGTGGCAGAACAGATTTGAACCCAGGTGTATCTTATACAGTGCAGGGTTTGTGGCCTTAAACACTGCATTATATACTATGCCTCCCTTGTGGAACGGCTTTCAGGGTCCTTCTGCCCAAATAATACCAGAGACTGAGCCCAAATTACCTACAACCCTGACCATTCTATTTGGAAAATTCCAAATGTTAGGAAGCTCTTATGTTGAGTTGAAATCTGACTTGAGTAGCTAGAAAAAATCAAATCCCTCTTTCAGAGGACAGCCTTTCAGCAATTTGAATGCTAACTTGCTCTCCCTTAAGCCTTCTCTAAACACCCTATTCTTCCTCACGGGATGTGGCTTTCAGCCTTCTCATAGCCCTGATCACCCTCTGGGTATGTTCCAGGGAGTGAATATCCATTTTCAAACATGGTGTTTGTCAGTAACAAACTAGGTGTGCTCTGCCAGGCTAGCAGTTCAGTGAGACTCTCATTTCCTTTGTTCTGAAAACTCTACTTTCATTAACATAGCCTTGATTTTTTTGATATCCACTCATATGCTGTTCGTAGGTCGTTGTTAAAACTTGCAGGCAGTGTTGTATAGTTGAAACTTCTTGTACCTAAATATTGGGGCAAGGTGTGGCTGGGTCACGGGGTAGCTGCTGGGATGGGGCAGTGGGGGGTGATTTTGAAAAAAAGAGAAGAGGTTCTCTTTAAAGAGTTTTTTGGGCCCTGGGGGTAGGAGTATATGTGTAAAGGGAGCCTAGTCAACTCAAATGTGTGGGAGTGATTGCTACTAAAATTAGTTAAGCAGAAATTTATTGAACATGTAAGCCCAATAAATCGATTCTTGTTGGCTGTCTAGTTTTATTTCAGCCTGTTGTCTAAGTCCTTAAGCGTTTTGCTGTTCTGGGTCAGCACCGGCTTTGCAGCCCTTACCTGCCCCTCCTCTCACATGCACACACCCTCTAAGGAGCAGTGGATGTCACCTTTTCAACATCTCTGCTCCCTTCTGTTGTTAATCCGACCCATCCCCTGCTTGCTGTCAGTATCATCTTTGTATTGCCACCAGCCAAGAAGATTGTGTAGGTGTTGTTTCTTGAGCTTATATGATGAAGACTTTAGCTTTTATTATTTTTATTTTTCAGGTGGATAATTTTAACGTTGAATATATGTTTTTAAACTACACACCCACCATCCTAGGGAGCCATATACACTGTCTGCTTCGGTCACCCTTTACCACTGTACTGTTGCCCCCACTGAAATTCACTGCCCTAACTTCTGCCTCCTTAAACGTCACCTCTGTCCTGTGAGTTTACTCTTCTCTCTTTCACCGTCTCATCTCTGAATCTAGGGATAAGCCATTTCCTGTGCTTAAAGCAGCTCCACTGTTTTACCCACTTTTCTACTTATAAAGCAAACATGAGGATTTACCACCTGTTTGAATCATTCCCAAGATAAATGCTACTTCAGAGTTTCCTAAAGAGGGACTGCAGTTCTGTGAATTTTAAAACATGTATAGTCGTGTAACCACCACCATAATCAAAATACAAAGCAGTTCCTTCAACCAAAAAATCTCCCTCTTGCTACCTCTTTATAGTCACACACCTCACCCTACCCTAATCTCTAGAAACCACTGATTTGTTCTCCATCAATATAGTTTTGTCTTTTCAAGAATGTCATGTAAGTGGAATCATATGGTATGTAACCTTTGAGAGTGGCTTCTTTCACTTAATATAATACCCCTGAGATTCATTGAAGTCATCATGTGTATCAGTAGTTCGTTCCTTTTCATTGCTAAGTAGTATATTCATTATGTGGACATATCACAGTGTGTTTATCCATTCACCCGTTGAAGGAGATTTGAGTTATTTACAGTTTCTGGCAGTTACGAATCAAGCTGCTTTAATCATGCATGTAGAGGTTTGCATTTCTCTAGGGTAAATACCTGGGAGCAGGTTTGCTGGGTCGTAGGGTAAGTGTATGTTCAACTTCATTAGAAATCGCCAAACTCTTTTCTAGAATGGCAGCACTATTTTGCATTCCCACCAGCAATGTATGAGGATTCAATTGACTCTGTGCCCCTGTTAACGCTTAGTATTGGCATTACTTTTTTCTATATTTTAAATTTTTATTTATTTACTTATCAATTGAAGTATACTTGATTTACACTGTTGTGTTTCTGGTGTACAACAAAGTGATTCAGATATATATATATTCTTTTATATATATATATTCAGAATGTATATATTCTTTTCCATTATAGTTTATTACAGGATATTGAATATAGTTTCCTGTGCTACACAATAGGACCTTGTTGTTTATGTATTTTATATATAGTAGTTTGTATCTGCTAATCCCAAACTCCTAATTTCTCTCTCTACCTCCTTTCCCCTTTGGTAACCATAAGTTTGTTTTCTATGTCTGTGAGTCTGTTTCTATTTTGTAAATAAGTTTATTTGTATCGTATTTTAGATTCCACATATGTGATATATGGTATTTGGCTTTCTCTTCTGATTTACTTCGTCTAGTATTATAATCTCTAGGTCCATCCATGTTGTTGCAAATGGCATTATTTCATTCTTTTTTATAGCAGAGTAGTATTCCATTCTGTGTACACACACACACACACACACACACACAGATATATCACATGTATTCTTTATCCATTCATCTATTGATGGATATTTAAGTTGCTTCCATGTCTTGGCCATAGTGCTGCTATGAACGTTGGGGTGCATGTATCTTTTCAAATTATAGTTTTCTCCGGATATATGTCCAGGAGCAGAATTGCTGGATCACGTGGTAACTCTCTAGTTTTTTTTTTTTTTTCTCCCCTAGTTTTTTAAGGAACCTCCATACTGTTCTCCATAGTGGCTGTATTAGTTTACATTCCCACCAACAGTGCAAGAGGGTTCTCTTTTCTCCACATCCTCTCCAGCATTTACTGTTTGTAGATTTTCTGAGGATGCCCATTCTAACTGGTGTGAGGTGATATCTCACTGTAGTTTTGATTTGCATTTCTCTAATAATTAGTGATGTTGAGCAGCTTTTCATGTGCCTCTTGGCCATCTGTATGTCTTCTTTGGGGAAATGCCTATTTAGGTCTTCTGCCCATTTTTTGATTAGGTTTGTTTTTTTTGATATTGAGCTGCATGAACTGTTTATATATTTTGGAGATTAATCCTTTGTTGATTCATTTGCAAATATTTTCTCCCATTTTGAGGGTTGTCTTTTCATCTTGTTTATAGTTTCCTTTGCTGTGCAGAAGCTTTTAAGTTTCATGAGGTCCCACTTGTTTATTTTTGTTTTTATTTCCATTACTCTAGAAGGTGAGTCAAAAAAGATCTTGCTGTGATTTATGTCGAAGCGTGTTCTTCCTCTGTTTTCCTCTAGGAGTTTTATAGTGTCTGGCCTTACATTTAGGTCTTTAATCCATTTTGAATTTATTTTTGTGTATGGTGTTAGGTAGTGTTCTAATTTCATTCTTTTACATTCTTTTACATAGCTGTCCAGTTTTCCCAGCAGCACTTATTGAAAAGGCTGCCTTTTCTCCATTGTATATCCTTGCCTCCTTTGTCATAGATTAGTTGACCATGGTTTATCTCTGGGCTTTCTATCTTGTTCCGTTGATCTATATTTCTGTTTTTGTGTCAGTACCATATTGTCTTGATTACTGTAGCTTTGTAGTATAGTCTGAAGTCAGGGAGTCTGATTCCTCCAGCTCCATTTTTTTCCCTCAAGATTGCTTTGGCTATTTGGGGTCTTTTGTGTCTCCATACAAATTTTAGGATTTTTTATTCTAGTTCTGTAAAAAATGCCATTGGTAATTTGATAGGGATTGCATTGAATCTGTAGATTGCTTTGGGTAGTAGAGGCATTTTCACAATGTTGATTCTTCCAAACTAAGAACATGGTATATCTCTCCATCTGTTTGTGTCATCTTTGATTTTTTCATCAGTGTCTTACAGTTTCTTTCTTTTATTTTATAAATTTATTTATTTATTCACTGCCTTGGGGCTGTGTTGGGTCTTTGTTGCTGCATGCGGGCTTTCTCTAGTTGTAGAGAGTGGGGCCTACACTTCTCTGCGGTACATGGGCTTCTCATTGTGGTGGCTTCTCTTGTTGCAGAGCATGGGCTGTAGGGTGTACAGCCTTCAGTAGTTGTGGCACACAGCTCAGTAGTTGTGGTTCGTGGGCACTAGAGCTCAGGCTCAGTAGTTGTGGCACACAGGCTTAGTTGCTCTGCAGCATGTGGGATCCTCCTGGACTAGGGATCAAACCCATGTCCCCTGCATTGGCAGGTGGATTCTTAACCACTGTGCCACCCGGGAAGTCCCCATCAGGGTCTTATAGTTTTCTGAGTACAGGTCTTTTACCTCCTTAGTTAGGTTTATTTCTAGGTATTTTATTCTTTTTGTTGCAGTGGTGAATGGGATTGTTTCATTAATTTTTCTTTCTGATCTTTCATTGTTAGTGTATAGGAATGCAAGAGATTTCTGTGTGTTAATTTTGTATCCTGCAACTTTACCATGATTAGCTCAAGTAGTTTTCTGGTAATTTGGTTCCATTTGTTATTTTTGCTTTTATTTTTATTGTCTTGGAAGACTGATCTCAGAAAACATTGCTACAATTTATGTCAGAAAATGTTTTGCCTATGTTCTTTTCTAGGAGTTTTATGGTGTCATGTCTTACATTTAAGTCTTTCAGCCATTTTGAGTTTATTTTTGTGTGAGAGAGTCTTCTAACTTCATTGATTTACATGTGGCTGTCTAGCTTTCCCAGCACCACTTGCTGATGAGACTGTCTTTTCTCCATTGTATATTCTTGCCTCCTTTGCCAAAGATTAATTGGTCATTGGTGTGTGGATTTATTTCTGGGCTCTCTATTCTGTTCCATTGATCTATATGTCTGTTTTTGTGCCAGTACCATGTTGTTTTGACTACTGTAGCTTTGTAGTATTGTCTAAAGTCTGGAGGGTTGTATGTCCAGCTGTGTTCTTTTTCCTCAGGCTTGCTTTGGCAATTCTGGGTCTTTTATGGTTCCATATAAATTTTAGAATTATTTGTTCTAGTTCTGTGAAAAAGGTCCTGGGTAATTTGGTAGGAATCACATTTAATCTGTACATTGCTTTGGGTAGTTTGGCCATTTTAACAATATTCTTCCAGTCCAAGTTCATGGGATATCTTTCCATTTCTTTGAATCATCTTCAGTTTCCTTTATCAATGTTTTATAGTTCTCAGAATATAAGTTTTTCACCTCCTTGGTCAGGTTTATTCCTAGATATTTTTTATATGATTTAAAAATGGATTGTTTTTTACTTTCCCTTTCTGATATTTCACTGTTAGTGTAAAGAAATGCAACAGATTTCTGTATGTTAATCTTGTATCCTGCTACCTTGATGAATTTGTTTATTAGTTCTAGTAGTTTTTGTGTGGAGTTTTAAAGGTTTTCTATATGTAGTATCATGTCATCTGCATATAATGACAATTTTACCTCTTCCCTTCCAATTTGGATATCTTTTATTTCTTTTTCTTGTCTAATTGCTGTGGCTAGGACTTCCAATAATATATTGAAGAGAAGTTTTTGAGAGTGGGCATCCTTATCTTGTTCCAGATTTTAGTGGAGCTTTTCACCTTTGAGTCTTACGTTAGCTGTAGGTTTGTTATAAATAGCTTTTATTATGTTGAGATACTAGGGTGAGTCAAAAATTATCTGCGCTCTGGGTATATTAAAACTTCTGTTGGCCGCACTGTCTTACCAGCGCTTTCCCTTCACGGCTACTATCTCCCCAGTCACTGCTATGCAGGTGTGAACATGTTACATCAGTTCATTTGTAACTGCAGTGTGAGCAAAAATGGATGCCCCACTTGTGATTTGCACGGAAGAAGAGCAGCATGCAGTGACTTGTTTTTTGTGGTCTGAGGGTGTGCACATCTGCACACTTCTGCCCACACTGTCGACACTCTGCAAAAACTTCGTTTTGAGGTGTTAAAGCATCCTCCCTATAGTCCTGATCTTGCTCCATTGGACTTTCACCTGTTTGGTCCCCTGAAAGTAGCCCTACAAGGACAAAGATTCACTTCTGATGAAGTAGTAAAGACAGCAGTACATTCGTGGCTCACAGCTCAGCCTAAAACATTTTTTAATGAGGAAATACAAAAGCTTGTTGACAGATGGACAAAATGTATTGAAAAGCAAGGAGATTATGTTGAAAAATGATGTATTTATCTTTTCTAATTGTTAATTAAAATAAATTCTACAGCCAGAGTGCGGGTAATTTTTGACTTACCCTTGTTTGTTCCCTCTGTACCCACTTTGGTAAGAGTTTTTAACACGAATGGATGTTGAATTTTATCAAATGCTTTTTCTGCATCTGTTGAGATGATCATGTGGTTTGGCAGTATTTTTTTTTATTTTAGCCATTTCAATAGGTATGTAGTGCTATCTCACAGTGGTTTTATTTTTTATTATTATTTTTTTGACTGCATTGAGTCTTTGTTGTTGTACACAGGCTTTCTCTAGTTGTGGCGAGTGGGGGCTACTCTTCGTTGCAATGTGTGGGCTTCTCATTGTGGTGGCTTCTCTTGTCACAGAGCACAGGCTCTAGGCGTGTGGGCTTCAGTAGTTGCAGCATGCAGGTTCAGTAGTGTGGCTCTCGGGTTCTAGAGTGCAGGCTCAGTAGTTGTGGCACGTGGGCTTAGTTGCTCCGTGGTTTGTGGGATCTTCCCAGACCAGAGATCGAACCCGTGTCCCCTGTGTTGGCAGGCAGATTCTTAACCACTGTGCAACCAGGAAAGTCCCTCAAGTAGTTTTAATTTGCATTTTCTTAACAGCTAATGATGTTGGCCTTCTTTTTATGTGCTTATTTGTCATGAATATATCATCTTTGGTGGCATGTCTATTCAAGTTTTTTTTAAACCAATTTTTAAATAAGTTGTTTTCTTACTGTTGAGTTTTGAGAGTTCTTTCTATATTCTAGATACAATTCCCTTGTTGAATATGTGACTTGCAAATAGTTTCTGCCAGTCTATAACTTGTCTCTTAAGTGTCTTTCACAGAGCATAAGTGTTTAATTCTGATAAAGTCCAGCTTATTGATTTTTCTTCTATGGATGTTGCTTTTGGTATCATGGCTAATTTTGCCTAATTTTAAGTCATAAAGATTTTTCTTCTGTGTTTTCTTATACAAGTTTTATAGGTTTACATTTTACATTTAGATCTGTGATCCATTTTGAGTTAACTTTGTGTAAGGTGTGGGATTTAGATTGAGATTCATTTTCTTGCATATGGATGTTCAGTTGTTCCAATACCATTTATTAAAAAGGCTGTCTTTTCTCCCATTGTCTTTACACCTTTGTCAAAAGTCAATTTGTCATATTTGTGTGGATCTACTTCTGGTCTCTATTCTGTTCTAGCCTCTATGTTTGTATTCCTTTGCCTCTTGTTAGGTGCATACACATTTAGGATTATTATGTCTTCATAGTGAACTGACCCTTTCCTTATCATGTGACATATCTCTGTATCTCTGGTCATTTTCTTTGCTGTGAATTCTACTTTGTCTGCTATTAATACCTCAATTCTTTTCCCTTCTTCCCCCTTCCCTAAAGAGTAGGATTTCAGTTTATTACTTTAACACTTTTTTTTAAGCCCAAAAGCAAAAGGCCAGTAGTTCATCATCATTTTAATCTCTGAGCACTTTAGATTCAGTAATGAGTAGGCTTTGGAGGGCAGGGTGGGTTCCAGGCCCATCACAGCTAGCAGGTGAGGTCACCATGACAGCATAGTTGTTCACAATTATTCACATAATAATTGTTCACATAATAGTTTTTCACAGTTATTTGTTTCTCATCCCTGGGAGAGGCTTCCACATCCCTACCCTGTGGAACTTAGGAATGGCCATGTGACTTGCTTTCATCAATGGGAAGAAAAAGGAAGTGATATGTGTCAGTTCTGACCAGCAGCTATAAGAGGCCCCTCATGGTTCACTGTGTCTTTCTTCTCCTCTTCCATGAGATGGGCAGTGTTTTGGGCATAAGGCTGTCCCAGTAGCCTGGTTCCTAGAGGGAAGATAACACAAAGCAGAACCACAGCTGAACAGGGAGGGACACAAGGCATGGACGAAAAATATAAGCCACCAAGGTTGTAGTGTTGTTTGTTACCACAGCATAGGGGCCTAATCCATTCTAGGCCTTAGGGCCCTACCCTTTTTTCTCGTAAGCAGGAGCCAGGAAAGGCACTTCTTCTAAATTAGAAATGAAGAAATGTTGGAGAGGGGCCAACAAATGACTGGAGTGAGAAGACGAACTGCTTGGCTGTTGGCCCCTTGCCATTGATGGAGCACAGTTTATGTTAGGCCCATTCGTCTTGGGCCACTTCTTCTACAGTTTAAAGTTGTCATGGTCAGTTCCTCAGCAGCAGGAGTGCTGAGTCCCAGTGCAGGTCTGTGCTACCTCCTCTAATACTGAATTGGAATACTACCACTGACTCTGTAGCTCTCCTCGTAGCTGTCCCCTCCTCTTCCAATAAGGGCACTAATCCCATTCATGAGAGCTCCACCCACATGACCTAATTTTCTCCCAAAAGCCCCACCTCAAAACACTGTCATGTTGGGAATTAGATTTCAATGTATGAATTTTGGGGAGACACAGGCTTTCAGTTCATAATAGTAAGTATTCCTTTTGCTGAGTGCAGCAGCACCCTGATTTAACATGGCTTGTGTATGCAGTTTTGAATGTGGGGATCCCCTGAAGCACCCAGCCTGCTTCTCTGTAGTGGAATGAGGCTCAGACAGTCTAGCTCTGGATGGGGATGAACTAATCCACTTCAGTAGTTAAACTCAAACTAAAGAATCAAAGAGGTAACTTTCAGTTAACAGGACAGTGACATTTCATAATCCAAACCACACTTGGCACTGCTGTGTCATTGAAAGGCTGTTTGTCTCAGTGGACTCACAGTTGATGGGTATGCCAGGAATGGGCTGAGTTCTTTCTCTGCACCTCCTGGTGGTTTCCTGCCCTGAGTTTACCCAGCAGGCCCCAGAACAGATAAAGATGCTTATGTTATAACTTGTTGATGCATAGTGATTTGTTTTAAAAAGAACTCCAATAGTCCACTATTGAAATAAGACTTGTACCTTCCCTCAACTATTTCTAGACTTCACTTCTGGCTGACTTTAAGATCGTTGATTTGTAGTTGTTGGCTGTAGAACAATGTCAATACACTGAATGCTGCTGCCCCTGAAGGCATATCAGTTGCGTTTTAGATGTTTTTGAAGAAGGCATAGATTAAAGAAGAAGGTCAAATATTTAATTCCTTAGGTGGGACCATCTGAGACTATGCCAGTGTTTTTTTACCCGGTAACCTTGGCAGCATCACTTTGAAAGTACCCATCAGAGTTTTTTAATGAGCCCTCTTGTAAATAATTTGGTACCCTTTTGAAGAATATTTTAAGCTGGCAAGGTTCTCATTGCTATCATGTATATTATTAGATATATTTTTCTTTGCATAATTTCAGGAAAAGTCAACAGAGGCTGTATTTTTATGTGACTCTTTTCCTATCTTATCCATTTTATTTCTAGGCGCATAGTTTATTAGAACTAGATTCTTAAATTATATCTCAATACAGCTATTTTTTTTACCATGAAATTCATTTAGCGTGTACAATATAATGGTTTTTAGCATATTCAGAGTTGTACATCATCACCAGTCAATTTTAGAACATTTTCATCACCCCCAGAAAGGGAAAAAACCTGTTAGCAGTCACTCACTCCCCATTTCCTCCCACCCCACTACTACCCACAGCCCTAGACAACTACTAATCTACTTCCTATCTCTATAGATTTCCTATTCTGGACATTCTATACAATTGGAACCATACAGTATGTAGACTTCTGTGCCTGGCTTCTTTTACTTAGCATTATGTTTTTGAGGTTGACCCATGCTGTAGCATGTATTAGTACTTCATTGCTTTTTATTGCTGACTAATATTTCATTGTATGTCTGGGTCACATTTTGTTTATCCATTCATCAGTTGATGGACTCTTGGGTTGTTTCCTCTTCTGGGCTATTATGAATAATGCTGTTATGAACATTTTTGTATACTTTTTTGTGAAGATCTAGCTTTACAGTGACTCAGCTGCTCTTTTGAATACTGGTGATAGCGTAGCTCCAGCTCCGTAGGACCCCCGATGGCCTCTTTCTCAGCGCCTCCTTTTTAAGGTCAGGGGCTTCTCCAGGCACACAGAGCTGGAGTGGTGGAATGGGGCCTCTTGCTCCTATATTCAATGCTTTACCAATCAGTGTGGAAGCACAAAGGGAGAGGAAGACCTAATTCCATAATGAACAGATTTGTAAAAGCCTTATAGGCTTTTTCTGTTTGCTGTTTATAATATCCTCATTATACAGATGAGAAAACCAAAGCCAAGAGAAGTGATGTCACTTCTCGCCCAAGATTACGCTGTTGGTGGGAGGGCAAGGACTGGAATGCTGGTCTCTTCACTTCTTGTCCCAGCCTTCATTGCGCCCTGCTTAGGGTGAGCGTTCATTGCCCAGGAACTGGGTGAAGGTCAGTGCTGAACTGTTTTATGTCTCTTCTTTGATAGAATCCTGTCACGGGACTGCTATCAGCCAGTCATGAGCAGAAGGACGCCTGGGTGCGGGATAATATCTACAGCATCCTGGCTGTGTGGGGCCTGGGCATGGCCTACCGCAAGAATGCCGACCGCGATGAGGACAAGGCCAAGGCTTATGAGTTGGAGCAGGTAAGGCTGACTGGCAGCCATGACTTGGCTGCTCAGCACCTTTTCCTTGAACTGAAAAGCTTACAAGGAGGTAGCTGTGTGTGCAAAACAGTCTGGTGCAGGCGTCGCCTCCATTTCTGCTATAGGATATTTTGGGGAGGTGCTTTGGTGTTCTCAACCTCTCGTGTTCTCTCCTTTTGAGATTTTTGCCTCCATAAAAAAACCAACAAAAATCACACTGAATAGACATCCAAATTTCTAACTAGCTACATTTCTCTCACACATGCTCTCTCAATTTTATACATACTTATATATGAAACGTCATTATAAACTAACATGATTGTTTTTAGAGTCAGCACACCAGAACTACACAATCTAAAGCGTATACTCTGGAGTAGTCATGTTGAAAGGAGATTTATCCAAACAGTATTGCCGCTGCTTAAAACATTTTTGGAATTTCCCTTAAAAATGCCTTTCTAGTTTGAATCATTCCAAAGCAGTCTTTTAAATTTATAGTCACCCTTCAATTTTGAACCACAATGGGGTTGTCCAATTTTCACGCCTGTGTTACCATATAAAACAATGAAGTCCTTTTATTGTTTTCCAAAATCAGAAACCAGCATACCCATCAAAGCAAAGACTTGCCATCGCTAAGTATGTGAGAAAGTAATCTGCCTCTGAGCACAGGAGATATTTTCAGAGTATTTTGAATGATAGCATTAAAGTAAGGAGCATTGATGTATAAAAGTATAGCTCTCTTGGCATGAGAGCCTTTGGGATTTGTCTTTGATTTATCACTCCTCATCGGCCCACACAGCCAGTGGATCGTCAGGTCCAGGGAGAGTTCTTAAGGCCCAATCGGTGATTGTTTATAGCAACCAAAGTGGGCATGAGTGGCGGGCAGCCTTGACAGCAGTAGGGAAGCTAAGAGAGAAAGCCTGTCTGCGTGAGCAAGGAAAGGACAATTTGGATTTGACTAGACCTGCTAAGTGTGAGGTAATGAAATCACCCAATCTTGGAGGTAAGGCAAGAATGGGTAGTATTTAAAATGCATACAGCAAGCATTGAATGCTCCTCCAAGAACTTGGATGGCTATTACATAAGTGAGTCATTCATTTAACAGTATAATAATTTGATATTTACGTCCTCCAAACTTTCTATCCTCCTCTGACACAAAATCCAAGTAAAGCCATGCCTGTCTATTCACACGGACACACACACACACACCCCAACCACTACCTCTCCTATGTAAGCAAATTCTGATCTGGGTTAGAGTTGACTAGATTTGCTGATCTGTGACTGACAATAAAGAGGCACAAACAGGCCACATTGTTTGATTTGTTGAGAGTGGTTAATGACTAAAGGAGACATCTCCCTTGACCGTGGAAAATAACACGGGATCTTCCAGTGATCCTCAACAGGGACACTATTGCTTTTGGGGCTTAGGCAGTACAGTTGTTACTGTGTGAGACTGTCCCATGCATTGCAGGACACGTAGTGTCCTTAGTCCTTACTCACTAAATGCCATAGCTCCCACCCACATCGTGGTGGCAATAAAAATGCCTCCACCCCCACATTTCCAGATGCTTCCCCACCCCCAGGGATGGTAATGTCACCCCCAGTTGGGAACCACTGTACTTCTTCACAATGGGAAATAACTTTTCTTTATTTGAGGGGAAGTCAATTAGCAAATGTTCATGCTACACACTGTAGGAAATGTTAATTATAACAGTGTTAATTATACCTTTTAATTATGAAGTAATACTTTCTGCATCAAAAGAGTTTATGACATAAAGTGAGATTATACTCTAGACTCCCAGACTTTTAGAGATGGAAGAATCTGAAGGGTGATCCATTTCAGACTTTTCTCTGG
Organism: Hippopotamus amphibius kiboko; assembly: GCF_030028045.1. Taxonomy (NCBI): domain Eukaryota; kingdom Metazoa; phylum Chordata; class Mammalia; order Artiodactyla; family Hippopotamidae; genus Hippopotamus; species Hippopotamus amphibius. The sequence goes on from NC_080203.1 coordinate 120,663,716, forward strand.
CAGTTGACTTTAGTGGCCCTTCACTACATCTTCCCCTGCAAACCATGTACATTCTATGAGAGAGGAGATGCTGATGGCCCTGGGTGGGAACTTCTTTCAGCCAGACTACTTTGACCTAAAAAGATCCCATTCTCCAGCCATTTGTGAAGTAGTTTTATAGTGTTTTTAATAGGACATATTAAGACCAGGCTTTCAGTGGGCCTGAATTGTGGAGGAAGTGGGAGGCAACACAATGTATTGACTAGGAGCTCAGACTCTGGAGTCGGAGGGCCTGTGCTCTGTCCTTGCTCCACCTCCTGCCAGCTGAGCCACTTGAGCAATGTTGCTTCATCAGCCTCAGGTTCCTTATCTGTAAAGTGGGGAAATAATAACACCCACCTCATAAGGGTGTTGCAAGAATTAGTGAGAATCCAGGCAAAGTGTTTTGTACAATACCAGGACAGAATGTCTGATTATCATAGTGTTATTGTTATTATTTATAATGATAATAATTATAATAATTGGTTCTGGTACATATTATTAAGAAGCCTTGGCAGCTACTTGCATTTCTTAAGAACTTTACTCAGTAGTCCAGTGATGGTGTCACAAATGGCTATTTTGGCAAAGCATCATTACTTTGGGGCAGGCATGGTGGACTTAATTCATCCTTAGTATAGCAAAAATAAATGACTAAGAATTGTGACATAAAGTTCCAGGGTACTAGGCTTATAAAAATTGTCTTGCTAAAATAGCTGGAGTCACTGGATTTCAGTGCCAGGAGGTGCCATCTGGTCCAGTTCCTTTATTTGGGATAAGTCACTTCATCAAGATTTTCTTTGTGATGGAGTGGAGAGGTAGAAATAATCTAAACAGTCAGAATGCTTGTATATGCCCTCTCGGGGAAGGCTCCAGGCAGCACTGGTTTACCAGCCATGTGGTTGTTTTCATGGAGCAGGGAAGCTGGCCTTGTTACTTATCCCATTTTATTTCCATAGAATGTGGTGAAACTGATGCGAGGTCTTCTCCAGTGCATGATGAGACAGGTACGTGGAAAACGACAGATGTATTTTTGGGTCATCTGAGTGGGCACTTCATCATATTCATGATGACAACTAACATTCTTAAAGCATTTTGAACTTTCTTCTCAAGATGAAGAGAAATTGAAAATATTTTGCTCACTTTCACCTTTTAAAATTATTTTCGATAATTTTATTATGCTATAGAATGCAAAGAACACTTTCTCAGAATCTCTTTTCAAGAGTTAACTTGTGTGAAAGGAGAAAATGCCCTTTTTTTTTTAAACAGGGAAGAAAACATTGTTTTTTAAAAGCCACTCCTATAAAGCCATGTACTATTGTTTATTCTGTTGAGTTTATAAAAGGATTTCTTTTGAGTTTGAAATGCTTGAGTTTTTAAAACTTGACATTAATATTTACTGGTATTTTCAGTGAGGGGTAAATAAAACAATTTGTTGAGCATGTACTATATACAGAACATCATACTAGGATCTGCACAGATTCCAAGATAAAGATGATACAGTCCCCACCCTTAATCGGCACGTGCCCCATTAGTGTTCAAAGACGTCCTCGCTCTTTCCCTTTCAACATAAGGAAATAAGATTGGAAATTTAAAGAGGAAGAGGAGGGTCCTCTTTCCTCCCCTCTTCCCTCACTCCTTCCCTCCCTCTCATTGAGTTCCTACTGTGTGTCACAGCTCATGCTGGGGATAGCAGACAAGGAAACCCTTTGGCTTGACCCCTCACCCCTGCAGAGCTTGTTAAAATTGCACTGGGCTCGAACATTTCTGGTGATGGGCAGGAAGAGTCCCCTGCACAGCCTCTCTGTGTGGTGCTCACCAGTGAACATTCATCCCCTGCCTTCCATCCGTCTGGCTCCCAGAGGTAACAGATAAAAGGTTTAGATCCAAGAGATTGACCTTGCCAGCCATGAACCCCTTAGTTACGAGCAGCTGACTTGCTTTCTCCCACAGGTGGATAAAGTGGAGAGGTTCAAGCACACTCAGAGTACCAAGGACAGCCTGCATGCCAAATACAATACCGCAACCTGCAGCACTGTGGTGGGCGATGACCAGTGGGGACACCTCCAGGTGGATGCCACCTCTCTCTTCCTCCTGTTCTTGGCCCAGATGACTGCCTCCGGTGAGTCAGGGCTTATTGACCCTATTGTACTGGGAGCGACAATCCAGAAGGGGGCAGGGAGGGGCAGGCATTGATCAGTATTCAAAATAAGCTATTTCTGTAAAGAAAAAGCATGCTTCTTTTTGCATTGCATTATGTACACTGACTCTGTGGCTCTGTCGACAGTCAGCGTCCTGAGCCCTTGCAGGATGAGGGCTGTTGCGCCAGCTCTATTAACAGCTCGCTGGTTGATCCCAAAGCTTCCTTGCTGCCTCTGTCCCCTAATTACTGGACAAACCTAGATCAGATCTCCTTCAGCAGTTCAAATATCTGCAGACAGTGTCATGCCCCATCTTAGAGTTTTCTTCTCCAGGAGTTGCAGGCCTGGCCCTTCAGCTCTTCCTCTCACTACCCTGGTCACCCCCTTCTAGACGCACTCTCATGTATCCAAATTATAAACAAACAACATAATTTCTAGAAGTCAACAGTGTGCTCAGAGTTGTCTTTCAGTCCATAGCACCCATGCTGTGAGTGGGCCAAAAACTTCTGGGTGGTGAGCATTGTTCCTGTTGAAGCCCAAGCTGTTGTCTTTCACTGAGGCCTGGTGTCCACGTCTTCCGAGCTCCAGCTGCTGCCCCATTCTGCGCACCAAATGGCCTCAAGTTAGGTCACTTAGCTGCTGCATCTCGGAGTTCTTATCTCCAGTCCCATAAATTCATGCTCCTGAGTTAGAGGCTTCCCATTCATTTCAGACTGCAAATGTGAAACTCTAAAAGTAGAAATCAGTAAATAATATTTTTATGGCTTTGTGAATCAACCAGACACTTTAAAAAATACATTTTGGTTATGAAAGTTAACGAGCTCACTGTAGATATTTTGGAAAATATAACAAAATACATAGAAAAAAATCTCACTGCCTATTTTCATTTGTATGTGTCTCCTCCACGTTTTTTTTTCTTTGTACTTTAAAAACATATTTAAGGTCATATTGTATACATAAATGTAGTCTTTTTATTACACAGCATTATAACTTAACCATTTCCCCATGATATTATAATCTGTTCACAAACATAATTTTAGTGACTTTATCAATGGATATTTCATAATTAAACTATTCCTTTATTCTGGGTTTTTTTTTTTTTTTGCTATTATAAGTATGTTGCAATACCAGCTTTGACCCCCATCTCTTTTTGCTTCCTTCCCTTAGTTAGATATCATTCAAAGGGCACTCATACTCATTGCCAAATTGTTTTCAGAACAGTTTACTAGTTAAATTTCCCCCAGTGATGTAAGAGTGCATATCTTACCATACCCATACCAGCTTCAGGAACTCATACTTTAAAAATACATGTTGGAACTCTGCTCAGTATTCTGTAATAACCTAAATGGGAAAAGAATTTGAAAAAGAATAGATACATGTATATGTATAATTGAATCACTTTGTTGTACACCTGAAACTAACACAACATTGTTAATCAACTATACTCCAATATAAGATAAAAATTTAAAAAACATCAAACAGGAAAACCAAAAAAACAACCCCCCAAAATGTATGTATTTGCCATAACCAGTTATACATTCAAGGACCCAAGCAAAAAGGCAGCTCTTCTGGTCACTGCCTGCTTCAGCACGTTGATGCAGCCCCCTGGGCAGGTCCTGGGAGCTGGCCTTTCCACGAGGTGAAGAGCCGTCTCCTGCAGATGGGGGCTCTACTTCCCCATCTGCCATTAGGGAAAAGTACCCACCCTTTGGCTCACTCAAGGATAAGACTGGTTGCTCTGGGCTAAAATGCTTGCTTTGTGGAATCTTTTCTGCGCAAATCCAACACATACCCGAAGGCCCCACATCTTCTCTTTCAATCCTTTCTGCTCCTAGGCACATGCGCAAAAGTGGAGCCATTCTTTCCTTCGTCCCTTCCCTCCGCCCTTCCTTACTTTTATCCTCCCTCCCTCCCTCCCTTCCATCCTTCCTTCCAAGATAAGACATTAACTGTTACAATTTACTTCATACTTAATTTTTGATGCCCGAGTAAGAAAAATGAAAACGAGGGTAAAAGGATTTATTTCCTAGTGTAATATTTGTAATTTGTAAATTGGCAGCTCTCTCTTCACAACATAACTCAATTGTTTGTTTTTCTTTACTAGGCTTACGTATTATTTTCACTCTTGACGAGGTGGCCTTCATACAGAATCTTGTGTTTTACATAGAAGCTGCATATAAAGTCGCTGTAAGTGTCAAACCCAGTGGTTTTTTTCAGGTGTCCCAGTGTCAAAAAGAATAAAAATCATACAGCTCTTTGAGGGCCAGGCTGTTTGGGACTGACCAGAATGTTAGCCAGATTAGAGCTATAAGATTACGTCACCTCTGCACACAAAGTGCACGTTTCTGTCCAGGAGCTCAGTTGGGGAGCTTTTGTTTGTGGAATGTGCCACATGCTCTGGTTTAATCCATTACACTTGTTTTAAATAAGACCCTGAAAATGTCCTGGGGCACGTCCGCAGGCCAGCCTGAATCAGGATGAAGGGCAACGTCATCAGCAGCTCGGCAGGAGCTGTGGTGCCATGGGGATCACCCCAGGCAGCCCGCAGGTCCACAGGTAGAGAGGCTGGAGCCAGATGTGTGCTCCAGGCCAGGTGTGTGCAGGTGTAAATATGTAGAAACTCAGTTCCTCCAGGCTTCTGTCTGCTGCAAAGGGTGGACCCTGACAAACTTCTAGAGAACAGCTAAACTGCAAAGCTGACCATAAGAGCAGGAAGAAAAGGGTAGAGTTTGTTTTTTTTTTTAAAGCCACTAAAGCAAGGATCAGCAGACTTTTCCTGTAAAGGGCCAGAGGGTAAATATTTTCAGCTCTGTGGTCTCTGTTGCTGCTACTCAGCTCTGCCGTTGTAGCACCGAAGCAGCCATAGGCAACTCGTGAGCGTGGCTGTGTGCCAGATATTTACTTACAGAAAACAGGTGGCAAACTAGATTTGGTCCAAGGGCTGTAGTTTGCCGACCCCAGGTCTAAAGCAGCGATTGTCAGCCAGGGGCAGTGTTCCCCTCCCAGGGGACACTTGGGCAATGTCTGGAGACATTTTTGGTTGTCACTCTGGGGAGGATGCTACTGATATCCAGTGGGTAGAGGCCAGGGATTCCTCTGAACTTCCTACAGTGCACAGGACCGCCCCACACAACAGAGAACGATCAGGCTCAAAATGTCAGTGGTGCCAAAGTTGACAAACCCTGGTCTAAGGAAACATGGGGAGTCTTTGTGGAAAGGGCGGGACTTTAGTTGGAGCTTGGCGGATGAGTAGGGTTTAGATAGGCAGAAGGGAGGGAAAAGGGTGCGGGAGTAGCAGGAATAGTAACAGAGGCAGGAACAGGCTGTGAGTGTGGGAGGGGTCCTTGGGGAAAGGGGGTGCAGAGTGAAGGAGTAGTCATAGGGTGAAAGCCGAGTACTTGAAAATAGTAGGAAGTAAAGTCAGCTTGTGGACGTGAAGAAGGTGGAGCTGGATAGTAGAGGTATGGCTATCCAGAGGGAGAGATTTGATTGTGATCCACTGAGGAATAAATATGTCGTCATTTTAGACTCATGCTGGGGATTGAGCTGATCAAAGCAGTTTTTAGGGATGAGTCAGTCCCTTGGCTCCAGGGTTGGAGTGAGTGAGGACAGGTTGGAGTGGAAAGACCCAACTGTGAGGAGTACTGAAGGAAGGGGTCCTGAGGCTTGGCGACAAGGCCTGCTTGGCAGGGAAGAGTCTAAAATCACTCTAGTGTGTCTAAGTCTAAAATTTCTCATTTTGAAAATGTTCGTTTTTCTCTATACTAATAAATGCCACAATTTTGGCATTGGTCCTGTTCTTCTCGGGTTGCAGTCTTTCAATAGTGCATATAGCATTATTTCAAAATGGTATCCTGTGCTTGGGTTTCTTCAGTGAAAATATGAACTGTAAAAGTTAGGTATGCATGTATCAAGTCCTCTATGTGGACAGGCTGTTCTCAGCCAGTCCCTATTAATTCATTTCAAAATACCAGGAAAGTCCAGTATTCTGAGCCTCAGTTTTAACTTTGGCTCCTGTTAACTTGCTGAGCATTTTTTTCCCAAGAGGTAATGTTAAAAATAGGTATTAAATTATTTTAAATGGTTTAGTTGGCTTTGCCTAGTTATAACCCATTTGTGAAAGTTTCTTTATTCCATCTTACAATTTAATACAACTTCAAACATATTAGCTAAATAAAGGGCAGCCTTTTAAGATAAAATATTTTGTTCTCTACAAATCAAGTTTCTTACAAATTAATAACTTTTAAAATAAGAAAATTGAGACTCTGCATGCATTTCTGTTCCACTCGAGTATTTACTTCCAAAACTCTACCCAGAGGTCAAATGAACTGAAATCAAGAAAGAACACAGCTTGAGTATGTAAAGCCATGAGTTTGGTAGCCTTTGAGAAGAGATATTCATGTTTCATTATGCCTGCAGTGACATGAAGGAATCATCTTTCCATAGCACTTCTCATATATCTTTTTCCCCCCTTTTCTCCTGCAGGATTATGGAATGTGGGAACGTGGAGATAAGACTAATCAGGGCATTCCAGAATTGAATGCAAGCTCTGTAGGAATGGCCAAGGTGACAGTCTCATCCTGTTTGTTCTTCCTTTTGTGTGTCTTTAATTGCTTTGGTTTCGTTCTCATCATTAGGAGTTTAGATGTGATCTGATTAGCATATTTTTCAAAAGTTAACAGGAAGTATGAAGTTCAAGTGGCACATGTACCCCAGCCAACTGAAAGTATAGGTAAAAATTGTAGGTTTCTTACACCAAAATCTACATCTACCTGAAAATAAGCACATTCCCTCTTTACTATCCATTATTATCACCCACACATCTAAGCTCTTGCTGTTGTCTAAGAAGCTGGATTTATGATGTCCAGTCTTCTTTTCTGGGTCATAAAGAGGGCTGAAGAATATGACCACTTTGTAGGGCAGGGCTCACAAGTTTAAAAGTCTACAGGGTCAGGTCAGGCGAGTAATATAAACAAGTGAAGCCAGCCAGATAGAAAAATATCGGGGGTGGGGGATGGGGGTGGCGCGCATGGTATTGAGGATGCTGCAAACTTTCTCTAAAGGTATTCTAATTCAAAATCATCTGAAAACTTCCCTAGGCCAAACAAAATATGCCTGTAGGGCAGATTCAGCCTGCTGGCCACCAGTTGACATCTGTGCCCTAGACATTTAGCACACCTCCTCCCACCCCTCTTCCTCAAGACTGAAGCATAATTTTAGACAGAGCAAAGACTCCAGAACTAGAATTTTCAGAGTAACAATAAATATGCTCTGTTAAGGTCAACTGACAGAAAACATTCTTAATACTAAAAAAATTAACTTTCTTAAGTGCCAAACATGCTAATGTTAGAAGTTAACTGCTAAAATAGGTGAAAGAAAAGCCGACCATGAATTTAGCCCCCCACCCCTTATACACACAATGCTATGTTGTTAATATTTCATTTTTGGTAGAATACTAATTTCATTTTGGGAAATAGTTTTCTATTTTCTCTTTCTTGTTCCTGCAGTGAGCAGCAAAACACAGGAAAGCTCTTATCTACTGAAAATAAGGATGGAACATGAGTATAAGGCACTTTAGCTGGATTTTAAAGATGTGTTTTATCACCTTTGGGAAAACACATATGCTAAATTGGTTAGTGAGAAAAGAGTGCCAGATATGGGCGTGTATGTGTACTAGAAAGAAAAAGTAATTCATACCTGTGCTTGTAGGCAGCCCTAGAGGCAATTGACGAACTGGACCTTTTTGGAGCCCATGGAGGTCGTAAGTCCGTGATCCATGTTCTGCCCGATGAGGTTGAACACTGCCAGGTAATGGCTCAAGGCTCTCACGTTCCAGAGAGTAGGGAAGGAGACTCATGGAGTGGAAGACTTGGGCTCCAGTTCAGATCCTCACCTTCCTAGCTTGGTGGTACTCGGCTTCTTTGAGCTTCAGTTCCTTCATCCATAAAATGGGCATACTGGGACCTTCCCCTCCCGCTACACAAGGTGGTCATGAGGATCAGAGTAAATCAACTTAGTTTGTCAGAGTACTTTGTAAGCCAGAAAGGACTGTGCAAACATAAGACACAACAATGATGTTGTATGTATGGAGTTAACAATCAAGGCAACCTTGGTTCGTTGGAGGCAAAATCGGTTCTATGTTTTTTGAGCATGTAGGTGGTTTTCTCTTAGGTTTATTTCATGAGGTCCCCAAATTGGATGACTAGCAAGCAGTAATTCACTTGGGGAGGGAGTGGGAATGGGCAGAATGGATGGTAGAGGAGAGATGATATGGGAGAAGTGGCAGATTAGTAAAACCTCCATGAAACACAGGTCAGAGAAAGGTGTAATTTGACGCAGATTAGGGGACTCCGTTTAGTAGACAGTAGGTCACCAGTTGCTGGCAAATCAGCAAACTCTTATTTAGTGAGGGCTCACTGCATGCCAGGTACTGTGCTCGGGCTGTGAGAGTGAGATACCTAAAAACTTGTAAGCAGAGAGCTTCCGGTGGGAGTGTGTGTTTCAGGCAGAGAGCTGAGGGAGAGTGACTAGTTAACTGGGCTTGGGGGTCAGTTGGCTATAAAAAATGAAGCTTTGTTTTAAAGCTGAGAGGCTCTCCCCCCATATTTACACCCCTTCTAGCTCATTGCATTTGCCCCCATTAACTAGTCCTTAATGGGGAATCGGCTCTTTCTGGGGGTGTGGTTTAATAAAGTCAAGCTGGTATGCATCTTAATAGATGTGTAGTCCCTAAAGGAGATTGCATGAGCTCTGTAGCCAGCTGGGCCTGGGTTAGAATCCTAGCTCTGTCTCAGGCTAGCTGCATGCCCTTAGGTGTGAGTCTCTGTGTCTCCGAGTCCTCATGTGTGAATTGGACATAGTTCTCGAATTCCTTCTTCATATAGAAGATTTAATAAGTTTATGTTTGCAGGGGTCTAGTCCCATGTCTGTACATGTTAGATCCCAGTGTTAGCTCCCTTCCCTTCCCAAACTTTTCCTTATAATTTCACCTTCCTTTAGTTTACACTACCTAATCCAACCACCTTATGATTGAGGCCATATTATAGTGCCACTAAGTAACCCATTCTTTCTAGGACTAAACTAATTCTGTTTTGACTAAGCCATTTTGCCTGTTCATGTGGTCTTCTGGATTTGACTCCTTTAAATGGTTTTTGGGTCACCCAGTCCAACTGGTCACATTCCACGGAAGCCAGACATTTCTCCATGCTAGTCCTGTATGTGTGTTCTTCCCTGTCTCTTACCTTCTCAGCCTGGATACACTAGCCTGCTGACAAGGTAGTCCTTAGTTCCTCCCCTGCGTGTCCTAAAGGCCCAGCAAAGTCAACAGAAGGCATGAAAGAAAGGGAGAAAAACAGTTCTCAGCACAGGCTCCAGGCTTACTACTGCTCTCCCCAACCCCCTTTTCTCCTGCAAGAAGAAAAGGCTGGATAGGCGAGGTCGCCCAGCAGGGACCACGTTGGTAGGAAAAAGCTCTACTAAAAATTGGCAAACTCATTCAAATGTTCCCTTGGGGTAAAGTTGTAGTCTCTAGATACTGTATGTAGCTATTAGTGCTTCTGAGGTTAAAGCCACCTGTTTGTTTTTCGTTCAGTCTATTCTGTTCTCCATGCTGCCAAGAGCATCGACGTCTAAAGAGATCGATGCTGGGCTTCTTTCCATTATTTCTTTCCCGGCCTTTGCAGTGGAAGATGTGAACCTTGTGAATGTGACCAAAAGTGAAATTATTTCCAAGCTCCAGGTAAGCGATGGTCACACTGGTGCCCTTCTGCCCTCTGTTAAGTGCCCCTTTCAGACAATGATGTGGAGCAGCTCACCCAGGCCTTGGTTCTCCATGAGGTCAATCGCTTGGTATTTAAGTGGACTCACATTGAGGTATCCAAAGCTGAGTCTGGAAGTGAGAAAACTAAGTCTCATGGTGATCAGTGCCTTGGTTCTCTTTCTAAGTAGCAGAGCTTCAATTCAAGCTGGCACCTTTAAACCCCAATTCGTATCACTCCTGTACTTCTAAGGCAGAGCTTCTTAATCCTTTAGAGACCCCAGACAGACTCAATTTTAAGAATCTCTTGGAAGCTAAAGTCCCTGCCAGAAAAAAAATGTGCATATCCCAATATCCTCAAACTTTACACACAATTTCTGGGGACTTGGAGATCCCGAAGTTAAATTGAGGTTAAAAATCCCTGCTCTGAAGTGAAATGCAGGAACTATGACAGGTTACACCAAACTGAGAAGGTTATTCAATATTCCAGCCAACTGAAGTTATCAGTAAAATGATCAAAGAATGTAAGTTTCCTACACCGAAATCTGCATGTTGATGATCCTACTTAGATTCGGTGGAAAATGCTTTTAGCCTTTGGAAACAGAGGGTTAAAGGGTCTCCAACCATATCCCCAAAAGAAGGCGCTGCTTCACTTAGGGGCCAGTGGAGAAAACAGAACCTCTTTAGCTTGTGGAAGTAAACAGGGAATTAATGTAGGGAATGAAATGTCTCAAGAGGAGCAGTTCTAGACCGGGCCTCTCAGGATGCCCCGAACACTACGGGGCTGGCCACAGGAGTGCACTTGCCTCCGTGGCCAGCACTAGAGCAGCCCCGTGCACTTAAGAAACTGGGAAATGGACACCCAAAACTGCGATCCAGGGATTAGGGAGGCAGATTCAGAGAGCACTGCCACTGGTCTTCTTGACACCCAAGAAGCTGGAGAGGAACACTGGAGCCTGCAGCAGGAAAAGCAGCAGTGATGGCCCTAAACCACAGGAAGCCCCACTTCCTCCCTCCCCTACTTCTTGCAGAATGCAGGCTTCTTTGCATCCAGAGCCTAACTGCGAAGAGTCTGGAATGTCCTTGTGGCTTTCCAGTCTTTCAAGTAGAAGCAGTCCAGTCAATCCATGTATCTGCCTTGATGGCTTCTCCAAGCAGTGAGGGTTCCTTTGTATCTTTGCACAATACAGAAAATCAGAATGAAAGGGTGGTCCTTCAGTGGACTATCTGTAATTAATCTCTCAGCCCTGACTGACACTCAAATGGAAAGTTTTGGCAGTCCCTTCCCAAGCACTGATCAAACCTGAATTGACTTCGCTTATTGCTTAAAAATAAGTTTTTGTACTGATAGGAAAGGCCACTTGGTACCCATTTTTTTACTAAAAGATTCATGGGAAAGAGGGTGAAGGGCTGACTCGAATCAAAGAGGCAAAGAAATTCTTGTTTCATCAAATGCATCTTTTTATCTTCTTAGGGGCGTTATGGGTGCTGCCGCTTCCTTCGAGATGGTTATAAAACCCCAAGAGAGGTTGTATTTAAAGATTGTTTTTTCTGATTCCTTAACTGCTTCATATCTAAGTTGCCACTGTGGTGTTCTCCCTCTATTGATTATAAAACTTACATGTTGGAATATTGGAAAGGAAAGTCTTAATTTTGGAGTCAGCAAACTGGAGTTAGGCAATAGAATAGTACAGCAAGTTGGTGGTTTAAAACCTGCTCGTAGACAAGGACAAACAGTTCTGTGGCTCACACATTTTTTTAAAAGGCTACCTGTGGCCTCCTTGGGTTCCTTTGCCATAGTGACTGATATAATGATATCAATAAAACAGTCTGCCCAGCACCATGAGAGGCAAATTGCTATTTATTTCTTAAAGAGATATAGAAAGCTTAATATAATAAACTACCAAGGAGGGTTGTGTACATTTGATTTACTTTTCTGAAATTTTACCATGGAAAACTGCCAAAAATAGCATCTCCCCATTATAGCAGAATCTTAATCATGCCAAGCCTCAAAGCTGCATTGAACAGAAAGCAAGGGACACCCAGTGGGGTACAATGATATTATGTGTGTAATCTGACATTACCTTTTAGAAGGTTTGTCTGTTTGGTTCCAGGACCCAAACCGACTGCATTATGACCCTGCTGAACTCAAGCTCTTTGAAAACATTGAATGTGAGTGGCCTGTGTTCTGGACTTATTTCATAATAGATGGGGTCTTCAGTGGTGATGCCGTTCAGGTGAGAAAATGCTGGATGTTGTGTTGGTAATCAGCGTTTTCATTCCACTGGTGTGCTGACGATGATTAGAACAGGGTTATGCAAGAATTCAGGGCAATGTGTCAGTCATCTGTTGCCGCTTAACAAACTTTCCTAAAACTTAGTGAATTAAAACAACAACTCTTTTATTTGCTCATTGTTCTGCAACTTGGGCAAGGCTCAGCAGGGACAGGTTTTCTCTGCTTCACCTAGTGTCAGCTGGGTTGGTTCAGTGGGGCTGGAGGATCTGCTTCCGAGATGGCCTCCCTCACATGGTTGGCAGCTTGATGCTATCTGTTGGGCAGGAGCTCAGCTGGGCCTTAGTTCTCTACGTGGCTAGCTTGGGCTTCTCACTGCATTGCAGTTTCTGGACAGTTAAGCTTTTTACATGGTGGTCATCTTCTCCCAGAATGCAAAAGCAGAAGCTGCCAAGCTTTCTTAAGGCTTAGGCCCGGAACTGGCAAAGTGTCACTTCTGTTGCATTCTGTCGTTTAAGCGCTATTGTTGCCAAACCAGGTTTGTTTTGCTAGAGCACAGCAAGCCAAAACACTGAGACGCCGAGGTTTGCAGAAAAAAGAGGGTTTATTCGCAAGGCAGCCATGCAAGGGGTACAAGTCTCAGGTCTGCCTGCACGAAGGCAAGGGGCTCGGTGTGTTTATGAGGTAAAGAATAAAGCAGCAGGGCATGAGGCTGGGGAGAGGTGATTGGAAAAAGGTGTAGTAATTGTCATTCTGCCCAAGTGTAACTAGGCTACAGGTCTCTGCACATTCCAAAATGGAGTTGCTTAGCATGCTGTGAGGGTGGAGTTTTCAGCCTTCTGACACCAAAAGGATCACTGGACACTTGCATATGCCCAGTTGGAGGGTCGGTGGTCCTAACCAGTCTTAACCAGCTCAGTTGGAACCAGACACATGACTCCAAGTTCCTGGAAAACAACCTGTTGTTTAGGCTACATGCTGCTTGGGGGACATGCAAGTTTTTGATTAATGAAGGCAGGTTACAGGTAAAATGGATTTCACTAATGATTACCCTCGGTTTCAGTCCCACCATCTTTTGATCATTCCTCCATCTTGAGGGAAGAAGGGCCATGACCAATCTGGGTACTTCCTGCCAGTAAGGGGCGTAGACCCAACTAGGGCTTGAGGAATGAACCTGTTTAGCACTCATTTGAAAATATTCCCAGTTACACATTAACATTTTGATCCCAGTAAACAAACACCATCTATGCGCCAGCTGTCAAGGCATTCATAGGCCCAAGATTGGTAAACCGTAGACAAAGATGTAGCCTGAGGGGGCACGTAGAATGACAGACATTGTTAAAATTTAGGCTCTTATTTTTAGAGATTTTATCTAGGATAAGCCAGGGATCAAGTGTCTTACCTTTTTCCATATTGGAGTGTCTCAATCATCAGTTTGGCTGAAACACTTAGATATTAAATATGGAAGGGACACAGGCTGAGAAAAATAAGTACGGTTTCTATAATATCCTGACCATATAAAACTTTGACAGGAGTAGATGCCAGGGTCATTTTTTTTTAATCTGAGGACATGAGGAAAGGACCAAATTTTGGTTTAGTCAAGAAAAAACAGGTGACAGGAAATTCTGTGTTCATTAGCGTAACCCAGTATGTTACATCTGAGGGTTTTTTATCGTAAGTCATTCAAGGGGAGGGCACTACACAAAGGCTCGAGGATTAGAAGGCGGGGTTCATGGGGGCCACCAGTCTTCCACAGACAGGTTTATTTGTTGCTGCTGTTTTTTTCAGACCGGGGTGGTTTTGCCATCTTTAAGGGTACTCTTAACTAATCTCTTATTTAATGTAACAACCTCCTAACTGGTCTCCCAGCCTCGCTTCCTGCTGTTTCTCCACCACACCATTGCCAGAGTGATCTTATTAAGAAAGAGATTATGCTACTGCTTAGCTTAAAAACTTTGAATGGCTTCCTGATTGCTTTTGGGATGAGGTACAAGCTCTTCACACATTTTGTAGGATCCCATAAGATCTGGCCCTTGTTTTCACCGCTGTAGCCCGATTTCTTGTTACTTACTCCCTTTTTTGAATTCTGTGATCCAAGCACATGGAAACTTTTTCAGTCCTTTGAGCAGGCCATGCTATCTCTCCCCTCTTCTCAAATGCCCAGGATATACTTTCCACCCCCAGCTTCCCTTCCCTCCTTCACTTGATTTATTTTAAGTGTCTCTTCTGTCAGAAAACCTAAAAGCTGGGTCAGGTGCCCCTTTTATATGTCCCATGGCTCTTATAACAGCATGGCACCTGTAACTGTATCTCCCACTTAGCTGTCAAAGGACCCTGGTAGAGGTGGTCTCTATCCAGTTCACTGGTATATTCCCCATGCCTAATACATAGCAAGTGCTCAGTGAGTATTTGTTAATGCAGCGTTCATTTGTTCAAGACAGATTTCTTTAGCATTTGCTGCTGTGCATACTTTGGTGAGAAGAACAAACCTGTCCTCGTGAAGTTTATGTGACTGACAAACTCAAACACGTTGCTGGTTTTTTAATCTTCAGATTACGTGTTCTGGGGTAGGATATGCAATCTAAGATTCGTTTTCGTTTTTGAAAGCTGCCTCTGTTAAGGAATGCTGAGGTGTTTCGGAAGTGGCAGTAAGCTTCAAATATTAATGTCCCCCTTTGTTGATTCTCACTTTTATGCTTTAGTGATTATCTCGGATCTTAAGTTTTCTGTCTTTTTATTCCAGTACGGAAAGAGCTCAAAAAGATTGAGTTGGAATTTCAGTTATGAACAAGCTTGACAATTATCAGAAACAAAAAAACCCCTAAGGAGACAGAAAAGCCTGTGCTTAGTACCTTATTTTGTAAGCCTCACAGAATTTACTACTCTTATTCCCCCTATGCTATCTCTTCCACTTGCTGCCCAGTGACATTTTAAAAGTGATGCATCCCGTCATGCTTTGCTGTCCATAAATTTCAAACAAAAAGAAAATGAGATCCTGGAAAGCATTTGACTAGACTCTCCAAAGATGAAATGTGTTAAATAGCTGGGTGTGGCTGGTTAAGGGTTTTTTCTCTCCATTTCCCTTTTAATGCATAGGTTTTTATCACTGCCTTTTTAATTTAATAGAAATGTTTACATCAACAGCTTTTATTGAGTAGCACATCCTAAAAATTGGGGTACATGGATCATAATACATACACTTCCTTTTCCTCACATCTGATTCATTTAGCAAATATTTCTTGAGCAATAAATGTTTGAATGAGGGCTTTTTCAGTGGAAAAGTACCAACAGGTGGAAATGGGATGCACTGCTTAAGATCTGGCCTCCACTCCAAAAAGCTTATAGTCTAGCTGGTGAGACAAAATTTAAATATGTGAGAAGTTAAGAGTGAAATATTTAAATCATGAATTAAAAACAACACATAAAAGGCCAGTTGCATTTAGCTCCTCCTAACATTTGCTGTCAGCAAGAGTCTGGGTTCCTCCTGCTCTCCTTGAGCTGAAGGTATTTACACATTTCTTAGCCCTGTGTCCTACTTCTTATCTGTTTGTTGCCAGGAGAGCTGTTTTTCTATGTTGCACTGCCTTTTCATACCATGGGGGATGGGGCTATTTTCCAGGTCCAAGAATACCGAGAGGCCCTGGAGGGAATATTAATCAGAGGCAAGAACGGGATCAACCTGGTCCCCGAACTCTACGCCATCCCGCCTAACAAGGTAACCAGGTGCTGCTTATCTAGAACGAAGTGAGTTGGTGCTTGGCCTTTTGGTATTTTTCATTTCCCTTTCAGACCTAACACTTTTTCTCCAGGAGAAGTGGTTTCTAAAGCCTTCAGTAGTGTTCTTGTTTATCACAGGAGTTACGGCTTTGGAGCCATGCCTGACCTGGTGGGTGCTCAAAGGAGGCGTCAGTTGAGGACCTTCAGAGGATACTTATCCCTGTCGGAGCCCAAGGCCGATCAGGCCCTAAAAAGCACAAAACACTGTTGGCACCATGTTCTTACATATTTCCATGGAAGAAGAAACCAGATAGAATCTCCCTGGGAGAGAGGGAGAGATATATAGGCATACCTCGCTTTACTGCAACTTCATAGATAACTGTGTGTTTTTTTTGTTTTTTTGTTTTTTGTTTTTAACAAATTGAAGGTTTGTGGCAACCCTTCACTGAGTTTTTCCAATAGCATTTGCTCACTTCATGTCTCTGTCACATTTTGCTAGTTCTCACGTTTCAAACATTTTTTATTATTATTACATTTGTTATGGTGACGTGATCAGTGATCTTTAATGTTACTACTGCTGAACTTGAAGGTTCAGATGATGATTAGTATTTTTTAGCAATAAAGTATGTTTAAATTAAGATATGTACATTTCTTTTGGACATAATGCTATATTGCACACTTAATAGATTACAGTATAGTATGAACACAACTTTTATATGCAATGAGAAACCAAAAAATTAGTGTGATCTCCTTTATACTCATTTTATTGCGGTGATCTGGAGCCAAAGTCTGCCTGTATAGTGGTAGTTGAGAATCTCCTCCTTTGAGTCAAGCAGTTCCTGAGCTAGAGCTTGAGTAATCACTTAGAAGCCATTCTATATCAGGAAGAGAGAAACTGACCTGTTCCAAGAAGATGCCCAGAGGTAGTTTTGTTCTATCCACTTTCCTAAATTGGGTCATGATGGACCTGTATATCTTAATGGGAAGATTTCCCCATACATATCTCATGTTTAGCAGAAAAGAATTCTCGATTCAAGGCTATTTCTCTTTTGAACGTTCCTGTTGCTTCATAGCTTCATTGTTGCATTTTGGGGAAGAAGAGACTTCAGAGAGCAGCTCCTTCCCCCAGCTGACAGGGCCTGCGCTAGAGAGAAAGCTGGCTGTCAGGCAGCAGCTTGGGCTTGTGGTTGAATCAGGCCTGCAGGCACATGG
This sequence comes from Hippopotamus amphibius kiboko, assembly GCF_030028045.1. Classification (NCBI taxonomy): domain Eukaryota; kingdom Metazoa; phylum Chordata; class Mammalia; order Artiodactyla; family Hippopotamidae; genus Hippopotamus; species Hippopotamus amphibius. The sequence goes on from NC_080203.1 coordinate 120,680,790, forward strand.
TCAGGAGACTGGCAAAGGCCTTTGAAAGTATCTGCCTCAGTTCAGAGAGGCTGTGGAACCTGTCAGAGCTCAGACCGCACTGGGCTCTGCCTGGAACCAGACCACAGGTCCAAGGCCTCCTCACAACCCCACGCTGCCTCCTAATGGGTGGTGCATGTCCAAGGGATGGAGTGTCCCTCACTGTACAGATCAGGCCATGGAGCCTGCGGGGGCTGTTTTCTTTCTAACTGTTAGAGACCTAGATTTCCTGCAAACATATTCATTTTACTATGTGTGATGTGGATGTGCGGGGCGGGGGGAGTTGCTGACGGTGGGGGCTGGGTAGTTATTTCCTAGCAACTGCGTGTTCAGGTTGCCTCTTTTCCAATACTGAGGCACTTGACAAAACAAAATTAGTAATGGAAGGTAATTTGGAACTTGGAAGTAGAGCAAGGGAAAATAAATAGCTTCAGGGGTATTTTACCTATTTTATGGTAGAGAATAACCATCCATCCTTGTTCTAAAAGGCACATTTCCTGACTGTAGTAACTGCTAGGTATTATAAGCTTTCCTTTCCTTTCTGGTGAACTGCTCTGGATACAGGTTGTAAAAGGTTACTTTGCAGCTTTTTCTCTTCTGACCTCTACACTGACCCTTGGGCTTGCACTTGTCATTTCAACATCCTCCTTTATCCAGTGTGTTTACACATCAGCTAGGCACCGATTTTGAACATTCTTTTATTTTGAGCACAGTTCGTATCTGTGCTAGTTCCAGATGACAGCTGGAAAGGTTCACCCATCACATCAGTAACATGTAGAGACCACTGCACGCAAGGCCACCCAGACCCATATGGTGTCTTTGTGCAAAGTAGAAAAAGAGCCTCACCCTTGGAGTGGCCACAGCCTTGAGCCAAGGCGGCATCCAGCCTGGGTTTCAGCGTCACTCATTTCCTCAGCCGGACATGCTTTTGCAAGGCGCCACCGCCCACGGGGCCTCCGTTGGACAGCTTGAGACTAATGGAAGCGTGTCCAGCAGACCTGCTTGGAGCAGCTGCTCCAGGGCGGGCAGCAGGCTAGGTCCTGGGGCACAGAGGGGTCAGGATACTGGCTCTGCCCCTGCAAGCTTGCAGGCTAGGGGAGTCGGAGGAGCAAGTCCATGGGATAGAGGGCAGACACAGGAGTGCCGGCGGCAAAGCTTTGGTGCATTAGAGGACCTGCAAGCAGATTGGAAGGACTGAGGTGGAGAGGGAGAGACACACACCTCCTCGGGGAGGCAGGAGCTGGCCATGGGAGAAGGGCAGATCCAGGCTGTCTTTTGATCCAGACACCTGTCTGCCTTCTGTTCTTTGCATCGTCTATATTTCCCATTCCAGATCTGTGCAATCTTTCTTAACACTACTTACATTTCAGAAAGCTTTAATATGCAATCTGACTGTAAAAGTAATTCTGTGTACTGCAAAACATCCAAGATGCTATAGAAAGAAAATATTTCTCTCTAATCTTACTTCCCAAATGTAACCACTGTGTTGTTTTGGAGAATCTCCCTCCACATATTATCCTATTTTGATTATTTGATTACTGATAAAATTTAATTCTGTTCAGTTTACGAGATTTTTTCTAAGTTTACTACAGCAAATTTTTAAAAATTTACTGAGTGTATTAATAACATCACTGATTAATCCACAAGCACAGAATGACTCGCCTCATGATGTGATTTTCCCCTTTGAAGAAAGATGTGTTTCCTATTTCCTTTGATTGGCTTATGTTTTCTGGAGAAGGAAGGGGTCACTAACATTACCCCCAACCAATGAATGTTGTGATGACCAAAAACCCGAAGGTCAGCATGGAGTTTACAACAGAGGAAGTTGCAGACTAACTTTTACAACACGTAGCCAGCACTGTCCTACAGAAAGAGAACTGTAGCTTATTTTGATAAGTCAAAAGCCTCCAGTGGATTCAGCTTTTTGAATCCCTGATGGAAAATTGTTGATCTAATAGTACAGTTGTTTTTCCTCAATAAATAGCGCCACCTTCTGGTAATTTTCTTGCATAGGCACACTGAGTTTTTGAACCCCCGAAGAGAGCAAAATAGAAACCTGACTTCGCGTCCAGAACTACACTGCTATGGCTGTTTGCTGATGTTTTAGATCATTGTACCCATAATACAGCTAAATATAAGCATGAGCTGTGAAATATCTTGCTGTCTAGAGCTGTGCTCAAAGACAGCAGGCCTGGCTTCCAGTGCCTATCTCTCTGCCTTTTGCCGTCAGTGTGTTTGTGGCAAAAGCACTGCCGGGGACCAGGCCTAGGTTTGAGTTCCGCCTCTGCTGCTTTTAGCCGTGTGCCGCCCCCCGCCCCATGCAAGGGCCTCAATCTCCCTGGCTTCCCTATCCCAGCTCTCTCATAGAAATGGTCTAGAGGATCAAATGAGTGGCATATTGTAAACCTTCCGTACACTCCCCATGTACAGTGACGTTGGCCGTTTTATCCTCTGACATTCTGACTTTGGGCTTTCCTCTCTTTGCCAGGTAGATGAAGAGTATAAGAATCCTCACACAGTGGACAGAGTTCCTCTGGGGAAGGTGCCCCATCTGTGGGGTCAGTCCTTGTACATTCTCAGCTCCCTGTTGGCAGAGGTAAGGGACTTGGGTGCTTCAAATACTGGAAACCGCCTGATTGGAAGTTCAGGGGATCCTGGAAGAACACAGGGGCTCTCTGCTCAGTGTGGCTATGAATGTCTTTGGCATTTTTTTTTAAGATTACATTCTTTTTTTTTATTTTTATTTTTTATTTTACTTTTTAATTTTTTTTAAGATTTTTTTTTTTTTTTGATGTGGACTTTTTAAAGTCTTTATTGAATTTCTTACAGTATTGCTTCTGGGTGTTTTTTTTTTTATGTTTTGGTTTTTTGGCTGCGAGGCATGTAGGATCTTAGCTTCCCGGGGGTCAAACCCTCCCCTCTCCGCCCCCCCAACCACTGGACTACCAGGGAAGTCCCCTGTCTTTGGTATCTTCATGGCTTTAAAGTCAGCTGGTTGGAATTGACTCTGAGGCTTGAGACCTGGGCTTGTGTCCATATTTATAGTAAACCCTTTCTGGGTTAGCGGCAAGCCAAGCACTCTCTATCCCTCCCCCAGCGCCCCTTCCCACTAGCATTGCTGGTCTTTGGCTAGAACCTGGTTGGGTTGATGGTCGGTAGGAAGCCAGAAGCTTCTCAGCCAGGATCAGCACATGTATGAAAGATGCAGGGCTTGGGAAACTACCACCCACGGTCCTAGGTGCAGGAAGCAGGACTGTGACTCTCCAGTGCTCTCTGCAGGAAGGGGCAGTGAGCTGGTTTTTCTGTAGTGAATTTTGTGTCAGATTTGTTCCCTCAGCCAATAACACCCCCACACAGAAGGTCTGCTGCCTCTGACTCATTCCTTCTTGTTAAGCATTTTCTTGCCCCCAGGCTTAAGTTTTTAAAATACAAATGCTCTTGCGCCAGCTAAAAATGAATCCCCCTCCCCAGTCCTAAGTGTGAGTGATTTTTATCAGATGGCTCATCTTTCCTGGGAGGATCCTGCCCAGCCGAGTACTCTGGACCCCTGGGGGGTTGTGGTGGTGGGTGGCGGGGAAGAGCCCTGGGAGCAGTGGGGTGGATGTCACTGGAGTTCCCGGTGTGTGAAAGAAGACTCAAGTAAAGCTATCACAATGCAAGTGGCCCTTAGGTGCTGAGATGGAGTGGTTGTTTCCTGGGTATGATCGTTTCCGCAATTTCACAGACATGTCCTTGGGGGTGGAGACTGTGTCTTATATTTTTGTCTTTATGAGTAGGAAAAACGTATATATCTCCTTTGGAAAGCCAACCCTGCCTCTGACTAGCTCTGTAACCTCGGGCAGGTCTTTCCACCTCCCTGGGTCTCAGCTTCCTCATCTTTACTTCCTTTTTAATGTTGTACAGCTTTATTTAAATATAGACTTTTTTTTAAAGTTTCCTCATCTTTAAAGTGAAGAGGCTGGGCTTTATCATCTCTGCCATACAGTCCAGCTCTGACTTCTGCATCAGTGAGATGGGAGACAAACTCTGCTCCTGTTTCCTCCTCTCAATGTAAAGGCCTTATCTAGACCCAGCATTAGGTCCGGCTTCTCCTCAGAACTCCCGGAACACCTTGACCCGCTCTCTTAGGGTTCTCATCATTTATAGAAAATATGAGGAGATCCACATTCAAAGAGCACTCTGCAAGCAGTGGGGGGGGGTAGTTTTGTGTTTCAGGACAGTTAGCTCTGGGCCAAGTCCTTCCCTAAGCATATTGTCTCAGTTTTCCCACCTGTAAGATGGTGCGAGTGGTAGTGCCTCCCTGTTAGGAGGCCTGTGTGAGAGTGCATGTACAGGGCTCAGCACAGTACCTGGTGCAGGGTAAGGGCTCGGGAAGCATGAGTTACCCTTGTTCTTTTCACTCACACAAGGTTGGCATCTTTGACTAGCCCTGGAGAGCTGGGTGCTGAAAACACAATACATTTATCAGTGCCATCTAAATGGTATACTGTAGTTCAGAGAAAATAAGCAATTGCCTTGAAAAAATATAAAGGAATAAAATACTGAAGATCTTGAGCTCCCAAGTAGTTTATTTTCAAACTTAGGTTTAAGGTGAAATTTCAGTTAATCAGTATTTCATAGCATTAATGCTCCTCTTTTCCTAGGGATTCCTTGCCACTGGTGAAATTGATCCCTTAAATAGAAGATTTTCCACTTCCGTCAAACCTGATGTCGTAGTACAAGGTTTGTGAGCGTGTTTACTATTCATGTATAACTTTGTAAAACCAATGTTATTTTTAAAGCAAAGTGTTCCTAGTTTCCTATCTACCTTTTTAAAAACTGTGTATGTATATATTTTAGCATATATTAGTTCTGTGAAATATAACTCTGCAGCTCCCAATCACAAAGTTACTATCTACGAAGCAATTGTTGTCTTGAATCTAAACCTTGATTGCAACTGGGGCACAAGTGATTCATTGAGCATCATTTTTCATAACTCTGTTCTTTAAAAAGTAGATCGTGACCTTGTTGAAAACTCAAAACCCAAGTGAGGGTTCACTCGTTCCTCCCTTGGAGGCCTGACTTCTTTCCAGAGCTGCAGGCCCATATTTTTACCTGCCTGCACCCGTCTCCCCTCTTCTCTAGCTGGCAACTCTTCCACAGAAGTGCAAGGCCAGCCTGGGCTGCTCTGACTAGCCACATGACTTCACCTCTCTGTGCCTCAGGCTCTCATGACCAGTGCTGTCTCGCAGGGTGGTCTTGAGAGGAACTGAGATCCACGGGGAAAGCTCTCAGTGCAGGGCCAGGCCTAGAATGCACCTGGCTGGCCGATTCCTCTCCCTACTTTCCCTCCTAGGAAGGACTCCCCAGGAACTCACACGCCTCGTAGAGCAACTTATATACCAGCTAGTATCGTACCGTGTTGTGTCTACGCCTGTGTCCTCTAGAGTACACTGCACATTTCTTAAGGACAAGGGCCTTATCATTTTTGTAGCTTCTATGTTGATTGATACACACGCACTCTATACATTAAAAACAATGACTGAGCAAATGAAGGGCAGCCCTCTCTGTGGCCACGGACGCATTTTGCTGTGCCTGCCCGTGATACAGTAGTGGTCGTGCAGGTCGCCGCCCAGTCGATACTGTGCCCCATGCCCACTGAGAGAGACACCCACTCAATCACAACATTCTCATCAGATAGAAATTGTGACCATCACGAGTATCATCCCCATCTTACACATGAGGCTGAGGGGTTGACTTACTCGGGGGCCCACAGCTGACAGCTGGAGGTGCAGACCCAGTTCTGACATCCAGGTGGCCTGATCTAGCCTGACCCCACAGTCTCTGCCCGTCACCAGAGCACATGCTGCTAAGTGATCCCTTAAGTCCACAAGGCCTCGCTTCCAACTGCAGGCCGGCATGCATCGGTGCATCCTGAGCACTGGTTCTTTTTTAATGCAGTAGAAGAAAACAGAGGAGAAAATATCAGAGGCTCTGGCCTGGAGGAAGGGGAAGTGCAGTTTCAGAAACTTCTCCGCATGCAGCTCTATCAGATCACCAGGCTCACAAGTCTTGGTCAAACCAGTGCTCTGAAAGAGTCACTTCTCCAGAGTGACCGCTGTGTGGCTCTGATACGTGCAGATATCTGCACGGTGTTGGAAGCTTCCAAAGAGACAGATGTTAAGGGAAGCCGCTCTCCCAGTCCTGCATGGCTGATGTTCCCATGCTGGGGCCTGGGGGCTTAGCTTCCAGTCTCTACTCAGCTACAGCTGGCCAGTTGAGCAGCAGAGCTTCCCCTCAGGGCCTTGTTGTGAAGCTCAGATGACATCATGTATATTAAAATACTTTGAAAAAGCATCATGTGCTATGTAAATATAAGGAGGTAACATTCAGGTCTCGGTGGCATTTACGTGTATTATAGGTTCAGGTGCCGCCAGCCTGAGGGTACAAGCAGTGGGGCTCAGGGAGCTACCTTGACAGTAACCAACTCTTTCCTCTGGCCTGAGCAATGCCACGAGCCCCTCCAGTCCCTTGCAGGCTCAGCTGCAACTGGACACAGCACCAGCCGCTCTCTCTGTGGCCAGAACTCCCTTTCTCCAGTTCTTTCCCTGGGACTCCTTCCTTTTGCCAAGCACTGTCCCTTCTCTTAAAAGCCAGCAGTACTGGTACAGTAGGTATGGGGCTCTGAGCCCGCCTCGGGTCCCCACATCCCAGATATCCTGGAGCCCTGCCTGCTGGAGAGGCAGATGCCCAGCCTCACTCACTGGAGATGGGGCCCCGGCCAGCCCATTGGGGAGCATGGCCCAGCCCTGGGGTGGCTCTTCCCCACCAGCAGGAGATCCTGTGCTGTGCTTCCCAGTGGGCCAGGCTGCCCCACTACCACCAGCCCAGCAGTAGACCCACTCTTCCTTCTCTCCAGAGCATAAAACCTCCTCCCCCGTCCCCCTCCCTCCCCCCCCCCCCGCCCCCCCCCCCCCCCCGCCCACCACGGTCAGAGCATCCCCTGCTAGCACACACCACTGTATTGCTCTTCTGTCTTTGAGAGTAGAGGCACAGACTTCTTCTGGTATCCCCTTTGCAAAGCTGTTTCCACTCCTGACCCCATGTGGAAAGAACACAAGACAGGTTTTGAATAAATGTAGACCCCCAGGGAGGCAAGACATCATTTGAGATGGGTAATTTGTCTTGGGATCTGTTGAAGACCACTTCTAGAAGTCTCAGACTGTCTTGCACATTGAGGGCACTTGATAAATATACACTGTGGGTGCTGAGAGGAGGCGAGGCCAGAGAGAACCAGGAAGAGCGACGGGACAAGCGCTGTCCCTTTCAAAACCACCCAGCGTGTGGAGAGCGTGCTTACGTTTCTATCACAGGCCAGAGATGAGAGCAGACAGCAGTGCGCATCCATGTGAGGGGACGAGGGCCACCATCTAATGCAGATGCTACACTCTTGTTCACAGTGACTGTTCTGGCAGAAAACAACCACATTAAGGAGTTGCTGAAGAAACATGGGGTGAACGTCCAGAGTATTGCTGACATTCATCCAATCCGAGTCCAGCCAGGCCGGATTCTCAGTCACATATATGCCAAGCTTGGTAGGTTTGGGGAAATAGGGTGTTTTTGGCGAGGAGACATCTCGGTTCTAGGTTTTGGGTCTGAGGGAGACTGTGATATGTGTAAATTCTACAGAATTGGGCAAAGCACTAATGTAGGTGATTTGACTGCTTCTTTGTGAAGAGGAATGGCCAACAAGCACATTTCTTCATGCCCATTCAGGAGATGTCACCACAGGTGGCTATGTGATTCGTCAGATCTATTGTAAAATAAGGAGCCACCTTTGAAAATTCACAATTGGGGAAGTCATTTGTGTCTTGATAAAGTTTCTAAATTTTATCCACAGTCTAAGAAAATGCTCATTTACCCATTAAAGTGGGTGGTGGGTTCTCTTTACTTTTTCTAAAATCTGACTTTGTTTAGGATCATGGTTCAATACTAAATAAATAAAAAGTGAACATTAATAAAGTCCTTTTAATAATTTTATTCCATATAGATGTTGCTCCAGGTGCTGTTCTTCTACATGCATGAAAAGAAGGGGATGGGATTTGTTTTTAATTTATCCTTGTCCCAAAGAAGGATAACAGTATTAGAAAAACCAAACCGCAAAGTGAGGTTAACATATAAATAAGCCCAGTCTTAGCCAGAATCACTTGGATTAGATGTCACTGTATTTGCTCAAACTCTGATTTCTCTTTTATTTTCTAAATAGGACGGAATAAGAATATGAAATTGAGTGGGCGACCATATCGGCACATTGGTGTCCTTGGAACATCTAAACTATATGTGATTAGGAACCAAATCTTTACTTTCACACCCCAGGTGAGAAGAGCAGGCCAGTAGCAAACCAGCAAGCATCGGTGTATTAAGCTCTCTTTACTGTCTGGTGAGCTACTTTGTGGCAGAATGTGGATGCATGTGTTCAGATAGAGACATAAGATGACACCTAGTACCTAATGCAATTCTTTACTCATAGTAGGTGCTCAATAAATGTGGCTTGAATTTAATTGAGCATGCCATCACTTCCAGTATGAAATTCACATTGCTTTACAAATTTGCTAGTGACATGTCACTTGACTCTCAGTCCTTGTGCCCTAATTACAGTAGTCCTTAACCCTCGCTTAGGCTGTCAGCAGGTCCTGTCAGTAGACTCCCACATGGGCAGTCTGATTTTTTGACAAGATCCTAAATATACTGACTATGGAACTTTTCTTCAGAGTTTTCATTTCCAAAAGAAACTAGTCCTGTGGAATGCAAACAAGGCATTTTTCATCCATTTGGGCAGCTAGAAAGGCCAACTGAGGGATCACTTTGTAAATATGGGGCAGAGCCCCCCCACATAGTTGGGCCGTGGGGTCATGGGTCAGTAGCCCATGCTGCTCGCTTAAATCTTATTTCCCTTCGTAACAAATTTTAGACCAGAGCTGAGTGTGCACTGGTCCAGAGGCCAGGACACCAATATGATTTTCATCAACATCAGGGAACAGTGCCTCTAGTTCACATTAACCAGGCCATCAATCAGGTAAATACAGTCTCCACGTCTCACCTGCTCTCAGTGGCCCCACTAGGAAAGCATCTCCAAGCCCAGCAGCCCTGGACAGCGAAGGAATTAAAGAGTTATTGATTTCCTTTCAAGGACGGTGGTGTTGGCCAGGTCCTTAAATCCCCATCCAAGGAGCTGTAAATAGATCTAGCCATGCAACTTTCCCTTCCACGCTAGTGCTAATGGAGCCCTGGCTCCTGGGCAGGTGACAGATCGATTTGTCTGATTATGAGGAGAGCCCCGTGATGGGGGCCAATTATAGTCAGGATTGAGCCTCTTCTCTGGAAACAAAATGCAAGGATTAGTGCTGCCATGAATGACAGCTGGGGTTGTGTCAAGGGAGATGAAGGACAGCCTTGAACCTGGCCTGTTCTGACTTGCAGTTCACTGACCAGCATCATTTCTACCTGGCCCTGGACAACGAGATGATAGTGGAGATGCTGAGGATCGAGCTGGCCTACCTGTGCACTTGCTGGCGGATGACGGGCAGACCCACGCTCACCTTCCCCATCACCCATACCATGCTCAGTAACTCCATGAACTTGATCTCCCTGAACTCATGTCCCACTGGTGGTTTGGGCCCTTTTCAAAATGTTTAAAAGGAATCCCATGGACAGAGCTAAGTACTGAAGGGGGTCCTTAGCAGTTAGATTTCTTAGGTCGAGAATCTTCTATGCCATACGTATTTTAATTAGATTGTGTTGATGAAAACATTTCAGTGCATACCCGAGCAAAGTATTCCCAGATTAAGTAAACTAATTCATCTTTTCTTTTTTTAGCAAATGATGGCTCAGATATTCATTCTGCTGTTCTTTCTACAATTCGAAAACTAGAGGATGGATATTTTGGAGGAGCTAGGTAATTTGTGATTTTTTTTTAATAAACAAAAGTAACATTGACCTTTCTTAAAGTCTTTTGCTGCCCTTCTCTCATTTTTCATATCAATTGCTGAACATAGAATTGTGGCGCTTTAGAGTAAAAACGAAGTTAAAACATCTAATCCAGTCACCCATATGAAACTGAAATCACCTCTAAGCAACATTTGGTGGGTATTTGTGAAGCTTTTATGGGCGCCAGGGGGCCTAGGGCATGGAGAGGTGAACGTATCAAGTCTCTCCGAAGTGGTGCTCTCGGAATGCATGTATGGAATGCTGTGTCTGCTTCTACTAAAAGGCGTGCTAGGAAACACCCAGTGCCTAGGATCTGGCAGGTGTTCAATAATCAAATCACTCCTTGAATTGACTTGAGTGTGCTAACACCTTAAGAGTAATTCACAGAACTTTATAGACTCCTTCATGGCCTTCAGAACCTGAATGAGCCTCCCTAGACCATTGTCCCCTCATCCTCCGTGGAACGACACCCATTCCGGTTTGTAGGCCCGCAGTCCAGCCAGTGCTCCCAGGTATTACAGTGAAGCACCTTGAGGGATAGGGAGCTCACCTCCCACGGAAACCCCTTTCGTTTTTGTACCCCACGACTATCACAAGGCAGAGGATTTCTCAGTAGCATCTATGCCCTGATCTCTGTGAATCTCCTGGGATATGCCAGAAAGGCCCCAGCAGAACCTCACCGTGCAGCCAGCCTGAGTAACGTGTGGCCATTCCTGAGATCAGGGAGGCTGCCGTTTTGGTTCAGCCTCCAATGGCGTGCCAGTTGCTAAAGGTGTTTGGGAGTTGAAGTCAGCCCTTCTCACATCCTCCCATGCCAGGGACCCTGCTGCCACAGTAGTTTTTTTAAATTATAAAATACACATAAAAATTGCCATCTTAACCATTTTATTTGTTTTTTGGCTATATTGGGTCTTTGTTGCTGTGCACAGGCTTTCTCTAGTTGCGGCGAGCAGGGGCTACTCTTCGTTGCAGTACGCAGGCTTCTCAGTGTGGTGGCTTCTCTTGTTGAGGAGCACAGGTTCTAGGCGCGTGGGCTTCAGTAGTTGCAGCTTGCGGGCTCTAGAGCGCAGGCTAAGTAGTTGTGGTGCACGGGCTTAGTTGCTCCGCAGCATGTGGGATCTTCCCGGACCAGGGCTCGAACCCGTATTCCCTGCATTGGCAGGCAGGTTCTTAACCACTGCGCCACCCAGGAAGTCCTACAGTTCAGTTGCATTAAGTATATTCACGTTGTTTGCAACCACTCTCTAGAACTCTTTTCATCTTGTAAAACTGAAACTCCGTACCCATCAAACTACTCTTCATTTTCCCTGCCATTTCTCCTGGCAACCATGGTCTACTTTCTGTCTCTAGGTGTCTCATCTAAGTGGACTCATCCAGTATTTGTCTTTTTGTGACTGGCTTATTTCACTTAGGCTGATGTCCTCAGGGTTGAGTCACTGGATTTCTAAGCACTGGGTTCGGCACCTCTGCTCAGCAAGCTTGCTGCAGGTTTTGCTATAGACTTGAAGTGGCCTGGCCCTCACTCCAAGCTTCTCCTGGCCTCTCTCATGAGTGTCAGCAGGGCCATCCCCAGCATTCTGCTGTCTACATCCCAGGGCTGGCACTATAACTGCAGTTGGCATCCACTTTTGTACATTTCATCTCCAGCTTGGATAAGTTACCACCTGGCATATGGCATCATAACTGAGAGACAATACCATACGCCCATAATTGTTTTCCAAAATGAATTCTTTAACTGAAATCTAATCATTGTCAAAAGGATACCGTATGCAGTTAATTGAGCACTTGCAGTGTGTTCTTTGTCGCTTTGCATGTGTTGTCTCATGTTCACTTTGTCGCACGGGCTGTATTCCTATTTTATGGGCGAAGATCTGTAGGCCCAGAGAGCCAGGGGCTCAAGATGAGTAGGAGCAGAAGCTCCATGTGAATCCAGAAACCAGGCTCTCCCTATCATGCTGAGCTGGATGGGGGCTTACAGGAATTAGGAGGGCCTCCTGCTGTATGGCAAATGATTCAGAGAACCATGGGAAGAAACAGGAGTGCCTGTTCCATCAGCTACCTTTCCTACTAAGTTCTTCATAATTAAAGTTGAATGTCATTTTGGCTCTTTCTAGGTTTGAGGGTGTTTAAAAAACTGAACTCACTCTACATGCCAGACTCTACCCTCTGGACCCACCTGGGGTCGCTTGCTATCAGAGGGTTTAAAATTACTGCCTTTCCGCCTTTGACCTGATTCCTTTTAACTTTGTCAGAGAGAAACTGGTAGCTTGGTTCCACCTCATCTGCTACTGTTTCCAACCTCAGGGCAAAATAGTCCTTAGAACTAGCCCCAGGACTTTAGGGGGAAAAAGTTTTTACTTGATTAAGGAAAGGCTTTTCTTTCCCTCAGGCAATGTTTCTTGACATAGTCCACTTGCCTGCTCATGCACCTGTGCACTCATTTGCATTGAGTGCTTCCATTTACTCTTCTCAAACTAAGCCATTTGAACAAATCATAATCTGATGCTCATAGCTCTGAGGCATCCTGTAGTTTTCTGTCTCCAGATCTAACATTTTAAGAAGTACATAGTGCTGGCTTTCTTTCAGCAGAGTGGACATCCCACTTGCTCCCCGAACCTGGGGGTGAACCAGGTTCGGGGAGCAAGAACTTGGAGGCTGCTGGCTTTGTAGCAGAACCCCACATTACCAAACCAGCTCCCAGTTTTCAGTGGAACTTTTCCCAGCCTGATAATAGGGCCACTCTGGGGCACTGTTCCAATCTGGGGATGGCCCGCCCATAACATTCCTTCTACAGAGAACTTTGGCTCTGGGATGTGCCTCACCCAGCATTTACACCCTCCCCTGCTCCCCAGGCCTTATGTGGCTGCATGATAGGGACTCATAAAAGATAGAATGAGTGCATGCAAAGAATTGTTGCTTGTGATTTTGTTCTGGTCCAGTTGTTTCAGGGCAAAAAATACCCAAGAGTTGGTTCTGGTTAAAAGTGGTTCGCTCAGTATATTTTGTAAAACTTTGGTTGGTTCAGTAAAATAGATTTCTGTTTGTGTTGGGTTTGGGAGTAAGAAATCAGCATGATTCATTTTGGCTTTTAATATGCTGTGTACTTCTACTTCGTACTTGCTATTGAATTTTCATTTTAATTTCTTGCCTGACTACTTGTATGGGGCAATCTGCAGAGTGACATATTTATTGATTCTGGCACCTGGTTATTGAAAAGGCTTTCAGTGATTCATAGTGGAAGTTTGTCCACCTCCACCTATATCTCTAACATAGTGTCTTTCTCCTTGGCAGAGTAAAATTAGGGAACCTTTCGGAATTTCTCACCACCTCTTTCTACACGTATCTGACCTTCCTGGATCCAGACTGTGATGAGAAGTTGTTTGATGATGCCAGTGAAGGGAGCTTTAGTCCTGATAGTGGTTCAGATTTGGGAGGATATTTGGAAGACACCCATAATCAAGGTACGGCTTGGAATGCCTTTGCAGGTGGTCCTTGAATTTATTTAAACCTTGGCATTGTGATAAAATTGCCCTAAAACTCAAGCACAGAAATAGATTGGTAATTAACATAACAAAAAAGAGTCTTTGGAAACTTTCACGTATCAAAATGAATAAAATGCCAGTTTAAAACCTAAACTGCAAAAGTGGGCCTTTTTTAAACCTAGAGGGACAAACAGTTTCAGGAATGTGGACTCTTCACAAAATATAGAGAAACAAACAAACTGCCTGAATTTTCAAAGGAATGGTAGAATAATCTTGGTTTGATTGGATGTAAGTGATGAAATCCTCTGTATATAACCTTGCTCAAACTGAGCAATGACCTGTTTTTCACTTTTAGATAGTACTTGGGATTGGGGCTGGGGGTTCCATATGCTTAGCTCACTCATGACAAATTAAAACCAAAAGATCAGATGTTGGCTGCTGGCCCTCCCATTGTCTGCATATTCAGCTCACCTTGGGATGATGTGATGTAAATACTATCTTGACCTGTATTTTCTTTTCCTAGAATGAAGTTTTTCCAAACAGTAACTTTATAAACACATGCATTATCTCCTTAAATTTACTTTCCAGGGGTGGAGTGGAGGTCAAATACCTTTATCAGAATGTTGTCTTCGACTAAATGCACTCAGCACTTCATGCTACTCATAATCACTATTATGCATTTAGGTTATTTCTGCAGCTTGTTTTCATCGGCTCTTCTTCTTACCTGTGTAATTATAGAAAACCAGGACGAGCTTGACCAGTATATCAGCCATCTCCTGCAAAGCACATCCTTGAGGTGCTATCTGCCACCTCTTTGTAAGAAGACAGAGGACAGCCATGTTTTCAGTGCCATCCACTCCACTCAGGATATACTTTCCGTGATGGCAAAAGCAAAGGGTTTGGAAATTCCATGTACGTTACTAACTCTTTTCTGCCTGTTAAAATAACTTTTTTTAAATCAAAGTAATGCATGAGCATAATGTAAAAGTCAAAGAATCCTAAAAGGCAACACAATGCAGCTGTTTCCTGCCTTACCTCTCCCCTCCTCACTGCCCCCAGTCCTTCTACTTAGGGGCAACCACTTTCAACTCTTAGTTTTTTCTTCTGGTATTTACATATTTCTAAATAACATGTCTGTACTGCTGTCTTTGATACTTTGAATTTATTCAGTATCTGTTGACTTTCTCTTATGCAGGTGAGGAATTCAGCTGTCTTAAATCACCACTCCTCTGCTTCACTTCCCCTTACCTATCCATGCAGTTGTATTAAGGTTTAATTAAATCAGTATTCACTATTTCTACTATTATATGTATGCAAATATTATTCCCAACTTAGTATTATAGTGTACCGCCTTATCATGTTTACTCTTTGTTTTTTTTTGTTTTGTTTTTGTAAATTTATTTATTTTATTGGCTGTGTTGGGTCTTTTTTGCTGTGCGCTGGGCTTTCTTTTTAGTTGCAGTGAGTGGGGGCTACTCTTCGTTGTGGTGCGCGGGCTCCTCATTGCCGTGGCTTCTCATTGTGGAGGACGGGCTCTAGGCACGTGGGCTTCAGTAGTTACAGCACATGGGCTCAATAGTTGTGGCTCACAGGCTCTAAAGCACAGGCTCAGTAGTTGTGGCGCACGGGCTTAGTTGTTCCGAGGCATGTGGGATCTTCCTGGAGCAGGGATCGAAACCGTGTCCCCTGCATTGGCAGGCGGATTCTCAATCACTGCGCCACCTAGGAAGCCCACTCTTTGTTTTTTCTAAAGTTAATAGCTGGCCTATCTTAATTTGCTTTGCTTTCTTTCTACACCTTCCAATGGCCTCATAATACAAACTTCCACAAGGTCGATCATGTGTATGAATCTCACAGTTCCACTGCCTTTCTTAGAGTCCGAAAGCCTCCTCCCGTCTGGCTGATTGCATTCTAGGCCTGTTGCATAGCTGGCATCCTAGGACTTTTTTTTTTTTTTAAGCTCTTTATTGGAATATAATTGCTTTACACTCTTGTGCCAGTTTTTGCAGTACACCAAAGTGAATCAGCTGTGTTTATACATATATCCCCATATCCCCTCCCCTCCTGCGACTCCCTCCTATCCCAGCCTTCTAAGTCATCACCCATCATCGAGTTGATCTCCCTGTATTATGCAACAACTTCCCACTAGTTATCTGTTTTACATTTGGTAGTGTATATATGTCAATGCTACTCTCTCACTTCGTCCCAGCTTCCCCTTCACCCCCTCCCAACCCTGTGTCCTCAAGTCCGTTCTCTACATCTGCATCTTTATTCTTGCCCTGTCACTGGGTTCATCAGTACCATTTTTTTAGATTCCATATATATGAGTTAGCATACGGTATTTGTTTTTCTCTTTCTGGCTTACTTCGCTCTATATGACAGTCTCTAGGTCCATCCACCTCACTACAAATAACTCAGTTTCATTCCTTTTTATGGCTGCCTGGGACTTTACGATAATCCTTGGAATGTCCTTTGCTTCTCTCTTCAGTTGGGTTCCCTGTTTCTTGATTCTGGCGTGTTCCCCTTTCTTACTTCCTTTGGTGGAATACATTCTAGAATAGTTTCAATAGGTTTTAAAAAGTGGTAACAATAGAAGAGGGCACAGTGATTACAGCCCTCAACTTGCTTATTTCTGGAGTTCACTGCTCCTTTTGGCCTGGTTGCCCTCCATGTCCAGGATGTAGATTTTATCCTGAGATCTTTCTTCACCATCACCCTGGAGGCTTCCTTGTCTCCATTGTTGGCTCTTCTGTTTTCTGTACCTCACCTTTTCCTCTTTCTTAGCTTACTATCTTATTTTGGTGGAGGACATCCAGTAGTTTCCTGGGAAACAGTTCATGGTGGGTAAAATTGTTGAGACCTTTCAAGTCTGAAAATATCTACAAATTTTCCTTATACATTTGAGAGTTTGTCTGGGTATAGAATTCTAGATTGAAAATAAATTTTCCTTAAGAATTGTGAAAGCATCCCTTCATTGTCTTCTTGCTATCAGTGTTGCTATTGAGAAATCTGAACCCATTCTGATTTTTGATCCTTCAAATATAAACTGTTATTCTCTTTCAGAGTTTGTAGGATTTTCTCTACTCTCAGGTTCTGAAATTTCAGTGATGTGCCTTGTTCTCGGTTTATTTTCATCCAATGTGTTGGCTACACAGTGGGCTTTTTCTATCTGGAAATTTGTGTCTTTCAGTCCTATAAAGTTTTTCTGAAAAATTTCTTGACTCTTTTCCTTCCCTGCATTTTCTCTGTCTTCTCTTTCTGGTACTTTACGATTCCAGTTTTGACCTCCTGGAGAAGTCTTTATCCTTTCTCTCCCATCTTCCATTTCTCTGTCTTTTGCTCTGTTCCGAGGACAATTGCTTCAACTTTTTTTTTTTATCATACCGTTACAGTTTTTAATGTATGAAATCTGAAACAATTCAGGTTTATCACTGACAAAGTGATAAATACATACCTAGATCAATTTCTTAGGTTAAAGTTGTAGCTAAATTCACTTTTAAGTTCAGGGTTCTAAGTGACTGGGGGAGTCCTCTGTACCTTGAACAGCCTTCCATCCCAATGAGATGAGTCCCTGCTGTAACAGCTTGTGCTAATTCCATCATATTTGTCACATTGTATTTTAATTAACAGTTCATCAGTCTCCCATCAAATTGGGGATTCCTTCAGGGCAGAGACTATCTTGTTCACCTTGTCTTGAAATAGGTACCAAATTATTTGACCAGTGAATAATGAACAACACTTCAAATGGTATGCATTTATCCATAATTATTGAGTATTAATCTACAAATATTCTATAATCTGATTTAAAATCCTCAAATTTAAACAAATTTATACCAAGGCTTTGATTTGGCTTGTGCTAAATCATTTTTAAAATTTGTAGCTTTGGGGCATTTTATTATAAAAAGCTGGTACTCATATACATCAATGAATTAAGAACTTAAAATTCATCATACATTTACTTCATTTTTTAGCTTGACCTTCTAGAAAAATCTTTAGCTTCACTGATTTTGGCTGCTATATAAGGAGATTCTCCCTTGTCTGGGTGATTTAAAAGTATAATTCGTCGATAAGCATCTCTTATTTTTCCTTTATTGGCAGTAGGGCTACACCTAGTATTAATGCTGCTTCCCGTTTTGTCATTTTGGGTTCAAAGCCACCTCTGTAGTAGCCACCACTGAAGGCAGATTTCGGTAGACTTCGAAAAACTTGTTTTACTTGAGGCTCCATATGCCTCATGGCTTGCAAAGCATAACGGCCTGCAAATCCTGCAGCAGCAATGGTCAGTCCAACTGCTACCACTGTACTGGCCATGGTTCCCGCTCGGCTCCCTTGCCTCCACCGGGAGCGCGGTTCATCCCAGCCCACCAACTCCACGCCTCTACCACAAAGTGACGCGGCCGCCACCAGCATGTACAAATCGCCCAGACAAGGGCGCTCCAGGATATACGGCAGTGGAGGCCGTCTGCTTCAACTTTTTGTTCCACCTCCTCAGTTGAGTTTTTCTTTTGCTATCATGTTTTAAATCTTTGTTCTCTGAATTGTATTTGTTCTTGTTTCATGCATGCAATATAATTCTTATTACTCTAAGAATATTAATAGCAGGGCTTTTTGTTTTTACATTTTCTTCTCCCTAAATGGTTTCCATTTCCCCAAGTCAGTTTTTCCTGTTTGTTTGGTTTCTCTCTTCTGCATTGGAGTCTTTCTTCCAGTGCTGGGTGTTCCTTGGTTATCTGCTCATGCATAAGAACCTCCAAGCCTGTAAGTGGGGCCTGTTGGGTTTATGGGTGTAGGCAGGGCAGATTTCCCAGAGGTGTTCTACAATCTCCTTTGCAATCTCCTTTTTAACCGCTGAGTCTGACTGCCTTGAGTTATACAGTCATTTATTCCCCCAAGGAATATACCCATGCCTTCAGACATGTGGGTCAGCACCCCCTCCAGAGACACACATACCACCCCCTTTTTACCCTCTTCAGAGAGACCCTCTAGTCTTCTATCAGGGTGAGCAAGGCAGTTGTCAAGCTGTATGGAGTTGCGGAGGGCATCTAGGGAGCTCACTGCCTTTCACACAGCTTCTTCTCCATCTTCCTTCTTTTGGATACCTTCTCTGGACCCCCAAGTTCTAGAGGTCCTTGGTGCAGCAAGCTGCTTAGACTTCTGAGGATTCTCTGATATAAATCTGACTGGTTCTTGGTTTTTCCCACTGCAGTCTTGGGGTTTGGTTGCCTTGTGTCTACTAAATCAGTTATCTTTCATCCATCAGCTGTCCCACTTCCAAAATGTTGTTAGTATTGTCTTCTCTCCTGCTTCCCTATTCTTTAGGATTTGCCTTTTTTAAAAATTATTTTTTGTAGTGTTAGTGGGGGTTTAAGAGGAAGTAAAATTAAAATTTATGTTTAATTCCCTAGTGTAGCCTGGAGGTTTATAAATGCCTTATAAATATACCTCATCTTTACCTTGAAAACTTCCTATTTTCCCAAGATGATATGACATAGCTTGGCAGGCAACGATGGCTTAATGAATAAATATTGATAATGATAACATCTAAAGGTGGTTAAAAGGGGAATTCCCTGGTGGTCAAATGGTTAGGACTCGGTGCTTTCATTGACCAGGCCCAGGTTCAATCCTTGGTCAGGGAACTAAGACCCCACAAGCTGTGCGGTGCAGCCCAAAGTATAAATAAATTAATTAAATTAAGGTGGTTAAAAAACAGAAGCAGTAACACCCAGCAGTGGCAAAGTGAAACACATAGTGGACAGGAAGCTGAGACACCTTGATTATGAGACAAACATCCACCCTCTCTGGTTCCCAGCTTCCACATCCGAAAGAAAAAGAAATCAGGCTCAATTATTTCTAAGGCTCCTTTCAGTCCTAGATACTATGTAATTTTCCCTGAATTCAAAGAGAGAAAAGTGAAATTTAGCTCCTTAAAGCAAGGTCTGTGTCCTGCTTGTTTCTTGTTTCCAGGTTTAGCACATGATGTGGCCACATGAAAAATTCTTTCTGTTATTAATTAAACTAAGTAAGTAAGTGTTCCTTATATGGTTTGTATTGAATGAGGAGTAGCAGCGTACCTCTTAAAAAAGTATTTTATCCTTTCTCCTGCTCAGAAGAGCTCTCTGTTCTTTTGTTTTCTAGTTGCTCCCATGGCTTTGCCAACTAAAGTTCTAAGTGCCCACCGTAAATCGCTGAATCTTGTTGATTCTCCTCAGCCACTCCTAAAAAAGGTAAAGTATTTAGAATCACTTTTTTCAGAAAGTATAATGCTCTTTGACGGTGGTGTAGTCCCAAGGACTCTTTTAAATGGTTGAACGCAAAAGAAAGGGCACATGTCTTGATACCCAGGACTTTTAGGATTAGAAGTTCTGGGTTTTGGTGTGCATCTGCTCACTTAGTTGTCTGGATTCTGGTTTGCGGCAGTACGCACATTGAATTTGATGCAAAGCTTTATATTTTGCATGTAGGAGA
This sequence comes from Hippopotamus amphibius kiboko, assembly GCF_030028045.1. Classification (NCBI taxonomy): domain Eukaryota; kingdom Metazoa; phylum Chordata; class Mammalia; order Artiodactyla; family Hippopotamidae; genus Hippopotamus; species Hippopotamus amphibius. The sequence goes on from NC_080203.1 coordinate 120,700,721, forward strand.
AGGCTACTGACGTCCTGCCTACTCATCAGAATCCACGTGACACTAGAGGAGGTGAGCTAGCTCACTCCCAGCCCTGTCCTGTCTGTGCAGCCAGCCAAGGCCAGGCTGCTTGCGGAGCAGGGCACAAAACCAGAAAAAGATTCCTCTGGAGAGTAAAATCCCAGGGTGTTCCCCACTAGTTGCTGTAATTTGTTATTTTATCCAAACTCTCCTTTGATTTTATCAGAAGGATTCAGCATCTGTTGGAGATAATTTTAACCTAGCCACAATTTTAGGTTGTTTAAAACTCACTTTTTTGTGTGTTTGTTTTGCCTTCAAAAAAATTTTATTGGAATTTAACATATACAGAGAAAAGTATATAAAATATAAGTATAGAGCTCAGTGAATTATGACTGAGCAAACAGACCCATGTGAGTGACAAGCGCCCTTTGTGTCCCTCCCGGTCGCTTCCTTCCCCTCCACTCCAAAGGTAAGTGCTAGCGTGAGTTCTAACACCAGGGGTTGGTTTTGCCTGTTTTTGACCTTTACGTAAATAAAATTTACACATATTTTAACCTGTTCAGTTCAGTCTCTTGCAAGCATTGACTAACACGGTGATTCACTGGTCAGAAATATAAACAAAAAGCCACAAAAGATTCGATGAAAACCTGGAGCATAGGACAGCAGCAGAGTTCCAAGACCAGGCTGGTGTGTCCCTTCCTGATCTTCTGGAAGTTCGCATGCCTAGCCCCCTTACCCTGCTTAGTGGCTTTTGTATGGACAGGCCCCCGAAGATGACTTCCAGTTTCCCAGAGATGACCATGGCAATGTGGACTGTGAGAAGCTGGTTGAGCAGCTGAAAGATTGTTCGAACCTACAGGACCAAGCAGACATTCTGTACATTCTGTATGTGATAAAGTAAGTGTACGGTCTTCACTAGGTTGCGCTTTCTCTGTTCTCCTTGGCTCTTTGTCCTAGGCTTCTTGGCCTTCCAGCAAGGCACATCATGGTCATAGTCACCCAGACTACCCAGACTCACCGTGAACAGGCTCCCATCCCCTTCTCTGCCTAGTGTTGGCCTCCCAGGACGAGAAGGCTGAGTGAGGCCAGGATCTCACCGTTTCCTGATGTTAGGCTTGTGTTTCAAATAGACAGAAGAAGACGCAGCCCTCTCAGTGAGACTCAGAGGCACTGGGAGGGCCCCTGAGCATTTGGCAGAATGTGCAGTGATTCCTTCCCTCCCTGCCAAGGGAGCTCTATTGCGAGAGAATCCGGCCTTGAAACGTTCTGGGCCTTACCTCTGGGGTTTTCCATCTCTTGACAGGGGTCCCAGCTGGGACACAAATCTCTCTGGACAGCACGGGGTCACCGTTCACAACCTTCTCAGCGAGCTCTATGGAAAAGCCGGCTTGAACCAGGAGTGGGGTCTGATCCGCTACATCTCTGGCCTACTCAGGAAGAAAGTGGAGGTCCTGGCTGAGGTCAGAGCAACTGCACATGTGCGGGGTGTCCGTTTGTCCTTTTTAGGCCGGTGCCCTCTTCCTGTTATGAAAGCTGGAGGCAAGCACCTCTATTTGTAAAGGAAGCATGTTATTTAATATAAAGATGGAGCTGGTCCTTCTTTCCTGACTTCCCACTGCTCTTGGAAGGCAGGCAGAGGAAATGAAATTCAAGCTGATTAGTTTTGTTACTTCTTAGCTGCAGAAAAGGGCTTAGCAAGAAATAAAATGAAAATGCTCTGTGGCCTGGCACTCTCTTAAACAGAGCGCTCTTATTTCTGCACACCTGCAGTACAATCGTCATCAATATTTTTTTTTAATTTATTTTATTGGCTGTGTTGGGTCTTTTTTTGCTGTGCGCGGGCTTTCTTTAGTTGTGGTGAGTGGGGGCTACTCTTCGCTGTGGTGCACGGGCTCCTCATTGCCATGACTTCTCTTGTTGTAGAGCATGGGCTCTAGGCACGTGGGCTTCAGTAGTTGCTGCACATGGGCTCAATAGTTGTGGCGCATGGACTTAGTTGCTCTGCGGCATGTGGGATCTTCCTGGAGCAGGGATCGAACCCGTTTCCCCTGCATTGGCAGGCGGATTCTTAACCGCTGTGCCACCTAGGAAGCCCCTGTCATCAATATTTTAACCCGGAGACCCTGCAGAATCCACAGCTGCTTTCTTTGACATTCAAGTTCATTGTTATAGTTAAGGTCATGGTATTTATTATGCGTGAATAATGGGGAAACTGGCCATTTAGGACTATAATATGGTCATTAACTTTTTTTAAATTAATTTATTTATTGGCTGTGTTGGGTCTTCATTGCTGCACGCCGGCTTCCTCTAGTTGTGGTGAGCAGGGGCTGCTCTTTTTGTTGTGGTGTGCGGGCTCCTGATTGCTGTGGCTTCTCTTGTGGAGCACAGGCTCTAGGTGCATGGGCTTCAGTAGTTGCAGCACATGGGCTCAATAGTTGTGGCTCGTGGGCTCTAGAGCTCAGGCTCAATAGTTGTGGTGCACGGGCTTAGTTGCTCCACAGCATGTGGGATCTTCCTGGAGCAGGGATCAAACCCGTGTCCCCTGCATTGGCAGGCGGATTCTTAACCACTGCACCACCTAGGAAGCCCCTGGTCATTAACTCTTAACATCAGTATTTCAGGACTCACAGCAGCTCCTCCTCCTCATGGAATATCAGGAAATCCAGTGTGTTTGCTACAGGGGATGAACATAAAATACCCACTAATAGGCCCTGCAGAACCAGGCCTGGGGCCACATTTTGGGGACACAAAGATCACGGGGACCCACCTCTGGCCTGGGTGCTCAGTCTGGGGTCTATGGATGAATTTTCAGATAAATGGCAGCATGGGTCGTAGAGTTTGTAAAGGGAAATTTATGATCTTATTGGCAGTGACCCTTCCCCGCTGGCTTTGCTAATCTCTTTCTCCCCCTCACCCTCTTCCTGAATGTGTAGGCCTGCACGGACCTGCTGTCGCACCAGAAGCAGCTCACGGTGGGCCTGCCGCCAGAACCCCGGGAAAAGACTATCTCTGCGTAAGTCTTCAGCCTGGGGGCCTCAGGTTTGGGAGCAATACCGCGGGGAAAACATCAGTGCCGCCCACCATTCAGGAAGAGAGTCTTTTTAGACACTGTCACTTGAGCGCTTCCAGCAGAAAATGAGGATCTTCCACAGAGGGCTAGGAGGCACACTCGTAGGCATCTTTCATGGTGTTTGTGTCCTGATGCTCCTTCCTAGGCCTCTTCCACCCGAGGAGCTCACAAAACTCATCTATGAAGCCAGCGGGCAGGACATCAGCATTGCTGTCCTCACACAGGTCAGCTGGCCGTGGAGGGGCAGGGCCGTCTCTGGGCAGCAGGGGCTTCTCCGCCACCACTCGGTCTCTGAAAACCTGTCTCCACGTGTGTCTGTGTCAGGAGATTGTGGTTTACCTGGCCATGTACGTCAGGGCACAGCCCAGCCTCTTTGTGGAGATGCTCAGACTCCGGATTGGACTGATCATTCAGGTGATGGCCACGGAGCTGGCGCGGAGCCTGAACTGTTCAGGTGCGATTCTCGCAGGCAGCTCCCGCGGCTCCTGCCCGCCCCCCCCCGCCCCCACCCGCCCCCGGGGAGCCCTGCCCAAGTATTCTGGAACCAGGGCTTCTGAGCCTTTGGGTTTACTCATGGCTTTACCAGATTCTCTCATTTAGATGTAACTTCCGCCAAACCAGCCTGCACAGGCTGTTGAATTTCTTAGGTTAGGGAAAACTAGGCACTAGAATCTTCTGCCCTGCTCCTGACATCTACGTTCCTTACTGTGTCTCCTTGTGGTGAGATGTCATCCCCCATTTCATAACACCTCCGCTGGGAGAAATCCTACCAATCTACATATGTAAATCAACTACAAGATACAGTCCAACATTGGGGTCATTACAGTGTGAAAAATTATGCATCTGCGAACATATACAATTTAAATAGCACCATTTAGAATCCCAAGGATCATTACCTTCCAGCCCTGAAGCGCTGGAGAGGGTCATCGTGAGCAGGAAGACCTGCCACGGTATCCTTTATCACCCCCCCCACGCACACCCACCCACCCAACTCTGCTGCCCCCTGCTACCAGTCCTGTGTCTGGAATACTTACAAGATGTTTGTTTTTAGGAGAAGAAGCTTCTGAAAGTTTGATGAACCTCAGCCCTTTTGATATGAAAAATCTCCTGCACCATATTTTAAGTGGAAAAGAGTTTGGTGTTGAAAGAAGCGGTAAGTAAATGCTTGTCTTACCTCTGCAGGGAGAGGGGTCAGAGAGGGCTTGACTGATGTGTCCAGTGCAGCCTGGAACTGCTTCATTTCTATACACATCAACAGCAGTAATCATGATTTGCGACATAATGTTTGGGTATAAGGTTCCTACTTCACTGAGATGGACAGAGGTCTAGGTTTAAAGTTGTGACTTGTAGGGCTTTGTGACCGCTCGTGGGCTGGCTGGGAGAGCTGCGGTCGCATGTGGACATGGTCTGCGGCCTCCCTCCTTCTGCAGTAGGTCCAGGCACCGTCACTGGTGCACAGGGATTAGGAGCAGGTGAGGTGACCAGGGTATCAGCCTGCAAGGGCTGTCTTTTCCCAGCACCTGAGTGCCCTGCCTTTAGTGTGGGTTGGTTTTCAGCCAGACCCCCGTCACCCTTTGTGGGCCTGGATAAAAGCCCTCTGCAGCCTCACAGCACCTTCTTGCTGAGTGAGTTTGCCTCGTCCCTGTCTTGCTCTCTCTTTTTATCTGTACCGGAACCCTGTTTGCAGTGCTAGGAAATATAATCACCCAAGTCCTGGTGGAATTCTGTTCTCAAATGCTCCCTAATTATAATTGAAGCAATTATCATTTATCCTCCCCATAATAAAGTGAAATGATTTGCCGACACATTTGTGAATTTATTTCATCAAGCCAAAGAAATGCAGTGTGGGCTGTCATTCTTTTTATTTAATAAGGACATTGGGTACTTGGGATTTTTTCTTTAGAGTGGGCGCCAGCAGCAAACAAAACCGGCATCATGCAATCAGATGTGTTTTGGTGGTTTTTCTCCCTTCCTGAAGGAGGAATGCTCAACATCCTTTTCCAAAAGTAATTTTCAGTTCTTTTAAATGCACAATCCTTAAAATGTAAATATACAAAATTAATATTTAATGTTCTGCTCATCAAAATAATATGTGGTTTGACACAGATAATTACTAAAAATTGTTATTAGATATAAAGCTATAGAAACTTAAAAAGCTAGGAACAGAGTAATGTCAATTGAAACCATAAATCTAATTGCAAGCAAGGCCAGAAGTGTTCCTGTCTTTTTGCATATAACATCGTTTGTTAATTGTCCTTTGAAATTGTTCAATTTTTATAAATTGGGAAACTCAGTCAGACTTTTCATTACATCCTGAGATGTCTGAGATGAATATTTCCAGCTAATGTCCACCCCATACAGGCCCCACTGTACCTTCCCAGACCCCTTTGGCTTCTGTTTTCCACTCTTCCCTCTCTGGCTAATCGTGTTTCCTTCGGGGGTCCTCCCTCTGTGCTGCCCTTCGACTCCTCATTTGTCTCTACGCCTCTGGACAGTGCCCTACTCCCATGGGTTTGGGGGTGGGTTGGGTGGGAAGGCAGGGCACGCAGAGGATGCTGCCCAAGGAAATGCCCTTAGAGCCGGGCCTGCAGAAGGAGAGGACGCAACTGGCAGAGGAGAGCAGGCGGGATGGGAGGGAGCCGCCTGTGCAGTGCCCAGCACCTTGTGGCTGTCCTGGAGGGGACAGCTAAGAGGGGCAGGTGGGCTCAAGTCGGTAGGGTTTTGTGTGTCCCTGAGAGGCTTTAACCTGAAGACAGGGCTAGGCCTGGAAGGATTCTGAGTGGGCAGTGACATGGTCTCACGTGCCTTTTAGAATGATCTCTGTGAGCACAGTGCTGAGAATGGGTTAGTGGGGGCGGGGCGGCAGACAGGCTGCTCCGAGGCCACTGCAGCCGAATGGAGCCGTGCCGGAGCCTCCCTGCCCCTTCTGTGTGTCTCCGCCACCTCCAGCCTTTGGTCGGCTTGTTCTCCCAGGACTCCCTTCTCTGGCCCTAAGGCTGGACCTTAATTGGGTGCTCTCAATTTTCCACAAGGAAGGGGTGCATTTGGAGAAGTAAAAAATTATTTTAAAAAACATATCCAAATAATTGAAGGGTTTCCTGGCCACTCAGTGTTTCCTGCATGCTGCTTGAGTGATGTTCACTCTGTCACCCATTCGCTTAAATGCATATTGAGCCCGTGCTGTGTAGCAGGTGCTGCTCCAGGTGCTGGAAACAGAGCGCTGGTCAGGGTAGATGTGGCCGCCTCTAATGGAGTGCACGGTCGAGTGGGAGAGAGAAGAGACATGGATAAAAATTGGCACGTGCATGTATCCCTGTCTCAGGACAGACGCTGTATAGTTTCTAAGAACCTCGTGTGTGTTTCCCCTCCAGTGCGGCCCATCCATTCCTCCACATCCAGCCCTGCTATCTCCATCCATGAGGTGGGACACACTGGAGTCACAAAAACCGAGAGGAGTGGCATCAACAGGTTGAGGAGTGAGATGAAACAGGTAAGGAAAGCTCTCGGTGCCAGGAAAGAAGTGGTCTTCCTATCTGGGCTCAACTCAGAAAGTGATAGAAACCCAGGGCATGCAGGGTACAGCCCGCTTTGTAAAGGATGTGCGATCTCTTCTGTCCTGGAAGCCGAACACACCCTGTACCCAGACATCCCAGAGCCACTCACATGCACCCACACACACTCATCCTTAATGTTAACGTGTTATGTGAGCATTCTAGAAAATACCCTCCTCCATGTTTGCTTGTTGCCGTGAACCGGTCTTTCAAGTGGACCACAGCCATTTAAAAAGTAGAGTTCTGCAAAAGGTAACTAAATCATCTCTCTATCAAATGTGTCCTTCAAGTGAAACAGTGAGAGGAACCTAGAAATATAATGGAATGCTCATGATACCTTTATCTTCCACCATCCACAGGTGTCTCTCTCTTGTGCTCACCTTTATTTAATTCACAGTAAATGCCTTCCCAACTGACCCCTCACGACTGCACATCAACAGCCTTTCAGTCCTAATGTGCCGGGTACTGTGCTAGGACTTGACAGTGATCTGCAGTAGGAAATAGAGTTTCCTTCTTACCATGACCTGCAGGGAGAAATGCACTCAGATCTTCTTGTCCATTTCAACTGATGACTCAGTATGTTGAGTCCGTGAGGCACTAGCGGTCACACCCTACCGCTGGGAGCAGCACTTCTTTGGATGATCTAGAGGGTGGTAGAAGTAGTGAGGCATCCTTGGTGTGAAACTGGTTTTTATTTTCTGATGTATTTTTGCTTTCAGATGACTAGGCGAGTTAGTGCTGATGAACAGGTGAAACATCTTTGTCTTGTTTCCTCCTTTACTGTGCTTCATGTTCTTTCTGGCTTGAATGTGGAAAGCGAGGCTGTGAGTACAGAGTCTGAACGCGTGGAGAATGGTTCTGCCCATCAAAGAGGCGTGGGTGGAGGGGACTCTGCAGGCTATGGCAGGCAGCCCCGGGGGTAGGCAGAGCACTGGACTTGAAAGCAAGAGAAATGACCCTGCCCTGTGCCTTTAAAAAAAAAAATCCATTTATCAAACTCTTGGATTTTACAGGATACTAGGTGAAAGAGATGGTCCCAGGTTCTGCCTTGGCAGGAGTTTCTGTTCAAAAGGAAGTAAATAGGGACAAGTAGATTGTGGTCATTGATTATAGCAATAGGAGGAATACTGCTATTCCCTGTCCCCAGATTGCCTGGGGGAATTTAACCCTGGAAGGAAAAAAAAGTAAGGATACTGTTCTTTTCTATCACACTTGTGACATACTTCCTTCGCCTCCTCCCTCCAGAAGATTGGAGTCCCGTTCCTAAAGATTTAATGTCTCCGTGACAGAGGGCGCAGAGGAGTCATATACTGACACGCAGATTCTCTGTGTTGTCCCGGGGGAAAAAACCTGTGTGCTCGCTCATTCGAATTCATGCTCTTTCCAAATAAGGAACAGACTTTCCAAACATCTTCCTTTGCCAGCCACTCGGTGGCACCATCCCTCTGGTTACCTACATCCCAAGAGCAGCTGACTGCGGCTGAGTATGGGTGGTTCCTCCCGGCTCCATTGCATATTATGGGGACAAAATAATCACCTTTTTTCTTTGATGGGTTTAGATTGTTAGCCAGTACAAGTTTTGTATTTGGCTGCTTATATCAAGGAAATATATTATTCTTTTTCCAAAATTAACATAAAAGATTAGCACTTCTTGGGTGGGAGTTTGGAAAATAAGTTGTGTCCTAACTTGACGAGGCACCCTCCACATCCGACCAGACATGGGAACACTTCACACTCAGAGAAAGCATTTCCCAGGGCCTCCATAGCGCGGAGCCCAGAGCTCTGCCCGCTGCGCTGCGGGCCGTCTGCCTGGGGGGTGAGTGAGAACTTGCGGCCGCCCGCATCCTCTGCCTCTTCCTCAGCTGTTTTCAAGGCTGTTCTGTGTTCCTTCTCTCTGCATGCGTCCTTTGGTGTCACTGCACATGACTGAGTGGACTCTCTTTGTTTTGTAGCTCTTTACTGTGAGCCAGGCTCCGTCCGGCAGCGCACACTCCTCCAAGTCTGTGGTAAACCATGTGTCCCCGCCGTCGTCCTCCTCCTCATTTGTGGTGTCTGAACCCTCTCATTGCCCTTCACATGCTCCCCCCGGCTCCCTAACTCCCGAAGATGTGCACCGAAGGTTTAAGTGTTTTCATCTGACTATCATTATGAGGCGAGGCTAGAAAGAAAGAGGAGAGGTTGTGGAACTGAGCTTTGTTTTTACATCAGCTTATGCTCCTCCGCGGGGTGTGACTGGGGAGCACTCTTCTCATCAATTCCCGGGAGCTTCTGGAACCTTCAAGGCAGTGGTTATGTGCCTTTCTCTTGAGCCCCGGGGGGTGACACTGCCTGCACGTGCTGATTGGCACTTTGTAGACATAATGCCCCCACGTGGCTTGAGGCCCCAGATGAGATGGAGGACTAGGAAATGTTCTAATTGCAGAGGCAAGTCTGAACCTTCCTCCCGAAACTAGAAGGAGAAAACCAGCTGAGTCATTGATGAGTGTGGCTGTCATTACTTTTATTTGTATCTAATTGTTGCCATATTTAAATGGAAGTAATGAGCCCAATGGAATAACCCAGCCTAGCAGCCTTTTCAAAATAAGATCCGATGAAGTCACAATGCGCGCTCCGAGAACACTCCGCCCCCTGCCTTGCTAGTCTGCCTAACATTGGGATTTCATTTTTAAACCTCTGAATTTGATGTTGCACATTGAGAAAGTGCCAGATAGTCCAGGACAAAGATAATGTGTAAGGATGAAGGTTATTCCTCCCCCGACCCAGAGACCGAGGGGTGAGAAGCCATCCACGGGCAGGAAGCGGGCGTGAGCTTTGCCGCAGGGAGGTCGGAGCCGGGGGAGCCCCTTTCAGGCCTGGTTCAGGCCTCACTGGGAGCCTCTCAGAGCTGCCTCCTCAGTCGTGGGCGGGCCCGCGGCTCCCGAGGCAGAAGCAAAACTGCTGGCCCTGCCCCAGCGCTTCCCTCACGGAGGCCAGAATAAATCCCAGCCTCAGGGAGGAGGCAGGAAGGAGCCGCAGCAAAGGCTCCGGGGGTTCGGAGGCAGTCATCGTCCCAAGTTAGGATAAAGCACCGCGCTGAGAGCGGGCGAAGTACAAAGCGATCACAAAGGAAGGTGGAAATACGACAGTCTCTGAGGCCCCCCTACAAATGTGGGTTCCAGCCTTCCCTCCCTCTGGGGCTGCAGAGCCTTGCCCTGTGCTGTGTGTGGTGGTCTCGTGGCAGCGGCACTGCAGGAGGAGAGCGGTCACTGCGGCGCTGGCCTCCCTGGGCTGCGGCGCCTGAGGGAGTCACCTCCTCCGCAGGCCCGGGGCCTCCCCAAGCCCTCCGGCAGCAGTGCTGGCGGACCCTATGGCCAGGCGTGCTCCTGGGGCTTCCCGCATCTGCATTCGGGGTGCCCGCTGTGCCCTGCTGCTCAGATGAGGCTGAGAGGCGCTAGCAGGAAGTTAGAGACTGGAGCAGCTGGTGTGGAATTGGGGTTCACAGCCCCCCCCAGAGCCCGCCCCCTGACCTGCTCAGCCTCTCTGTCAGGTCAGGGGCCTCTGATGCTATACTACTACCTCTTGGGTAGTACTGAAGGAGCTTAGTAAACAAACCAGTGCATGGAAGAGTGAAGCCAGCTGGTGGTATTGACTAGTTCCCGGAGCCACCCTCTCGGTGACCAGCGCTCCCGGGGGTGCCGGCTGTGAGGCTTCTGAAGGCCGTGCCCTTTCTGTCTTGCAGAGGTCCAGCACCCCATCCTCACCCACGGGCACTTCATCATCAGACTCGGGCGGGCATCACATCGGCTGGGGGGAGCGGCAGGGCCAGTGGCTGCGCAGGAGGAGGCTGGACGGGGCCATCAACAGGGTCCCCGTGGGATTCTACCAGAAGGTGTGGAAGATCCTTCAGAAGGTGAGCTTGGCCACTGTGCCACGTTCCATAGTCACTGGTGCTGAGGCCTGCCAGCACCTCCAGGTAGCACATGGCTGCACGACAGGCACACAACCCTGACCTTAGGTAACTCACGGCCTAGAGCAGGATTTCTCCCCCTCAGCACCACTGACATTTGGGGCTGGATAATTCTTTCTTGCAAGGCTGTCCTGTGCATTGTGGGATGTTAAGCGACATCCCTGGTCTCCACCCACTAGGTGCTGGTAGCACCCCCTCCCCCAGTGTGACAACCAAAATGTCCCCAAGATGTTGCCAAGTGTCCCCTGGGTGGCAAATTGCCCCTGATTGAGAAACACTGGCTGGAAACCCAACAAGTTAGATAAGGTGGCGGCCCAGGTTGCGCGGGGCCCCCTTTGACATATTTTAGGAAAGTAGAAAAGTCAGAAAATAGACAAGAACCAGAGAAGGCAGGGAAGGCTCTGGATGAAACACCATAACCCGGCTGACCCAGAACAGCCGCAGGAGCCATGCCCCTTGGTCCCTGCACCCACTTTGTCTCCCTCCCACATCAGCCCCAGAGCGTCCCTGTGTCTCGCCGGGTCCCACCAGAGGGACAGTCTGCCTCCATTAAAAGCTTCTATGCAAACCAAGAACCACAGGCAGGACTGATTTTTTCCCTATTTTTGTTAGCTCCTTTCACAGTAGGAGAGGCGAGGGACTACACGCCCTTCCCAGAGCCACAGCCCCATTCGACTGCGTTCTATCCCCTGTGAGGTCTTCCTCACGGAGCTGGGCATGGGGAGGTCAGAGGCGTCCCTGTCCTCACAGCTGAACTCTGGTCCCCACGTGGGATCAGAGCCCACCGAGGCCTCTTGTCAGGCGGAAGGAACGTATGCTGCCGCTCTGTCCTCAGCCCACTGGGGGCACAGGGAGTTAGAAGGCAGCCAGTGAGACCAGCACAAACTGTTCCTAGAAAATCTCCCCACTCTTCCTGGGGCCTCGTATGCTACCATCCGGGCTTCCACTGGCTTGATACCAAGACACTTTTATTATGAAAAAGCAGCATTTTGTATTGAGCCAGCGCTTGTTATTTATATACACGGGTGTGCGTGTGCGTGTCTGTGCATGTGCTCTAGTCTTTTGTGATTGGTGCTTATTATAGAAATCTCAAAAATACATGCCTGCAAAGGCATAGAAGTATCACTTCGCCAGCAGGAACCATACACATCTCCCTTTATCTGGCACCAAAGGGGGCCTTCTCAGTCGCCAGGGCCAGGTTGCCGAGTGCAACTCAGGGCTCCCACAGAGGAGGACCCGGCAGCTCCCTGGGGCGTTGTTCATGTGAGATCTGAATGATGCCTGCTGGTTCCCTAGAATTGTTCCATCGAAAACACAGCCTGTGGGCAGTGAGAACAAGCTCTCTAAAAATAACTCTGACAGTCTGGCATGTTCCAGTCCTCGTGCTGGCTTCCAGGGCAGAGTGACTTGAGTGTGTGCACACTTTTTAATCACATTCTGGAATCTGACTGAAATGTGAAATGTGTGTTCTGCCTCCAGTGCCATGGTCTGTCCATCGACGGTTATGTGCTCCCATCCTCGACGACGCGAGAGGTATGATGAGAAAACCCAAATGCCGTGAGTTCTCACCAAGTGCTTTAGTTCTTGGACTCGGACCACTCACCCTTCTTTCAAGCTTGTTACATACAGTCAGGCCCTTTGTAGGTCCTATCTTTTTAGACACTTAACCCTCAAGTTTTGCAGAGTTTTTCCCCCACATTTATTAGCATCATCTCTTCTCCTTCCCCTCAGACACAGCATTTCAGACTATCCAGACCTTTGCTCTTCTCTTAATAGAGTTTTCAGGAAAGTTGCACACCATGCTCATTGGACCCACGGCAGCCTCCTCTGACTCACTCTCCCCTGAGAGCAGTCATCTTCCCCCATTCATTCTTTTAAAAATTTGATTTTTTAGTTTTTACTCCATGCAAGGCACATGTATTGCCACACGGAATAATGAAGAAAGAGAAATAAGAAATGGTCCTGCCCGTGGAAGTCAGTCCAGTGGGATAGGTGGCTAGTGCTGGGACGAGGTGACAGACTCCCAGGGCAGAGCTTTCAGCTTCCTGCGCCAGAGGATTCCTGTGCGCACAGAATCAAAGTGGCCGGAAAGGAGGCAGCGTTTCTGCTGAGCCAGTGGGTGCTGTGGGCAGCATGGGTGACAGGGCTGTGTCTGTTCTCGGCTTACTCCCGACCCCCTCCTGGTCCCTTTGGCAGATGACCCCACAGGAGATCAAGTTTGCTGTCCACGTTGAGTCGGTGCTGAACCGAGTGCCACAGCCTGAGTACCGGCAGCTGCTGGTGGAGGCCACCATGGTGCTGGCGCTGCTCTCGGACACGGAGATGGGCACCATTGGGGGCATCATCCATGTGGACCAGCTCGTGCATGTAGCCAACCAGCTGTTCCTGCAGGACCAGGTGGGTGTACCCACAGCCACGGTGGGGACAGGGGCAGTGTAGCTGGGTTGGCTGGCATTTATGTCTGTCAAGGCTGGAGGTCCTGTGACCAATAGGAAAGAATATTCTCGAACAAAGATAATGTCATCACAGATGGTGAAAAACGTCAACCACTTGGTTTGAAAATGGTGCAGTGGCCACTGGGAAATCTAAAGACCTTTGGAGATACACGGGCCCGTTTCAGCATAGGTTTTAGTGCCAGCACCAGCCTTGCTACCCGTCTGGCCCCAGGTGAACCAACCACTTAACCTGAACCAAAGTCGAGCTAGAAGCCGTCCTCTCATCCTAGAATCAGTGATGTGCTGCCAAGTCGGGCGGGTGGGGATGCGGTGCCCGGAGCAGAGGCCAGGTGGCCTCCGAATTAGGCCACGAGTGCCAGCTCTGCTCACCCATTGCCTCTGCTCTTTCCCGCTGCAGATGTCGATCGGCGCCACGGACATGCTGGAGAAAGACCAAGCCACGGGCATTTGCCACTTCTTCTATGACAGTGCTCCAAGTGGGGCTTATGGGACAATGACCTACCTAACGAAGGCAGTGGCTTCTCATTTGCAGGAATTGCTGCCGAATTCAGGCTGCCAGATGCAGTAGGGCCTCGGCGCTCTTTCTCATGGGAACTTTCTTGTGTTCCCCAAGATCCCCTGTGCTGTGATAAAACCATTTCCCATCAGAAACACTGGCAGGGAGGAGATGGCAGTGACACACCTGAAAGCAGCATACATCCAAGCCACAGAAAGAGCCGCTGAATCCTGTGCTCCCCCGAGGAGCGCCTGGGATCATCATTTACATTCATCATACCATCTGGTCTCCTGGAGTCTGAGGAGGAATTGGAAATTGGTCTCTCCTGAGTGCAGAGTGAAGTGAGAAGGCAGCTTAAATCGGCTCTCAGAGTTACCGAACAGGTTCGACGAGCTAGTGACACATCTTCAAGATGGAAAGATCCTTCCAGCAGCTGCGGACCATGACAAAGGGAACATCTTAACAGGGTACAGTGTGTCTGTGGGCCAACTGTTTACCAAATAGAACAACTCTTTCTGCGGAGGTATAGTTTTCTTGTGCCTTGCTTTCTTTCTTGGCCTCTTGTTAGCATAGCTAATTCGCGTGACAGTTCTCTCTCACAAAGATGTAGAAAGTTGCTCCCACTTAACTTTGGCTCATGGTCTTCAAGGATTTTATCTTGGCCACCCGTGAATTAGGGGTTTCTCCTGCCTTATGAAAAATCCCACATCTTCCAGAATCTAGCCAAGAAAAAAGGCAGAGGAGGAGCCAACTCTTCTTATAGCTGGGCAAACTGTTGTTTTGGGGCTGGCGTAGGCAGGAAGTCCCTCTGGAAGGCCTGTGCCCCTGCTCCCCCCCTCCCCCCGCATAAGGTGACAGCCAGCAGGGAGCGGCATTGACCCGTGTTCTGGGAGAGGCTTGTGATGCATCTGCGGCACCAGACGCCACAGAAATGCATGGTGTGCTCAGAAACAATGCTTCCTTCTGCGGCAGAGCCAGGTGTGGCCTCAAGCCCTTCTTGCAGAAGCACTTTTGCCTGAAGGCTCTCAGGTGGGTGTGGCTGGAGGCCATGACTTCAGAGGAGCGAGGACAAATCCTGATGGGGCAGGGCCTCACCAATCTTTGCCAAGGTCCTGGTGGGTGGAGTTTCTCTCCAGGCGTCTTATGGGGATGGGGGGGGTGGGGGGGTGGAGGGGATGACACACAACAGGGAAAACCGTTTCTGTGAATAATGGACTTTGAAGGACAGTCACCTGGTGGCTTCGTGGTGCACTCTGGCTGGTTGAGGATGGTGGCTTAGATTGGTGATGCCTCTGCCTCTGAAATGGAAACTTGGTCATTGGATCTCTGCTCGGAAGTTTGCGTGAAGGTAGAGAAAACCGATGCTCAGGCTGTTTTGAGAGGACAGCAAGGTGCCCGGTGCCCCTCAGAGTCAAGATACAGTACTGACCAGTATTCTTGAAGTGGAGGAAAGGCAGGGAGGGTTCCTGCTAGAGTCTCGCTTCAGTCCAAGCCAAACAGTGTAGTTGCCCCTGGGGGAGAGTGTCTGGAACACAAGTCTCGGTGCACTTACCTTCTCGGTGGTGCACAGGCACTGTTTACATGGGACATCAATGCCTTGGCTTCATATTTGTTCGAAACCATAATATTTTCCTTGCTGAGGTACAGAGTAGCTACATAGAGAAAAAGTCCCTGAAATCCTGAAATCTCTCAATTTCTACTCCAGTGGACTCCCGCATCCCCCCTTCCTATTAATGTCAGTATATAAAACCTTTCTCCTCCTATTACGAGATGGTTCCTTCTGTCATTCTTCAGCACGTGTGGGATGCTCTCTGTGCTAGGTGTGGAAACAAAAAGATAAATGAGACTTGGTGCTCAAGGACCTCACCCCTTGGAAGAAGGCCAATGTGAAAGATGACCAGGCTTTAGCGTGGTGGGGGCAGCATGACAGAGCTGGACGGGAAGAAAGCACCAGCCCAGAGCCCTGGCATTGGCGTGGCAGATCCCAGAGACGGTGTGGGTGGCCTGGCGCCATGCCCCTTGAGCCTTCCTGTTTGTGCCGTCTTCCCTTGGAAGCCTCTTTGCTCCCATTTGCGTCAGAGGGTTCAGGGGGGTCACAGCCCCCCACGTTTCATAGTCGCATTTTCATGGCCTTTATTTTTGGTGTCTTTAAGACATGCTTGACATGAACAAGACTCATGTCATTCACCAGATACACTTCCTGGTGGATCATTTCAAACACAGATAATGTAAGAAAGGTACAAGCCGCTAAAGGCCCGGTTGCTTCTTGGGTAAAGGCTGGGGAAGAGTTACAGCCCTCCAGAATGAGCCAGGTGCTAATTTAGAACAGTCACCTGCCTGTGGCTGACGTGCACAGCCACAGATGCTGTGTCTGGGCTCACCAACCCAGACGTGGCCAGGAGAAGAGCCATGATAAGCAATTCAACTGAGCCTTCGATTCACTCTTTTGAAACCTCTTTCAAATGAAATCCTGAAATAGTACTGCATTTCCACAGGCATCAAGCTGTCAGCTTCAAAGAAAAACAGCCTTCTGAGGCTTGATCCCTTTCACAAGCAGCCGAGGCCCACAGCACCAAGAGGAGGAACAGATGTTCGAGGGGGATGGGAGAGGCCTGTCCTGCCACCATCCTGGCCTCACGGACGGGCCCAGGTTTCCACACCAGGAGCCCCTGGCGCCTTGGGTCTGGGCGGCTTGTTCTCCACACCCAGCAGCGGTGGTTGCCTGGGAGGGTACTCTCTCCCTCCTCGGAGCAGGGAGGCCAGCGCTGACCTGGCCGAGGGTTAGCACGTTCTGTCTCAGGGGTGGAAACACACATTTCTCGTCGCATCCTCGCTGAAAAGCAGCTGGCCACCCACCCACTGCTCGCTCTGGCCCTGACCCAGGGGACCCGAGCAGCAAGTAAGGCTCCATCTCCAAGTCAGATGAATGAGCCTTCCATCCCGGCACCAACACCAGCAGCTCCGTGACCCGGGCCATTATTGAGCCTCTGTGGGCCTCAGTGTGCCCATCTGTCAAACACGTGAGAGGCCCATAGACTGGCACAGGACTAAGTGTGAGGGAGTCCAGGTGCTCCCCCAGCTCCCCCGCCTCTGGCAGTTGGGGGCCAGGGGCTTCCCAATCACAGGAAATCAGATTTGCCCAGTGGCAACCCAGGCCAGGCTGGGGGAGCCAGGAGGCTGTCTGGTCAGGCTGGCTTCTCCCCAGTGGACATCACTCCGGAGGCCAGTTAGAGCGTCTGCAGCTCTCCTGTGGTGCAATGGAAGGATCGTTACGCAACAGCTGCCTGGATAGAGAGGATGTAAATGCTCCTTATGTAAAAAAAAAAAAAAAAAAAAGAAAGAAAAAAGACCAGAAGATCAGGAGGCAAGAGAAACAGTTTGTCAGTTGATTGATGCCATTTATTTCTGGACAAGAAGACAGGCCACTCGGCCTTCCTTGATGTAAATTACAGCAGACCATCTCTCAGTTCTATTGACTTGTGTGCAAGTCTGGCAAATCGCTTTTGTCTTCCCTGCTTCCTTGTTGTCAAAAGGTACAAAAGCCTCCCACCCCCTCCCTTGGCGCCATTATCTTCCAAGGTGACTCTTAAGCTTTTGAAGTCCCTGCCATCTGTTCTGTACAGCTCTGCACTTTGCCTGTTCCCAGAATGCCTCCTGTTCTCCCAGACTTGGCCACGGATAGCTCTGCTCATGAGAGGAAGGTAAAGCCACACTGCCGCCTTCTTAGAGCCCAGTGTCCCCTTGTTCCCTCAAAGCCATTTAGGAAAAGCTACATCCTTAAGTGACCAAGAGGATTATCTGAGGAACAAGACCACCTGAAACCGCAAGAGAGAGTATTCTCGAACCTAATGCACACAGTGTTTCATGGTTTGGGAGAGGGAAAAATTCCAGTAAAAAACAACTGTGTATATTTTTAAGGAACATATGTGCAATTTTGGCAAAAATGCCTTCTTAGAAGGACTGGAATCATTAGAACCATTGAATTCTGAAGTCACGTGATTCATCCCTCTGCCTTGTTGCAGTATGTCAACTATTCTGAAAAATGAAATGCTCAAGAAGGCACTTACTGGGGGCCTATTACAGTGCTGGCCAGGCATCCCTCAGCCCACAGAATATGGACCAGTGTGGTGGGGATGAAGAAACGCTTGTCTCGTTTGTGAAGACCTCTAAGGAGGCACATTGTTCAGTGTCCCGTGGAAGCGTTCCTAGCACTGCTCCACCAGGACAGCCACTGAGCAGCTTTGACCTGTTTCTCGGTGGTGGGGGGGGGGGGGGGGGGGCACGGATGCCAGATGCCTACAGCTGGTGGGCTGAGGAGCCAGGTTTTGCAAAGGGCATGGCCCCAATCTAATCTGAACTGGGCATGGGGCAATGGTTGCACCTTCCATTTTTCCGTTTTGAAAGATATCCTTTCCAGATACAAACCCAGGATAGACTTGCCAAGGAGAATGCATAGTCACTGGCTCTATTCTCTCATAGCCTCTGTGTCACCTTTCACCACTATGTCAGATTTTTAGTTGCAAATTACAGACAGCAACTCTAGCTGGGTAGGAAACACATTTCTTAAACGATAGTGGATGAGTCATGTGATCACCAGACTTGGTGACTCCCCAGCCAAGAACAAGGCCCCGGGTCACAAGCAGGCTCACACCCTGGAGCTTACACCACACATGCCCCCAACACCAACCACTGTCACTAGGACCTCTGCCTCTGCTCTTTCAGAAACTAAATATAGAGGCTGCCACCTGTCACCAGAGTAGATTTCACAGTCACTAGCTGTCAAGTCAGACTCCAGCAGGTGTGTTCCCTCAGCTGGGGCCGGGCTGCCAGCGGAGAGGGAGGTTGGAAAAGCCAGTAACAGAGTTCCTCCTTCTCAAGTGGAGTTGGGGGCAGCTTCATAACGTGGGGGGCTCTCCCCCGACCCAGGAAGGGGGTTCAGATGCACAGTGTCCACTACAGCCAGGACCCTTGGCTTATATTCCTCTCTCTAGAGGAGAAGGACATGTGCTCCCCCGGGATCTGCCCTTTGGGGAGGCTCGGGCAGCGGGAGCAAAGAGGGTGTGTACAGCAGGCGCCCTGGTGCCCCCTCGGGGCTCACGCTGGGCCTATCACAGCTTCTTTCTGCCTGCAGAAATGTTACTAAGTCATAGAGGCTGGGTTGCTGCTGCTACCTGGCCTGTCCAGCAGACCACCTCCCACCACTCAGCTTCCAAGGAGCTGTCACAAAGCTCCCTGCACACCAGCCCAGCCCCAGTAGCCTTTTCCTGGACCCTTGAGTGACAGCCCATCTGGAACAAGACGCAAATGACTGTCTGATCTTTCCTTGTCTTTAGCCAGCTGGGGGATTTAAAAATAAAGAGTTGGAACTGATTCGAAGTGTAATCGTGTGTCCTGATAGTGTGAATAAATTCCCCCAGCTGTCACCGAGGATCTATCCCCAAGTTCTTGCAAGCATGCGAGCCACTGGCTCCTGGGCTCCAGGGAGCCCAGCCACAGAGGCAAGTCAGCCTCTGGCGCTCCCCACCCTACCTCCACGGCAGCTCCCGCTGCAGTGCTCTCTTCCTCATTAACCATAGAGCTCCATCTGGAGCAAAAACGGCCCAGCAGAAGCCGAGGCGGCTCTCTGTGCCTGAGATGAAGCCGGGCTCAGGGGCCCTGGTGGTGCAGAGCACTGGAGCCTGAGCTGACCTTGCAGCCCAAGTCTCTGGAAAGGTCTCTGGGTTTTTCATCCCCCAAAGCAGCGAGCTGATGCGTGTACAGTGATCACACACACACCCCCTCCCCCCCCCCCCCCCGCGTTTCTGTCCCTGGGTCCCCTGAGACCGGAGATGGCTTTTGTGCTGTCAGCACACATTTATGCAGCTGGCACAGCACCCCACACCTAGTAAAGGCAAGAGACAAAATAAGCAGGTCAACAGGGGGAGAGGGGTCAACTCAGAACCCAGAGCAAAGGGCTCACTCTGAGCACGGGGCCAGCAGAGGCTCTGCAGAGTAAACGCACCAGCCCTCCAACTGGAGGAGGACCCTGTTTTTTCAACAACGACAACGCAGGAGAAAGAAGAGAGGGCAGCCCCAAACCCTCCCCTGGTGTGATGGGCCTCCGTCGCCAAGCAGGTAAAGACGAGTAAGATACCCGCCTGTAAAACGTTCTGGGCAACGGGGCAGGAGCTTCTCAAGAATGTAAGAATGTTATCTATCAGTATTGGACCTTGGCCTATAGCTGTTCAAACACGATGGGGGTGGGGGGTGAAAGGCCAAGCTCATCTCCCTGTCTCTATGTAGCTCAGCCAAGGAGGCTGAGAAGCCAACCCCCAAGCCCTGAGAGGGGGAGGAGGGTTGAGGAAAAGAACTGGTTCAGACAACAAATGAATGAGCAATTAGATGCATAATGTGTCAGGGGATGACAAGAGGTTGGAGATCAAAGAGATTAAAGCAGTCGAAGAGCTCAGGGAGGCCTGGGGGCAGTGGGGACTATCATATGGGATGAGGAGACAAGACCCCTTACAAGGCAAGATTTGATCAGAGACCTGGAGGAAGCGAGAGCCTGAACATGCTGTACTTAGGGGGAAAATGTGTCAGGTCAATGGAACAGCCAGTGCAAAGGCCCTGAGGCAGGAGTGCACCTAATATGTTTTTGGAACAGGAAGGAGGCCAGAGGGTGCAGATTGGCACCATCAAGGGGAGGAGTGTAGACTTTAGCTTTTGCCCCAAGTCACTGGGGGGTTTGGGATAGAGGAATTCCAATCCTTCCAGAGAGATTTGTTCCACAGGGAAGCAGAGGCAGAGGAGAGAAGGGTTCATTTTGCAGCAGGTTCAGAGAGAAATGTGTCTGCAGATGGGTGAAAGGAAGGGGGCAAGTGCCCGAGGCAATTTAACTTCCTTCCACCCCTCTTGAGAAGCAGATAGGCTCCTCCTGGAGCTGGAAAAGGTGGTGACCGAATGACTGAATGACAGAGGGAACTATTCCTGTTCCTTTACCTCAACCATCCTCCCCCATCTCAGGCCTAAAACCCCCTATGGGCCTTCAAGCAAACACACACACACGTGCACCCAGCCATCGGCCTACCGCCACCTGCCACACTTCTTGCACCACAAAGGGAACAGTGGCTGGACATGGTCCCCAGGGCTCCACCCCAGTCTCGCAGTCTCCTGCTCTCCCTGCCCCTGCAGAAGGTTCTCCCTGTCCCCAACCCAGGGGACATCAGACCTCTTCTCTGCCATCCACAAGTGCCCAGCTGCCTTTCAAGTCAGGCTTTAGAAAGCACGAGGAAGACTGGGGGGCTGAGGCCTTCCAGGCTCTTAAAGGCTTCACATTCTGCAAGCCGTTCAGAGGCTGCTTCCTCTGCACTTTAAATAGCTGTGCTGTGCTGAGTTTTAAATTTGACACATTTCTCTTTCTGAACCTAAAAAAGGCACAATGGAGAAAGCAAGCCAGCAAGAAATGTAGTGAGTCATCCTCGGGAGGAAGGGGGCTGCTCCCGCTCAGAAGCGGTGGTCAGGGGAATGGCAGTGGGAATAGGTGAGGCCAACAGGATTGGCTCTGAGTCGTCTCGGGAATAGGTGACTGTCTTCGGCGGGTCTTACATCTGGTAAGCCTCAGGTATGTTGGAAAGATAGAGGAAGGCAGCAGAGATTTAAACTGAACATCTGGTCGAGGAGCACATCCCTCAGACATTGGTCAAGAACACACTTTCCTCACCATACATTTGCTTAGTTAGATAACCATTCTTAGCACCAGGATTTTACAGATGGGAAAACAGAGGCTCGAGAGGCTTGTGAATTTCATAAATGCTCCCGCATTAGATCAGGACTAAAGCCTGTGTTTCAAGACTGCGTGTTTACCTAGATCTGGGCAAAGAACATTGCATTTCATCTACAAATTTACCTCAGAATAGAGCGTCTCATTTTCTTGGATTACACAAGACTTGGATGGTAGATAGGGAGACCACTATTGCGGGGAAGGGAATTCTCGGTTTAGCATATAGGAATTAAAAAGCCGAATGTCATGATGATGTTCCAAATCATGTTTGCAAATGGGCAGCTGGGCAGTAGCATGCATTGCAGCCAACTTAAGAACCAGATGCACCCGTAGAGGCAGGCAACAGGCCTCAGGTGGGCGCAGAGTTTGGGGCTAGACTAATAGTGCTCTGGGCACGGCCCTCAGCCGGCCCCTAGGTGGACCTCAGCTCCCCAGCTAAAGCCAGGAGGCCACATCCTGCTCCACTTTCTCTAATGGTCCATTTCAACTCGGAAGAAATGTGGTTAGTGCTTTGGAAACTGCAGAGCTCTTAACCAGAGTATCTGTTTTAATGTGGACGCTGCCGCCCTAGAGACCTTGACCAGATGGTGAGCCTTTGACAAAACTGAAAAGGAGGCAGAGACAGCGGTTGCCATAAGGCATCGTACATGGCTTTGACTGCCTCCTGGGTCCCTGGCCCTTTTCCCCCCAGGTGCTCCGGGGTCAGCCAGGCAAGAAGTCAGAGCCCCACACTGCTGCCTGGAGCTGGGTACCCTTGGATTGTACATAGTCTCTTGGTGCTTCAGTTTTCTTCTCTGTGAGATGGGATGGGGATTATATATACCGTCCTCACTGGGAGGTCCCAGAGATTAACAGGATAATGTATGTAACAATCATCATAATGTTTATAGAATAATGTCATGATAATGCATGTAAGCCACTGGCACGTGGCAAAGTCTCAGTAGATGGAGGCTGTAGTCACCTTCCTCCATGGCACCTCCCACCTAGGTCTGCAGACTCTTAGTTCCCATGGGAGGCCGTCCAGGTGCTTTTGCATGTGGGCTGTGGATCCAGACAGGCTTCTTTTTAGCTTCATGCCCGTGGACAGCAAGTCCTTCCTCTGGGCCACGTTTCCTCATTTATCAAGAGAAGATAATAGGACTCTCCATGTAAGGATTCGGAGGACCATTAAAAATTAGATAATGGGAATAAAAAATCTTTTAAAAGAAGGTCCATCAGGACTACAAGCTGCAAAGCTTGGGTTAAGCCCAATTCAGGAGTTAGTTACACTCTAGAGAGGCCAAGGTCACTGCCCTCTTCTCCACCCTGAGCAGAGCTCTCTGCTGTGGCCCCAGGACAAACCAGGGCAGACAGAGGCAGGGGATGGCACCTTGGGGAAGAGGAGCAAAGAGTTTCAACTGTCTTCATCTTCAACCTCTGAATTCCTTCCTTCCTCTTGGAACTTGTCTCCAAGGGCCTGGTGTGACAAGAGAGGTCTGGAACCTCCTCCCTTACTTGGGAGAAGTATTGCTGCCCTTGGAGAAGAGAGCATCTGGGATGGGCGCAGGCCAGGCAGCAGCTGAGGGGCAGAGCCAGGGAGCCGGCAGGACACGGTGCTGCTTTGCCAAGACCACAAGAACTGCCTCACTCGGGAATGGTTCAGATCACCGCCCCTGAGCTGGTGCCTGCCTGCCTGGTCCAAGTCCGCTGTGAAGTGGGGCTATGATAGCACCTCCATCGCATATGGTTGTTACAAGGATTAAATGTATTAATTCTTAAAGTGCTTGGATATCACTTGCTACCATAGTAAGTGCTAGGTAAATGTTTGATTTCTTTAAAAAAATTAGATAGGATAAAACTCCTGGAAGCTAGCAAACATTCAATGAATTCCTGTTTAAAAACAGCCCCAGGGACTTACCTGATGGTCCAGTTGTAAAGAATCCACCTTTCAATTCAGGAGACGCAGGTTTGATCCCTGGTCAAGGAACTAAGATCCCACATGCCGCAGGGCAGGTAAGCCCACGCACCACAACTACTGAGCTCACACACCTCAACTAGAGAGTCCGTGTGCTGTAAACTACAGAGCCCACACACCCTGGAGCCTGCACGCCACAACTAGAGAGAAGCCCGTGTGCTGCAACAAAGATCCCACATGCCTCAACTGAGACCTGATGCAGCCAAAAATAAAATAAATAAAAATTTGAAAAAAAAAACAACTTTAAAAAACCGCCCCCAAATGCTTTCTCTCCCCCACTGTCCTCACTCCAGCCAGTCTCCTGTTTCCTCTGAGAGACTCATGTTGCTGAAGTGTTAGAGGAAAGAAGCCTTGACTGTCATTGGTCATTCCCAGGCTTTTCAGGGGTGTTTACCTTTCATAAGTCACGTTTTAGCTTCAGTAAAAGCAATAACTTGTGAAATTCTCAGCCTCTGAGCTAGACAGTGTGATGGGGAGCTAAAGGGGAAAGGAGATGGGAGAGTAAAAGGCCCTCAGCTCCTGTCCGTCATGTTTTCTGCTTAAGTATGGGCTGGCACTGCCAGGGGAGGGGTGGTACATGTGCTCTGAAGACCTGTCTGTTCCCAGAACTCTAAAAGGCAGGATGGTACAAGTGGATAGATTCTTCAGTAATCTCTCAGGATACTTTCAGCTGTACATCATAGACTACCCAGCTATCAGTGGCTTAAACAATAAAGATATTCATCATCTCATTTAACAAGAAGTTGAGAGCCAGGAGGTTGTAGAGTTGGTTCAGTGGCTCAATCATGTCATGAATGACCTACACCCTTCCCATCTTCCTTCTCTATCATCCTCAGAATGTGTTGTTTCCTCCTCTCATGGTTGCAAGATGGCTGCCATAGCACCAAGCATCACATACTTAAAAGACAACATCCCAACCAGGAAAGGAAGGGCAGGGTTTTCTTCTTGAGTCTCTCTCTTCCTCTCTCCCTCCTTCCCTCCCTCCCTCTTTCTCTCTTCCTCAATTCATTCCAGGCAGGCAAATCTTTCTCAGAAGCCCCCTAATAGACTTTCCCATAATTCTAATTGCCCAGAACTGAGTCACATGCCTGTTTTAGACTGATCACTGGCAAAGACAGTAAGGATTAACAGGATAGCTTTAGAGCTATCATAGTTTTGAATATACAAGTAACTATTTGTGGTTCTGGGGGAAGGAGCCACCTTCTAAGATATCGCCTGTCAAATACCTGACACAAAATTGGGGTCCTATTAACAAGGAAGGAGGGGGATGGCTGCTGGGTGGGCAACCTGTAGCCTGTCCTGAACACTTAACCCCCTAGGTCATTATCTTGGCCTCTTTCATGCTTCTTGAAATTTCCTGTGCCTTGTCTAGGGCCCTTTGCAGTCTAGGAAAGGTGTTGCTCACTAAATACTCTGGGCTCTTCTACTTGCCATAACTGTAACCACCAGCCCCTGCCTTCCTACCTCCCTACATGGTGGGTTAAAGTAGATAAACATAGACAAGATAAGACAAGCCACAATATAGGTGAAGGTGTTAGAAAAAAGCTACAAGAGAATCATGATTAAATGTTCCAAACTCAATAGTTAAAAGACAAATATTGACAAATTGGGTTAATTATGGAGAGATATGCTGTTTATAAGCATATGAACGTGAAAGGTTGAGAAGGATGAAAAAGGACATATCAGGCAAATGTTAACCAAAAGAGAGCTGGTATTGCTGTGTTCATGTCAGGTAAAATAGGACAAAAAGCAGTATTAAGGATGAAAAAGGTGACTGTGTGATGATAAAAGAGCAAATTCACCAAGAAGAGATTTCCATTTTAAACATGTATGTACCCAACAATAACTCCAAAATGTATGAAGGAATCATTGATAGAATTACAAGAGGAAATCAATGAATCCATCTTCCTAGTGGGAGACTGCAACATGTATCTTGACTACTGAGAAGTCAAGCAGAACAAAATATCATCAAGGACATAGAAGACCTGAATGACACAATTAACCTTGATCAAATGGACAGACAGACAAGTCAATTCAACAGTTTGAGAATACACATTGTGTTCTCCAGGCACATGTGGAACATTTTTTTATTATATACTAAGCTATAAAGAAAAAATTTTAAAAAAGAACAAAGCTGGAGGAATCATGCTCCCTGAATTCAGACTATACTACAAAACTAGAGTCAGCAAAACAGTATGATACTGGCACAAAAACAAAAACAGACACATAGGTCAATGGAATAAAAAGTCCAGAAATAAACCTACACACCTATAGTCAATTAATCTAGGACAGAGGAAGCAAGAATATACAATGGAGAAAAGAGAATGTCCTCAAAAATTGGTGTTGGGAAAACTGGACAGCAATAAGTAAAAATGAAATTAGAACATTTTCTCACGCCATGTACAAAAATAAACTCAAAGTGTATTAAAGAACTAAATATAAGACCAGAAACCATAAAACTTGTAGAAGAAAACATAGGCAGAACACCCTGACATAAACTGTAGCAATATCTTTTTGGATCTGTCTCCTAAGGCAAAAGAAACAAAACCAAAAAACAAACAAATGGGACCTAATTAAACTTAAAAGCTTTTGCACAGCAAGTGAAACCATCAACAAAATGATAAGGCAACCCACTGAATGAGAGAAAATATTTGCAAATGATATGACCAGTAAGAGGTTAATATCCAAAATATATAAACAGCTCATACAACTGAATATCAAAAAAACAAGCCAATCAAAAAATGGGCAGAAGATCTGAATAGACTTTTCTCCAAAAAAGACACAGATGGCCAAAAGGTACATGAAAAGATGCTCAACATCGCTAGTCAGAGAAATGCAAATCAAAACCATACTGAGATATCATTTTACACCTGTGAGAAAGGCTACCATGAAAAAGAAGACAAATACAGGGAACTCTACTCAATGCTCTGTAGTAACCTATATGGAAAAGAATCTGAAGAAGAAAAGGTATATGTACATGCATAATAATCACTTTGCTGTACATCTGAAACTAACACAACATTGTAAATCAACTATACTCCAATATACAGAATTAAAAAAAAAACACACAAATAACAATGTTGATGAGGATACAGAGAAAAGGGAACCCTTGTACACTGCTGATGGGAATGTAAATTGGTGCAGCCACTGTGGAAAACAGTATGAAGTTTCCTCAAAGAAACAAAAAAAAGAATTACCATATGATCCAGGTCATGTGGTCCCTACCCCATCCCACTCCTGGGTATATATCCAAAGAAAACAAAACATTAATTCAAAAAGATACATGCACCCCAATGTTCATAGCATTATTTGCAATAGCCAAGATATGGAAGCAACCTAAATGCCCATCAACAGATGAATGGATAAAGAAGGTGTGGTATATATATACATAATGGAATACTTCTCAGCCATAAAAAGAATGAAATTCTCCTATTTGCAACAACATGGATGGACCTAGAGAGCATTATGCTTAGTGAAATGTCAGACAGAGACAAACACTCTGTTGTTACTGATATGTGGAATCTAAAAAAATAAAACAAATGCATATAAAAAAACAGAAACAGTCACAAATATGGAGAAGAAATTAGTGGTTACTAGTGGGAAGAGGGAAGGGGGAGGGACAAGATGGGGTAAGGGATTAAGAGGCACCAACTACTACATATAAAAGTAAGCTACAAGGATATATTGTACAACACAGGAAATATAGCCAATATTTTATAATAACTCTAAATGGAGTATAATCTATAAAAATATTGAATCAGGGACTTCCCTGGTGGTCCAGGGGTAAAGAATCTGTCCTACAATGCAGGGGACAGGGGTTCGGTCCCTGATCAGGGAACTAAGATCCCACATGCCGTGGGGCAACTAAGCCCATGAACCACAATTACTGAGCTTGCACGCCTCAACTAGAGAGCCCGCGTGCAGTAAACTACAGCGCCCACACTCCCAGGAGCCTGTGTACCACAACTAGAGAAGAGAAAACCTGCATGCCACATCTAGAGAAAAGCCCACGTGCCACAGCAAAGAGCTGGTGAGCTACAACAAAGGATTGCACATGCTGCAATGAAGATCCCAATCCTGAGTGCTGCAACTAAGACCTGACACAGCCGAAAATGAAAATAAATAAATAAAATAAAATAAAAGTAGGGACTTTCCTGGTGGTGCAGTGGTTAAGACTCCGTGCTCCCAATGCAGGGGGCCCCAGTTCGATCCCTGGTCAGGGAACTAGGTGGCGCAACTAAGAGTTCTCATGCCACAACTAAGGAGCCCACCTGATGCATCTAAGACCCAGTGCAACCAAATAAAAATAATTTAAAAAAAAATAAATACATAAATGTAAAAATAAAAAGAAAAGCAATTGGTATTTAAAAAAATACTAAATCACTATGTTGTACACCTGAAACTAATATTGTAAATCAAGTATACTTCAATAAATAAATATGCAGACCACAATCCCTGACCTTTAAAAATGTAAACAACCCCAAGACATTTACAAATGTTTTAAAAATTGCTAAGTAACTCACAGGCTGAAGAGGAATTCATATGAAACCTTTAAAATCTCCAGAAGTGAATGAAAATGAAACTGGTGCATATCAAATCTTGTGAGATACCGAAAAAAAACAAAAACAATGCTTTGAGCAAAATTTATAACCTTAAATAGTTGTATTAGAAAAGATGAGAACCTCAAGATTGATGAGCTAGGTTTCCTTTTTAAGAAATTAAAGAACAAAAATAATAAAATAAGCACAGATTACTGAAACAGAAAACAAAGATAAAAAAGAGATCAACAAAGCCAAAGGTGACCCTTTGAGGAAGAGTAACAAAATAGGTAAACCTTCATCAAGTTTGCTCAAGAAAACAGAAGAAACAAAAAGTATTATGAATGAAAAGGGGGATATGACTACAGAAAAACTAGATGTTAATAAAAAGATAATAAAAGAATACTAGCAAACTCAACAATATGGCAGCAATTTTCAAAAGGGACACAACAAGTGTTGGTGATGCTTGTGGCACACTATTCATGAAGGCAAACGCCTGCAAGAGCTTCACCTGTCTGTGGGTGGCAATATCTTCACCTGGCCAGATTGTCTAAGGGATTCAGAATGAATGAAGTAATGAGATGCAACGATGTGGATGAATCTTAGCAATACAGCAGGACATCCAAGAAGATTTCAAGCAGCATGACACCCCTCTTATACAATTAAACACACACATTTTAGAACATACGCAGATGCATATGCAACCATAGAAAAGCAAGGGAGAGAAGAACAAAGCACGTGGGCTTCTTAACAAGATTCTGTCGGCTGGGGAGACAGGCACAGGGTGGGGTGAGGACCACATGATCAGGTTTAAGTTAGTGTCAGGGTCCTGACTTTTGTTTGGGGTAGTGGGTTTGCATGTGCTTATTGCTAAAAATAGCGAGCTAAATAAATAAATAGGAGCAGGTCATGCTGGACCAGTGATGAGAGTAGGCTGACTGGAGAAAAGAAAGAGGAAGAAAAGGTATTGAGTTGGCACTCATCGTCATTATTTTTCCCCACAATCTAGGGGACAGACAGAGCTAACACAGCTGAGCAGGGGTCTTCGGCTATACCACTGCTGTGGATCTACTTCTTAGCTTCCCCCAAGTCAGCCCCCGCAGCTGACACCTCTCGTGCCACGTGGAGGAGGCAAGGAGACAGGGAAAGTGAACCGCTGTCTGTCGGGTGGAACTTAGAGCAGCTGAGGTCAGCTCTTCATTCTGACAAGGAACCAGCAATAGTTGAGGATTATGTCTTGACCCTCCCTGATACAAAACTAACAAAAGAGGATTCCTGAGATGGCAGGGTTAGCCTGAAGGTAAATGTGCCAGGGGACAGGCCACAGAGACCTTGGAAACCCCATTCAGGTGTCTCTCAAAGTCAAGGGCCACTGACTGCAGCAGGTAGCTGGGGGTGGGGGCTCACAACCTGCTAGGCAGGGCCTCCAGCAGCCTAGGCAACTCAGGGGAATGGAGTGCAGCTGTGAGTACCTGGGGATGGGGTGGGGAGCAGGGGCGGGGCAGGGGTGCACTGGTGATGGGGATGTGGGCAGCCACTGCAGCTGCCTCTGCCTCCCCTGCCAGGCGCCCCGTTGCATTCTCTTCCACCTGTGCCATCGTTGCTGCACTTCCTCTCATTCTGCGAGCGGAGAAACAGAAGCTCCAAATACTCAATTTTTCCCAGAGTCTCAGAGCTCCTTACGGGCAGAGGGACAAAGCGGTGGAAACTGCGACTTCAAAGGCCGGGTAGGGTTGCTAAAGTTAGCAAACAGAAACACAGGATGGCCTGTTAAATTTGAACTTCAGATAAACAAGCAATCGTTTTTAGCACACCCACGGCCCGGCTAGTATCTGGGACATGCTTATACTAAAAAATTACTTGTTATCTGGAATTCAAATTTAACTGGGCACCCTGTATTTTATCTGGCAACCCTGCAGCCCGCAGTATCAGGCTGCCCTCTGCCGCCATTAGTGACTCAAGAAACAGAGGCCAGTTGGTGTGAATTATGCAGAATGCCAGGTGGTGGAGGCAGATACATCAGTTTCAGTTGAGATGCACACTAATGCCTTCCCGCTTTGCAGGGGGAGGGGAAATACCGGTTTTGTCCGCGATCGAGGATGTAACTGTGGGCTCATCCTCACATGTGTGAAGTGATCCCCTTCCAACGCAGAAGTGAGCCAGGAGGAAGCCTCGGGTTTCCCACCACCTCGGCGCAGGGAGCTTTGACTTAATCCTGTTTCTCCCCCTGCAACAATCACTCCAAACACCCCCGCTCCGACGCTCATGAATCTCAACTCCAGTCTCTGGGCGAAGGGGAAGCCCGGGAAGCAAACACCACGCAAAGCTTTGCGGGCTTGGTGGAGGCGGTGCCCTCCATGCCCACTCAAGAGCCGTCCACCGCGCGTGATGTGACAAATGGCACCTGCGGCAAACCATTTCCAGTGCCCTCTCCCCCTCAGGAGGCATTTCAGCTCGTGGGGCAGCACGTAGGGAAGGATGGGGTTGTGCTCTGGAGGCTCACCGAGGCAGCCATGAAGCCAGGCTATAATTAAATGAGACCGTGAACATACTGTTCGCGGAAACCTTAGCAGAGCATGAGTCATGATGGTGAAGTGCATCACACAGCCTCAGAATTCCCATTTCTATTAGGTTTATTTGGGGTCTTTATACTTTGGCTCAGGATCCCTTGCTCCTCTTCTCCCCCACACTGATCCTCCCTCTTTGGGGGAAAGCTTCAAGCCTACACGTGGCTAAGGGTCCAACTGGGCAGCCAGGAAGCACAGCAGGGATGGGGCCCGGTGGGTACCAAGGGAATCAGCTCACCAGCGCCGGGGTGGATGCCCCTAGGCCACCAGGGAAGAAAATCTGGCCATTTCGACTTGTGTTAGCATCTCAGTTTCTTTTTGTATTTTTAAGTGAAATTTGGTGAGAGGCAAGAGGTTGAAACTCCAGGTTAAAATGAACTTGCCCGGTCCTTGTGCAGTTTTTGATTAACTCAGCCTCCAGAACAGGTACCAAACAGTGCAGCCCAGTGAGCACACACAGACCCCAGGCCTGGCAGCTGCCTCACAGCCCTCTCCACCCACCACTTAACAGCTGCATGACCTGGGACGACTCGCTTCATCTCTCTGTGTCCATGATATAGGAGTGATGATAATATTTACCTCTAGGGTGGCTGTGTAGATTAATGAGTTAAAATACACGTGAAGTACTTAGCATTTGGCTCAGAGGAAATGCTAACATGTGAGCCTTCATCACCATCACCAGCAGCGGACCCTCAGTGGCGTTGCCGGGCACTGGGGGAGCAAGGCCACACCTGCTTTACAGACAGCCACAGGCCAGAGACCTGGCAGAGGTAGGATTCACAGGCTGTGGGAGCCACAGTGTCTTCCCTGCATCCTGTCCAGTCAAGCTGGTTGCAGGTGAGGAAATCTATCTCACGCACATTAGCAACCAAGTGCAGCAGAGCCATCTTCTGACTCCCCATCCAGTGCTCTTCCATGTGTTCCCTTAGGGGCCCTGCTGCACTGACATGGTTGGAGAGGGAAGCAGGTTTTGCACCTTGCAGTGCAGGCAGCTGAAGAGGGACTATCTGCCACTTTGAGCCACACAAGGTCGTGTACACAGAGTCCCCACAACGAGGAGGCAACCACCCTCATCACTCAGCACACATTCAGGCCATGGCAAGCTCCAACACTGTCACCTCATTTGGATCCTCACACCAAATGGATGGGGCTAGCGGGGTGGGGGGTGCCCCGCTCTGACCGTGGATTCCCTGGGAGATTTTGAATGGAGAGCGTTTTCGGGACTTCCCTTGGCACAGTGGTTAAGAATCCGCCTGCCAATGCAGGGGACACAGGTTTGATGCCTGCTCCAGGAAGATCCCACATGCCGCAGAGCAACTAAGCCCATGCGCCACAACTATTGAACCTGCACTCTAGAACCCATGACCCACAATTACTGAGCCCGTGCGCCACAACTACTGAAGCCCACGCACCTAGAGCCCATGCTCTGCAACAAGAGAAGCCACAGCAATGAGGAGCCTGTGCACCAAAACAAGGAGTAGCCCCCACTCTCCATAACTAGAGAAAGCCCAGGCGCAGCAACAAAGACCCAGTGCAGCCAATAAGTAAATTAATTAATTTTTTAAAAAAAGAGCTTTTTCATCTACTCAGACCCAACATATAAGTGGCCTCAGGGATCCCCAACTTTTTCCAGAGATCTTTTTATTATCACCCCATGTTCCCCATGCTTTGAAAGATTTTATCTACCATGCTGCAATTAATAAATTAATTTGTTCTCCTGTAACTTATTAATTGGAGACCAACATAATGGCCAAATGAAGTTTCTGTGCAGCAAGGGATAAATGGTGTTCCCAAGCTGAGGAGCTGGAATTCCTGCCAGAAGCAAAGAAATGTGACATTTTTATTGGCCCAAGATGACTTATCAGAGCTCCATGAACAGTCTCTAGAAGGCTTTATAAAATCACATCACATGGACTCCCATTAAGATGACTGCCCTCCCAAGAGGTGCAGAGACCCCAGGAGGGGAGCCATGGGCTCTGACCCCACCATGGCAGTCTAAGCCGCTCTAGGATCATGGTTGGGCAAGGACCCAAGGAGGCAGCAGTGTGGAAGAGGAAGGGACCTAATAGCTGATGCTGGGAATAGGGCCTTGTGCCTATGCCCAAGGCAAAGACTACCCACTCTGATAACTTGGGACCCTCTTCCCTTGGTGACAGCCTCAAAAGCCATAGGGGCCCCAAGAATGTCACCCTTTCTAGACCTCTAGACACAGAGCCCAAAGCTCTGCCCTTGCCCTAAGATGCTCAGAGTCTAAGGGAGTGCCTCTCTAGGGGTAAGGACACATTCTAGAAGGGCAGGAAATCCAGGGCCTTCCTAAGGGTCCTCCTGGAGAACACAACCAACAGGCCTGCAGTTCTAGCCATAGCAAGCCTGTGGGGCACCCTGCCCACCTGAGATGCTCCGTTCTTGCTCATTAAATGTGCACACACCACATGGATGTACCCCAAGACAGAGGAACAGACCCTGACCCTAAGCTGACTTGAGCATGAGCCATGTTTACTCAGTTACAAATTCTTGGCTTTGCTCTAAATCCCCGGTATTGTGGAAAGACCACTTAGAGTCAAAGGATATCATTTTGATTTTCAGTTCCATGAATTTATCTCTGCTACTTTGTCACTTCAAACTCTGTGAAAGCCTTAAAAATAAAACAAAACCTATACACCTATAGGTTCCATTAAAAGTCAATTTATCCATAGTAGATATTAATAAGGGGGGAAATGTAATGAATGGCAACTTAAACTAGAAAAAAAAGAATAAAACAACAGTTTAATAAACACAGAGTAAGAGGAGTAAAGTAAAATCACGTCTGTCAGTCAGTTCACCTATGCTGATTAAACTCAATTCACCCAATAAAAGACAAAGACTGTCAGAATTAAAAATAAAAATTCAGGTGTATGCTGCTTAGAGGAAAAACAAAGTGACAAAGATCGAAAATAAAATGCCAAAAAGATATCAGAAAAATGCCAACAAGAAGAAAGCAGGAATAGCAGAGGCAAGGAGAAAATTAAGGCTCAAACACTAAACAAGATTAAAAAGGACACTGTGAGGGACTTCCCTGGTGGCACAGTGGTTAAGAATCTGCTTGCCAATGCAGGGGACACAGGTTTGATGCCTGCTCCAGGAAGATCCCACATGCCGTGGAGCAACTAAGCCTGTGCACCGCAACTACTGAGCCTGCGCTCTAGGGCCCTCGTGCTGCAACTACTAAAGCCCGCGTGCCTAGAGCCCATGCTCCACAACAAGAGAAGCCACTGCAATGAGAAGCCCCCGCTCACCACAACTAGAGAAAGCCCGAGTGCAGCAACTAAGACCCAATGCAGCCAAAAAAAAAAAAAGCTTCCTGGTTGATGTTAATGCAACCTGGGGTGAGAACCACTATCTCAGAGGCACCATCAAATGCAACTTGTAAAGAAAATAAAACAGGTACAATCTTTGGGAAAGAAGTCGGGTTGCCAGATAAAGTAGCAAACACCCAGTTAAATCTGATTTTCAAATGAATCAAATGAACAATGAATACATTTTTAGGATAAGTATGTCCCATGCAATATATATTTCCAGACATCCTTATTCTAAAAAATTATTCATTGTTTACCTGAAATTCATATTTAACTGGGCATTTTGTATTTTTTTTCCTATCTCTGGTAGCCTTGAAAGAAGATAAATTAGATCTGTT
The DNA here is from genome assembly GCF_030028045.1 of Hippopotamus amphibius kiboko. Lineage (NCBI taxonomy): Eukaryota > Metazoa > Chordata > Mammalia > Artiodactyla > Hippopotamidae > Hippopotamus > Hippopotamus amphibius. The sequence goes on from NC_080203.1 coordinate 120,734,731, forward strand.
TGCTGATACTATAACTGTCTACCCTGAAAACCCAAGAAACACTATTTAAAAACTTTTAAAATTAATAACAATATTTGGTAAGAAGGCTGGATATCAGATATATTACAACAATACATATAGTTTTTTTACTCTAACAATAAGTACCTAGAAATGCAAATGGGATAAATTTTTCATTTATAATAGTGGCCAAAAATGATAAAATATTTAGGAATAAATATGAGAAACACAGACCCATAAAGGGAAACTTAAAATATCCTATTAAAAGACAGAAAACAGGGACTTCCCCAGTGGTCCAGTGATTAAGACTCTGCCTTCCAATGCAGGGGGCACAGGTTCGGATCCCTGGTTGGGGAACTAAATTCCATATGCCGCGTGGTATGACCAAAAAAAAACAAACCAAAAAACAAAAGACAGAAAACAATTTATGAACAAATGGAAAGTTATAATTGTTCTCAGATAGGAATACTTAATATCATAAGTGTAAAATTTCCCAAGTGTAATATATAAATTAAATTCCATTTCAATTAGAATGTTAAGAGGGCTTTTCTTGGAACTGTATAAAATTATCTTACAGTTCATATAGAGAAATAATTGAGAATAGCTAAGAAAACTATGAAAAGAACAGTGGAGTGGGACTTGCATTACCAGATATCAAGGAATTTAATAAAGCCACAAAAATTAAAACATATTAGTATAAAAATAGACAAATTAATGGAAACATCTAGACAATCTAGAGTTAAATACCAGTATATTTGAGAAATTAGTATATGACAAGTGTGGTCATTCAATTCAGTGGGAAAAGTAAGGGCTATTCAATAAATGAGGCTGGAACAACCGGGTATCCATAAGGAAAAATATACAAATAGACCACATGTACGTGTAAACATAAACTCCTGGATGTAAAGACTTAAATGCTAAAAGTTAAAATCTTGGCAAGAAAACCCAACAGAGTAAATGTATCCTCTAGAGAGACTGGAAAAGCCTTCTGCATGTTTAGAGGTTATAAGAGCAAAGATGGATATATTTACTATTTAAAATATAAAACCTTTTTTATGGCAAAGGTAACATGAACAAAGTCAATAGACAATACATGTGGACAAAAATTTGTAATACAAATGACAAAGGTTTGATTTCTATAACTATACAAAACTATCTTACAAATTGATAAGAAAAAGATGAAGAGCCCGAAAGAAAAAGTGAACAAAAAAACCCAATATTGATATGAATATACAATCCACAGAAAAGCAAGTCAAAACACATGAAAAGATGCTTAAATTCTTTAGTAGCTGGGGAATATAAATTAATTATGAGATGTCATTTTATACTCATCCAATTCATAAAACATAGAACTATAACACCTAATGCTGGCAGAGATGAGGAAAAGAGAATTTTCATACATTGCTGATGGAAATGGCATTGCCAAAGATTTTTTGGAAGCCAATAGAGCAACAGCCTTTAATTTTAAAAAACAATTACTATACTAACTAGCAATTTAACTTCTGGCAGTGTCCCATTAGGAAGGGTGGATTAGTCTCCCTACATAGGGACATACATTCAATATTCATTGCAGCTTTACCTGAGTGGTCAAGAGCTGGAAACAAAGTAAGACACCTAGGGACTTCCCTGGTGGTCCAATAGTTAAGACTTCATGCTCCCAACGCAGGGGCCTGGGTTCAATCCCTGGCCAGGGAACTATGCTGCAACTAAGAGTCCACATGCCACAACTAAAGAAGTCTGCATGTCACAACTAAAGAAGCCCACATGCTGCAACAAAGATCCCTTGTGCTGCAACTAAGACTCAGCATAGCCGAAAATAAATTTTTTTTAAAGCATTAGTGAAAAAAAAAAAAAGCATTAGTCAAAGCAAACACCTATTAAAAGCAGGATGGCTAGGGACTTCCCTGGTGGTCCAGTGGTTAAGACTCCATGCTTCCACTGCAGGTGGCAGGGGTTTGATCCCTGGTCAGGGAACTAAGATCCCACATGCTACATGGCACAGCAGTGGAAAAAAAATTTTATTTAAAAAAAAAAAAAAAAAGCAGGATGGCTGAATAAAGGGTGATCCTTCATAACACTGAATTATAATAGCCATTAAAAAGAATAAATTAATGAACAAAAACATTCATGGTGGCACTGTCCATAATAACCCCAAAGCCTATCAGTAGTAAAATGGATAAATTCTGGTATAGTCACACAGTAGGATATTATACAGTAACCAGAATGAACTATAACTATGTACATTACAAATGTCATAAACATGTCATTAAAAAGGTCCTGAATGGTTCCATTTATATAAAGCATAAAACAGGCTTAAAAGAAAATCTATGCTGTTACAAGTCAGGATGACAGTTACTGCCAGGTGGGGGCCGAGGGAGGTATATGGAAGGAGGCATGAGGGGGATTATGGGACACTGGTAATGTTTTGTTTCTTGATCTGCATGCTGGTTACATGGGTGTATTCATTGTGGAAATTCACCAAGCAGTACACTCATGATTTGTACATTAAGAAAAAGAATTAGAGCCATTACAGTTTACAGGGATCTCAACTAGGTATTGCTGGTTGAGAAAAGCAGAATGCAGAAAATTATGTAGACTAAAATACGACTTTTATAGAGCAGACAACAAACCACCTTAATTATGTATCACTGTATATGTAAATATATGCATATGAGGACATATATAGCTCTATATAGGTCTATGTGGGACAGATAAAAATATGGAAGGCCATACAGTAGGTTAATATGGCTTGTCTAGGTGAGGGAGAAGGGATGATTAGGGCCATGCTTATGTTGGGAGAGAAAAGGTAGAAGGAAAAAAAAGTGTGCCCCTGTTTTTTAAAGATATGATCCCATTTATGTTAAAAAAAAAAAAAAACAGTAAATAAGAAAATTATTTAGAAATAAGTTCTACCAAAGTTTAAAAACTGAGACCCAGTAAATGACACATGTTGCATAATTCAAGCCCCTTGGCATATTATGAACACTGTCCAGGTAAAAATATGAAGTCTCAAGATTATTAACAAATAGCAATGCATACACAAAATCTATTTATCAGCTTCTAGCAATATGGTGGACTCAGACAACCTGAACATTCTTTTACTATAATCACCTAGAAGTACTGAGTAAAATGTAACATAATTACATTTAAATGTACAGCTAAGTTCACAAAAAATAAAAGCAAATCCCCAGGTGCCAAAAACAAAGAGGGAAGTGAAGAAGCACAGGGGTGAGTGCTTGAGCTAATAGGGGGGTATTTGTCTCCAGAATCTAGGGGTTTGCCATTAATTCCCACACAGGGGTAGCGAATGAAGCTTTGGGAGGTAGGGAATTGGAACTGAGAACTTTATATAAAAGCCAAGGCCCTCAAAAGACTACTCTATTTATGAAAGGATTTAAAAATGAGAGACCACAGGACACAGGGCATTGGGTGGGGAAGAAAAAGAAAAGCTCTCCAAGAATTCAAAACCACAGGACCAAATTCACATCGCTTTTACTCTACCCACATAGTTCAGAAACTGCAGTAATGCAACAATTATTCCTCAACCAGTGATACTCCTGAGACACAAAGCAGAAGCAAACAAAAAACTTCTCTGAAGAGAAGCTCCCACAACACAAACATGGGATTTTCACAGAAAAAAAAAATAAGCCCTGCTAATAATGAGTTCATAATAAAATACGTCAAAGCCCCTGAGCGAACAATCCAACCTGTTCAAGTCTGCACATACAAGAAACATCTAATTCTATTCCCATGAACTCCAAATACAGAGAGAAACAGAAAGAGATTATAAAAGAAATACTCATCAAATGACTGAAGACTAGAAAGGAAGCAATCAAATCCTAAGAATAGAACTAAACCCTATGAAATTAGGAACTTTTAGGGACTATATGGAACCTTTAGAGAATATAGTTGATTCTCAGTATTTGTGGTAGCTATGTTCTATATAATTGCTATATAATGAATTAGTGAATACTGAAGCATTGCTCCTCCACGAAATACAGGGTTTGGTCCTTGCGAGCCTATGGTCACAACATTTCTCTCGGTCGATCAATAACATAACCTTGTTTTACGTGAGTTTCTGTTTAAAGATGCCTCATTTAATATATATTGTTGACTCATTAACACTGAACTCACAGCAGCACTGTAATTCAGGCCTGAGCGAACCTTATGTAATACGTGTATTTTCTTCTTAAGGCACTTCACAGCCGCCTTGCACTCAGGAACACTAGATAGCACTTCAGCACTACATTTGGGGCTATTTTAAACAGCGAAATCACCAACAAAAAGCAAAAAAAAAAAAGCAAAAAACACGGCACTAAATACACCTCAAAAAGGTTACTTGTTTACAGTATGAGAGCAGATACAAGAAGGCAGAACATCACCTTGACCCACCACAGCTGGGAACACGTACAACAAAATAATCACTCCTTTGCACGTGACCACCATAAATATTCATTTTGGGTTACACATAAATTTTAGAGTAGCTGAATCTGCAAATAATAAGGATCCACTGTATCTTTATAATATTACCAGAGTTGGAAAGGATATTTTTGTTTTTAGACAAGATGCAAAAAGCACAAATTATAAAGGAAAAGACTGACAAACTGGATAAACTGAAATAAGATAAAGTAAAATTTAAAACTTTTTCTTGAAAACATATGTCAGAAAGAAAGTGAAGAGTCAAGTCACAGACTGGGATAAGATATCTGCTTTCCAAATCAAGAACAGAGAATTAGTACCAAGAAGGGTTTTAAAGTTCCTAAAAAATCAGTAAGAAAAAGACAAACAGCTATGAGAAAAATGAGCAAAGGATAAGCACGAGCATTTTCTTAGAAGAAAACAGACTGACCAACAAACTAATGAAAAGATGCTCAATCTCATTTGTAATTAAGAAATTTAAATTTAAAATGAGATTTCACAACTCTATAAATTTAAAAATATATATATACATATATATACATACTTTGTAAAATTGAAGTGTGGTTAAGCACAATCGTGTTAGGCATAAGTTTACAATATTAAATGATAATCTTTAGTAAAATCAAAGGACATTTTTAGGTAAAATTTCCAACAAAAGCATATAATTAATTCCAGAAATTAGAAGCCCAAGGGAGAAAATGAGAGTTGCTGAAAGAAGCCCGAGAATAAATAACCAAATGACATTCAGGAAGCAACAAAAAAAGACTCATCTGGTACTGCCAGAGAGTGGACGTCTCTTAAAACAACTATTCCGGGATGAGCGGTGGATTTTCACGGCAGCTTATACACATTCAGAGCACTTGTTCTTTAAGATTCTGTTTTTCCGGAACCACTCTCAATACCAAATTCTGTATCAATCAGGGTTTAACCAGAGGCCAAACAGTGGGGGGGGTGGGGGGGGGTGGTGTGTGTGTGTGTGTGTAAAAACAGTAGAAGCGGCTTATGCAAATGTGGGAGCTGGTTAAGCAAGCTCTGTAAGGTTGTCGACACCATACCTGATTCTGGAGCTCGAAGTCCACAGGGCAGGCAGTCAGGGAAGATCTGGAGCAGGCTGAAACCCACAGGCACACGCTGGCACCCCACAAGAACAGACTAAAGCCTGAGGCTTTGGCGACCTGAAGAAGCCAGGGCCCTTCATCATGGCGCTAAATACACACACTTGGCCCAGGAATCGCATCGTGGAGCTAAACACACACACCTGGCCCAGGCACCCATCACGGAGCTAAACACACACAGTGGTCCCAGAAATCAGAGCAGCTGACAGAGGATCCAGGGGAACGTAGAGCAATTGCAGGCCTAGCTACCGCTTCACACCAACAAGGTGAATCAGCAGCTCAGCAATCGCTGTGGGAGCTGCACAATGGTTGCTGCTTCTCCTTGCCTTCCAAATCTCTCAATAATCTCCACTGTGGCCCACCTTAACCAGAAACATACAAGAACGGAAATTCAGGGAAATGTAGTTCAGCCTAGTCAAATCGACACATTCTTAAACGGTTATGTGTCTCTTTAGACCCTCCTATTGTTCTTGAGTTAGTCATAGTAACTCAATTTCTCCTCGTCGTTATGTCAATTTTAAAGCTCTAAGTTTTCAGATGCGTATGTTTATAACTACTCTATCTTCCTGGTGAATCATTCCTTTTAGCATTCAGTAATGACCTTTTTATCCCTCATGATATTATTCTTTGCCTTAAAGTCTATCCTGTCCAAAGTTAATATTGCTATGGTTTTAATTATGCTCTTTTTTTCCTGCTCTTCAGGTTTCTTTTACTTACTTGCCAGCTCAGGTATGCATTTTAAAAAGATATTTGTTATATGTGATCCATTATTTCTGGCATGTGTAGCAGGCAGGGTTGCAGGATACCTAACCTGGCATATTGAAAGATCTTGAAGTTCTCAAACCTAGAAAAAAATGAAATATATACTCACCTTTAAATAAAAATCTCTTATTATGTTTGCTAGGCAATCAGAATGGCAGAATAAATTGCACAATGTATGCATAACCAAGGCCCCATCTTACCAATGAAGGTGTCAAACCATATTAATTATAGGGCTCAATCTGAATGTACTCACTTTCTATCTCCAACAGACAAGAAAAAAATACGCTTTTTCAAACAATATACTCCCACAACTTCCCCCCAAGATTCTGATGTGGCCCCCATACCTGAAGGGTGGTTCCCCCACAACTAAAAATTACTGGTTTATGGTATCTCCAAAGAAGATTACAATTTAAGGATGGAAATATTTTATTCAGTTAATAGTTTGGTATTCCTCCTCCTATCCCTCAGCCACTCACAGATGTTGTACTTTCCTCTGATGTTCTGTGGGTTCTTTTCAATGTTTCCAAACTGCTCAAACTAGACCAACACTAGGCTCAAATCCAGTTTCTACCTGGCAGTGTGTGAGTCTCACCACTGGAGCCAAATCCTATCGGCTGACATTTAACCTAGTCTTACCAGTAACAGCTTACTAGGGACTTCTAATACCCACATTATACATCTGCTCATGGCATGAATTGGGGTCTACTTTTCTCTGCTACTGACTATGAATTTCAAGGATCGTGGCAAAGATTGTCAGTGATTTGGGCCAACTGTTTATAAGGAGGGAAGGTCCTAATTCTTGTTAATCAATCTTGCTGTCTGATTTGCTCAACTTGTCAAATTTATGCACTACATAGAAAGCCTTTAAAAACTCATTAAAGTCAATGCTTCCATCTTTGTTTAAGTCCATCCTTTCAGCGAGCTCATCAAACTGGGAATCATCAATACGGACACTGTAGTGGCTTTTGAAAAGCTTCCACATGCTGTGAAATTCTTCCATGGAGATCAGGCCTAAAAGAATGTAGGAGAAGGCAGTGAGTGTTCATTTTAAGACCCAACTTAGGGAGGGGTGGGGAAAGCCATACTGATTGAATAGTCCCAATTAGCAGCTCACTAACATGCCTGACATCAAGACACTCAAGAAAAGGGAAAAGATTGTAAATATAAGAAACAATATGTCACTTTCAACTACCAAGTGATCCTGAGATTATTCTAAAACTGGAATGAGTGAACAGTGAAGAAATGGGACGGGGGAGATTGTAGACTGTGGTACTGTATGTATAGAAATTATAAGATCCAAAATCTAAGGGAGAGGGACATGGAAGGAGGGCAGAGAGGAGAGCTACATCAAAGCAGAGGGAGAATTACCCATGGGACTCAATAAGAGGATTGCAAACAATGGCTCTGCCATTTTCTATAGGCAATATTTTACTTTTGTGTTTCGATTATTGATTTTTTGGTATTCGATGGTCTCTGCAGTTGGGGATTATCTGATGATTTTTTTTAAGTTTGAAAATAAATAATTGTGCATTAAAGCTAAGCAGAAAGGACTTCCTTGGTGGTGCAGTGGTTAGGAGTCCGCCTGCCAATGCAGGGGACACGGGTTTGATTCCTGGACCGGGAAGATCCCACATGGCGCAGAGCAAATAAGCCCGTGAGCCACAGCTGCTGAGCCTGAGCTCTGGAGCCCTCGAGCCACAACTGTTGAGCCCACGTGCAGCAACTACTGAAGCCTGCATGCCTGGAGCCTGTGCTCTGCAACAGGAGAAGCCACCGCAGTGAGAGGCCTGCGCACCGCAACGAGGAGTGGCCCCCACTCGCCGCAACTAGAGAAAGCCCACGTGCAGCAACGAAGACCCAACTCAGCCAATAAATAAATTAATTAATTTAAAACAAAAAGCTAAGCAGAAAATGAGTTCTCAGTCCCCAAAACAGAATCAGAACTCTAAGAATGATTTTTATTGCCAGGAATAACTATGATTTTTAAATGGACAGTGAATTATCTTTTCATCTGTGCTGGTGATTTATAAAAGGAGCTAATCTTATCTGACTAACGGATACATAAGCCTATACCATATGGACTTGATAGAGAGTTTGTGGCCAAACTAAAAAAACAATAATATTAAACATGAGTTTATCCCCACCCCACCCCCACCCCTGAGTTAAATCAAGTTTGGATGAAGAATGCAATAGATGAAAACAGAATTCTGGTTTCAAAGAAACAGACTAGCCTTTGCTTTCTATTACTATTGAACCAATCAAAGTGACTTTACCTGAGTGATCAGAGTCAATGACATTAAAGATGATTTGCAGGTCAGATCGGTATCTGTACACTGTTTCAATTAGCGTGGACTGAACCTAAAATAAAGATTGTCTAAGTGTTAAAGCACATAGAATTAATAACGGATCAATTTTAGTAAAAGTAACAAACACACAACATGGTCACCAATTCAAAGTATGTAATTTAGAAAGAAATTTGAGAAGGCAGGCCTTCCTTGGAGGCCCAACCCTCTTAAATCAGATAAAAGACCGTGATCTTGTGTTTTGCAGCGTCTGCAGTCTGTGTTCGTTAGGGAATGGGCCAAAGCGAATCTGGAAACAGTAAATAACTGTTATTTACTGATAATACCTGTGTGCTAGGCTCTGCACTGAGAGCTTCTATGAATTATTTCATTCAGTCCTCAACAACAGCCCCAAGGAACAGAACTATTATTATGCCCATTTTACAGACTGGCAAACGAGAGGTAAAGTAAGTTTCCCAAGGTTCACATAGCTGGTAAGTGGGATTTGAATCTTGACCTGAAGCCAAGGCCTGTGAGCTTAGTCACTATGGTAAACTGTCTCTCAAGTTAAGCCAAAAGCCTCCTTTCTGTGGATATTTTAGTTTCCCACGTGCACTTTTACTTCCCTTTTCTCTGCTCAACTTCTCATCTCCCCTGCAAACAATCATCCCAGTCCTCGTTCCCAGCAGCTCATTTTCAGCCCAATATTAGAACTAATTGCAGATGAGTAGTTAAAATAAGTACTGAGGTGGGTCGCGGGGGGGAGGGGTCTGACATCTCTCCCTGGGGTATTCCCATTTTAATAAGAAATTCTAAATTTTAAAATTCTTTAAGGAATAAGATATCGTATTAGTAAGTCTACACTTACTAACAGTCAATAGGAGTGTTTTGAGCATTTTAAAGAATATTATATGAAAGAATAGATGTCATATATGCCATTCTGCTGGACAGCACTTAAGAATCACATATTTGACAGAAGCTTTTTCTTCTTTTTTCTTTTTGCCTAACCTTAGAAGGCACAAACTTCCTGAACAGATCACATTGTATCTGGAAGATCCCCCTTAGGTCTTTCCTAAGACTGCCACGCCCATCCGTTAGCCTATTCTACTCCCAACTTTTCAGAGAATTAAGGAACTCTTATAAGTTGTCCAAAGGCTGTTTGGTGTCAGCCATGTTTTAGCTGGGGCTGCGTTTCACTTGCCTCTTTCACAGGTTTTTGAATGTGGATATCCTGGAAGCTGGACATGTAGTCAATATTTCCATCTTTGTCCGTGGTTACCAGACGTGAACTCAGGGATCTCCATGGTAAGTTCAGCCCCAAAACGTTCTCCATGGAAAAAGCCCACTGGCCCATAGAAAGTTTTCCTAACAACAAAATAACAACAAAGCCCATGTAATTGGTTGATAATTTGATTAAAAATGCAACCTCATCAATGGAGCAAGCTGATAGCCTGCGTTTTGAGGCCTGGGTGCCTCTGCTCCCCTTTATGATCTGTTCTACCAGACCCCACGGCTCTGAGGGAGGAATAACTAAAGAAAGCCTTTGGGGTTCCATGGATCTTTCCCTTACTGTTATGGGTAAGCAGTCAGAATATGGGTATACTAGACTTTTTTCCCTTTTTCTTATTAACAAAGTTAAGGTATGTTTATAATAGAAGATTTGAAAACACAAAAGGATATAAAGGATAAAAGATTACTTTTATTTTTAACATTTGGGCATATTGTTCACGTCTCTTCCTTTCATCCCCTAATATTATATGTAGTTCTTCGAAATATAAATGCCTTTATTTTTACTGATTATTAAAGATATGTTCATTTGAAAGGGTTTTGAATAAAGAGAAAACAGTTTTTACTTCTAGTGTTTTTCCATGTATATAAACATGTATATATAAATGTAATATATATTTTATCTTTCTTAAAGCCAAATATAGTTTATACCATATGTTTTACATATGTGTAGTATATACGGCAACACACACACAACAAAAATATATATTCTAACCTGAGTTTTTACTTACAATAAATCATGGATATGCATCTATGTTAATAAACACAGATCTACATCATTCTTTTATTGGCTGTGAAACTATTCCATTATTTTCTTAGGATCATTCCTAAAAGTGGAATTACTAGATCAAAGGGTATGTACATTTTTAAGGCTTTTGATATATATTGCCAAACTGCTTTCAAGAAAGAGTAGCCACTTTACACTCCCACCAAGACCATTCCCCACACACTTACCTGCTAAGGATATAATTCTTTTTTTTTATATTGAAGTTTAACGCATACAGAAAAGTTCACAAAACAAATACAGAACTCAGTGAATTATCACAAAGGGGTTTCTTACGCAACCACCACCAAGGACAAGAAATAGAGCATTGCCAATATCCAGAAGCCCCCTTGTGGCCCCTCATAATTACTATCAGCTCCCACTTTCCCAAGAAGAGTCACTATATTGATTTCTAACACTATAGTTTACTTTTTGCCTTTTTTGACCTATATATAAACAGAATCATAAAGTATATATTTGGAGAGGAGTCAGACTTCCTTTGCTCAACACTAAGTTCATGAGATTCAGCCATGTTGTTCCATTTAGTTGTAGTGTCTTCGTTTTCACTGATGTATAGTATTCCACATGTTCACAATTTATATACCCATTCTATTGTTGGTGGACATTAGGTTATCTCCAGTTTGAGGCTATTACAAACAGTGCTGCCAAGAACATTCTGTACATGCCCCTTTGGTGCAGTAAACCTATACCTCAATTTGGGGAGAATTTGTATCTTGACAAGTTTGGCCCTTGAACATAGTAATACCCATCCACGTATTTCAGTCCTCTTTTATTTCTTTTAATAATATTTTAGAAATCTCACACATCAATCATTTGGCTTCCTCCTCGGTACTTGATTATCCATTGTGAATGGTATCTTTTAAGATTTTCATCATCTAAAAGTTAATGGCTGCCTATACCAGTTATCAATTCATTTCCACTCACCTAAAAATCTACCCTTCTTTGCCCTGTTTTGTGATATTGGAGATGAGCCCTGTAAATATTTCTCCTTTGACACCTGGCATAATGTTAGGCTTTGTCAGCAGAGGGTGCAGAAAGAATGCTCTAAGACATAGCAGAAGAAATGGTTCTGGTGTACTTTGCTTCTTGCTTCTACAACATAGCCTGGTTGCCAGAGGTGTGTGGGAAATGCAGTGGCACCCACTCTCTAGTGAATTTCACGAACACCACAGTGGGTGGTTCCCTTGCCAGCAGTGCATGGGAGACACAGTGGTGCATAGCCCAAAGTTGTGATGGCACCACAGTGGGTGGCTCCATTCTCTTCAGTCCTAGCTCACTTGCTACACACCAAATCTGACGTGAGACACCTCAGTGAATTTTCACCCCATCCAGCGGGTCACAGTCACACCCTCTCCAATGAGGTCTGAATCTTAGCCTTGGTTGGAAGTAGGTGACTCTTCCAAGTTTGTTCCTTCCTTGGATACTCTCTCTCAGCCTTAGAGACAGTAGCTGTTCCCTACACTTCCTGTTCTTGTATTCTTTAGAGTTTTCTTTTATTCATATTTAGTAATTAATCACCTTTCACTAGATCATAATTCTTTATATTGTTTCCTTGTTCAAATTACTGAATAGATTCTGACTGATACACTAGTATATGGAAATGCAATCCATTTCTGTTTATTGACCTTGAGGTTCTACAACTTGCTAAATTCACTTTAATTCTAATAGTTTTTCTGTGGATTTATTTGGCATATCTACACATAGTGATATTTTATTTCTTTTTTCTAATCCTTATCATTTTATTTAACTTGCCTTACTGTACTGGCTATCATTTCTAGTACAAGTTGAACAGAATCTTGAGAGAGAGCCTCTGTATTAGTTTCCTATTGCTGCTCTAACAAATTACCATAGATTTTAGTGGCTTAAAACAACACATTTATTCTCTTACAGTTCTCGAGGTTAGAAGTACAAAATCAGTTTCACTGAGCCAAAGGCAAGTGTCAGCAGGGCTGGTTACTTCTGGAGGTTCTGAAGGAAGAATCTGTTTCCTTGAAATTTTCAGTTTCTAATGGTTGCCTACATTCCTTGGCTTGGGGAACCTTCCTCCATTTTCAAAGTACATTATTTCAATGTCTGCTTCCATCATCACACAACATTCTCCTGTGACTCTGACTCTTCCTATGTCCCTCTTATAAAGACCATTGTGATTACATCAGACCCACCTAGATAATGCAGAATAATCTCCTCAGGTCAAGATCTTTAAGTTGATCACATCTGCAAAGTCCCCTTTGCCAAATAAAGTAAGTCACAGATTCCGGGGATTAGAATGTGGACACATTATGGGAAGGGGCATTATTTAGCCTACTACAGCATCCTCCCCTCATTCCCAATCTTAGAAGGGAAGGTTTCAACATTTCTCCATTAAGCATGCTGTTTTCTATAGGCTTTGGTAGATATCCTTTATGAGATTAAGGATGTTTACTTCCATTTTTAGTTTCCTAAATTTTTTAAATTAATTAATTAATTAATTTTATTTATTTTTGGCTACATTGGAGAGCAGGGGCTACTGTTTGTTGCAGAACACAGGCTCTAGGTGCACAGGCTTCAGTAGTTGTGGCACGTGGGCTCAGTATTTGTGGTGTGCGGGCTCTAGAGCGCAGGCTCAGTAGTTGTGGCACACAGGCTTAGTTGCTCCGCGGCATGTGGGATCTTCCCGGACCAAGGATCAAACCTGTGTCCCCTGCATTGGCAGGCAGATTCTTAACCACTGTGCCACCAGGGAAGTCCCTCTAAATGTTTTTTAAACCCATGAAACCAGGACAAAATACGTCAAACAATTTTTTTCTTGAGAGAATTACATGACTTCTTTAAGTTTTGTTAAGTGGTGAATTACACTGATTTTCAAATGCTAAAATAACCTAGAATTCCTAGTGTTCCTAGAATCAACTAAACTCTGTTGTGATACACTAACCTTTTGCTATTATTTCATCCAGGGTTTTTTTCATCTAAATGTATGCGTGATATTAGCCTTTAATTTTCCTTTTCCATAATGTTTTTGCTAGGTTTTGGTATCAAGGTTATGCTGACCTCCTAAAATCATCTTGAAAGTGTTCCCTTGGGAATTTCCTGGCGGGCCAGTGGTTAGGACTCTGAGCTTTCACTGCTGAGGGCGTGGGTTTGATCCCTGGTCAGGGAACTAAGATCCCACAAGCCGCATGTCAAGGCCAAAAAAAAAAGTGTTGCCTCTATTTCTATTCTCTGGAAGAATTTGTGTAACACTGGTTTCATTTCTTTCTTAAAATACAAAATATGTATATTGTAATGGCCAGTGAAGCTATCTGAGCTCAGAACTTTCTTTGTAGAAACTTTCAAAATTTCAGATCCAATTTCTTTAATAGTTACAGGATCATTCAGATTTTCTATTTCTTTTTGCATCAGTTTTTGTAAGTGTGTGTATGTGTACATACATATTTTAAGAATGCGTACATTTAATCTAAAATTTCCATTCCTTAGCATAGGAATTTCCATAATACATCTTATGATCTTTTTAACATCTGTAAAATCTGTAGTAATGTTCCCCCTTTCAATTCTGGCATTAGTTATTTGGTCTCTCTCTCCTTACAAGGGTTTTATCAACATTTTCTCCAAAGAACCACTTTTTTTTTACTTTGTTGATCACAGCTTCATCTTTGAAAATATATACATTGGGCTTCCCTGGTGGCGCAGATGTTAAGAATCTGCCTGCCAATGCAGGGGACACGGGTTCGAGTCCTGTTCCGGGAAGATCCCACATGCTGTGGAGCAACTAAGCCCGTGCGCCACAACTACCGAGCCTGTGCTCTAGAGCCCTCGCGTCACAACTACTTGAGCCCCCTGTGCTACAACAACTGAAGCTCACGCGCCTAGAGCCCATGCTCCACAACAAAAGAAGCCACAGCAACATTGAGAAGCCCTCACACCGCAACAAAGAGTAGCCCCAGCTTGCTGCAGCAAGAGAAAGCCTGCACACAGCAACAAAGACCCAACACAGCCATAAATTAATTAATTAATTAATTTTAAAAACCCCATATGTATATACGTTTAAGGATATCAATGCCTCTCTAATTTGCATCCCATAACTTCTGATATGTTGTACTTTCATTATTCAATTTCAGCATTCTGATTTCCACTATGATTTCTTATTTGATTCAAGGGTTATTTAGAAGTGTATTTCTCATTTCCAAGCCCAAGGGGATTTTCTAGCTACCCTATGTAATCGAGTTGTAGCTCAGTTCTCTATGTCAGAGAATTTATTCTATACATTTCCAATACCAAATTTGTTGAGATTTACTTTATGTTCCAGTTAATGGTCAATATTCATAAATGTTCCATTTGTGCTTGACAACAATGTATATTTTGCAATGTTGGGTGCAGAGTTCTATATACTGGGTTGGCCAAAAAGTTCATTTGGGTTTTTCCCTAAGATGTAATGGAAAACCTTGAACGAACTTTTTAGCCAACCCAATATATCTTTTAGGGAAAGTGTGCTAATCTTTTTTTGTCTGTTTATACTTTCAGTTCCTGAGAGAGGAGTATTAAAATCTCCCACTATGATGGTAGATTTTTCTACTTCTACTTGTTCAGTCTATTTTTGTTTTACATATTTTTGAAGGAGGCTATACTAATATGTACATACACATTTAGAATGAATTCAATTGGAAAACAATATTTTATCATAAAGTGTCCCTTTATTTTTCTAGTAATGTATATCTCCTTGAAGTCTACTTTGATATTAATAGAGCTGTTCCCACTTTGTTTTTGTTAGTGTTTTCATGTGTATCTTTTTCTAAATTTTATTTTCAATGTTTTGTACAGATTTTCCTTGACTTAAAATGGGGTTACATCCCAATAAACCTATCATAAGTTGAAGATATTGTAAGTAAAAAATGCATTTAATATTTACATCTAACCTACTGAATAGCATAGCTTAGCCTAGCCTACCTTAAATGTGCTCAGAACACTTACATTAGCCTATAGTTGGGCAAAATCATCTAACTCAAAGTCTATTTTATAATAAAGTATTGAATATCTCATGTAATTTGTTGAATACTGTACTGAAAGTGAAAAACATAATGGCTGTATGGGTATGGAATGATTTTAAGTGTATCGGTTGTTTACCCTTGTGATCTTGTGGCTGACTGGGAGCTGTAGCTCAATGCTACTACCCAGCATCATGAGAGAGCATCATACCACATATTGCTAGCCTGGGAAAAGATCAAAATTCAAAATTCAAAGTATGGTTTCTACTTAATGCATATGTCTTTCACAACATTTTAAAGTCGAAAAATTGTAAGTCAAAGCACCATGAATTGGGGACCACCTGTATATATGATTCCTTTCTTCCTTCCTCCCTCCCTCCCTTCCTTTCCTGCATTGGGTCTTCATTGCTGCATGTGGGCTTTCTCTAGTTGCGGGGAGCAGGGGCTTCTCTTGTTGCGTGGGCTTCAGTAGTTGTGGCTCATGGGCTCAAAAGTTGTGGCCCATGGGCTCTAGTGCACGGGCTCAGTAGTTGTGGTGCACGGGCTTAGTTGCTCTGAGGCAAGTGGGATCTTCCCAGACCAGGACTCGAACCTGTGTCCCATAGCATTGGCAGGAGGATTCTTAACCACTGTACCACCAGGGAAGCCCCTGTATATATGATTCTACTGTCTACTGGCTTCTGTTGCAACTGCTGAGAAGTCTGATGTCACTCTAAGTGTTGTCTCTGTAGCAACGTGTGTTTCCTCTGCTTGCTTTTAAGATTTTCTCTTTGCTGTTGGTGTTCTGCAGTTTCACCACAAGTGTGTGTAGCTGTGAATTTAATTTTATCATATTTGAGAATCACTGTTCCTTATTACCTGTGAATTTGAGTCTTTCAACAGTTCTGGAGTCTCAGCCATTATCATATCAAATATATTCTCTCTTACATTCTCTCCTGCTGGAACCCTGATTAGATGTATATTAAAAATTTTATTCTTAATCTTTCTAATTGTTTCTTAAGCAGTGTCTAATCTTCTGTTTAACCCACTCATTTTTTTAACAAGTTATGTTTATATCTATATAATATAAAAATGGTTCTTCTTTAAATCATTTTTAAATGCATATTTGTTATTCCATCTTTCATTTCTTTAAACATTTTCTTTCTTAGTAATTTTTTATTTTGTATTTGATAATTCCAATATATGATGTCCTCGGGAAACTAAATCTGTTGCTTATTGTTTCTGCTGACTCTCACACATGGTAGCTTGCCTCCTTGTCTGTTTGGTGATCTTTGGTTGTGACCTCATACTAGTTGATCTTGATCTCTGGATATACTAGTGGCCCAAATTAGGGACACTTCCCATGAAGATGAATTTGCATTTGCTTGCCAGGAGTTGAGGGCGCTACAGACCTAGGACTATTTTAGTCACTTTGAGGATCTAGGCTTAACGTTGTAAGTCTCAAATTCAGCTTATCCATCTTTCTACTATGCTCTGGTTTAGTCTCAGGATTGACTGCTACACCCATATTAGCATTTGCCCCCAGGACAATCTAGCCTCTTGTGCTTGCTTGCTGCTCCATGTTCCAACATGTGGTTTTAAAAATCCTTTAATGGGGAGAGGAAATGCAGCCTAGAGATTTATCTTAATTACTGTGAGGCTGGTAAATGAATTAAAATTCTGTATCCTCTAGAATCTAGCTGTTTCTTAACAGAAGGACCTTCCAGAGCATCTAGTCTAACATACTACCCGAACAGAAGTCTAATGCCGGGTTGTTGTTGTTTTCTTTAAGTTGAAAGAAGCTTACTGAAAAGAAGGAATATGCTTTTTTCCAAACATATAATGAATTATATTTCATTTTTATCTCTATCATTCCTCGCTGGTAAAAGTAGAAAACTGAAATCTTAAGGAAGCAAAGAAAATTAAAATTAATCTGTATGTAACCTGGTATATTAAGAAATGGTAAGCATTACATAATTTTTTTACCTGATTTATTGCAGTCTTGAAGTTGGAAAGCATGAATGAGGTCAGTTTTTCGTGAAATCATTCTCTCTTTTAACATCCTGATGGCACTACTTTCAATAGCATTCACCCTATGTTAAGAAAATAATTATTCGGTGAAAGTCACATAAGTCATCCAGTTTCTACATTAAATGAATTGCCTAACTTCACATATAACATATTACTAGGTGATGAATGTGTTTATATGTGAAATTTTAAAAGGATTATCACTGGTGTTTTCTTTTTGATTTCAAAGATTCACATGAATAATTAGTGTATGAGACTATCTAAGACAAGAAGGAAAATAAAGAGGGACTTGATATAGCAGATATTGAAATTTACCTTTAAATTACTTAAACAAAACAGCAGGTATTGGCACAAGAGAAGACAGATACATACATGAATAGAATATAATAGAATTTTCATAAATATAGTGAACTATAATACATATGGGAACAATATAGATGACAAGGAGGTATTAAAATTCGGTAGAAAAGGACAATTTTTAAAAATGGTGCTAGTACAATTAACTTAATGCCTGCATGCTAAACTTCTACCTCAAACCATTTATAAAAATAAATTCAAAATAAAGGAGGAACAGAGGAACAAAGTAGTCATGAGTCACTCCAAAAAAGCAAAATGGCAGATATAAATCCAACCATATCAATAATAACATCGTATGTGAATGGATTAAATAAATAAAAAAGCAGAGATTGTGAGACTGAATTAAAAAAATAAGATTCAACTATATGTTGTCTACATGAGGCACACTTTAGTTTCAAAGATACAAAGAGTTTGAAAGGAAAAAGTATACTATGCAAACAGCAACCATAAGAGAGTTAGAGTGGCCATACTAATGGTAGACAAAATAGACTTTAACACAAAAGCTATTACTAGAAATAAAGAGGGATATTTTATCATGATAAAAGAACCAATCAGTTAAGAAGATGAAATAATAATAAAACATACATGAAACTAACAACAGAGCCCAAACCTCCATGAAACAAAAACCAACAGAATTGAGGGGGGAAATAGACAATTCAACAATAATAGTTGGGGACTTCAATATTCTACTTTCAATAATGGATAGAACAACTGTGCAGAAAATCAGAAAGGATATAAAAGACTTGAATAGCACTATAAACCAATTAGATCTAACAGATAAAACACTCCACCCAACAACAGCAGAATATATATTCTTCTAAAGCATATATAGAATATTCTCTACAATAGACCCCACATTAGGCCATAACATAAGTCTTAATAGATTTAAAATGATTAAAACCATACAAAGTATCTTTCCTGACTAAAAATAAATAAATAAACAAACAAATAAACAAGTTATAGATTAACAAAGAAATTGGGAAAATCACAGTGTAAGGAAATTAAACAACACAATCCTAAATAACCAATGGGTCAAAGAAGAAATCACAACAGAAATAGAAAATACTTTAAGATGAATGAAACTGTAACTACAACATGCCAAAACATATGAGATGCAATTAAAGCAGTGCTTAGAGGAAAATTTATATCTATAAATACCTATATTAAAAAAAGATATCAAATCAATAACGTAATGTCTATCTTCAAAAAATAGAAAAAAAAAGATTAAACTAAAACCCAAAGCAAATACAAGGATGGAAGTAATAAAGAAGAGAGGAGAAATAAATGAAATAGAGAAATAAAATAACAATAGAGAAAATCAACAAAACCAAAAATTGGTTCTTTGAAAAGATCAATAATATTGACAAACTTTTAGCTATATGGCTAAGAAAAAAAAAAAAGACCCAAATTTCTAAAATCAAATGATTTTAGAAAGAGAGTTCATCACATCTGACATTACAGAAATAAAAAGTATTATAAGGGCATACTATGAACAACTGTACATCAACAAATTAGGTAATCTAGATGAAACGGACAAATTCCTATACAGATATGAATTACCAAAACTGGCTAGGGAGAAATAGAAAACTGAACATACCTGGAACAAGGAACAAGATTAAATAAGTAATCAAACAACTTCTCACAAAGAAAAGCTCAGGACCAGATGGCTTCACTGGTGAATTCTACCAAGCATTTAAAGAAGAATTAATACCAATCATTCACAAACTCTTCCAAAAAATAGAAAAGGTGGGAATACTACCCATCTTATTCTATAAAGCCAGTATTACCATTATACCAAAAACAAAGATCATAAGAAAACTATAGACCAATAACTCTTATGAATATAGATGGAAAATCTTCAACAAAATACTAGCAAACTGCATCCAGCAATAGATAAAAAGGATCATATACCATTAACAAGTGGGATTTATCCCAGGAATGCAAGGTTTGTTAAACATCTGAAATTAATCAATGTAACACACTATATTAATAGAATAAAGGACAAAATCCACATGATCATCTCAATAGATTCAGAAAAAGTATTTGACAAAATCCAACACTCTTCATGATAAAAACACTCAACAAACTAGGCATGGAAGGGAACTTCCTCAACTTGGTAAGAGGCATCTACAAAAACCACATAGCTAATATACTTAATGGTGAAAGACTGAATATGTCCCTCTTAAGACCAGGAACAAGACAAGGATATTTGCACTCACCACTTCTATTCAATATTCGTCTGGAGGTTCTAGCCAGGCAGTTAAGCAAGAAAAGGAAGTAAAAGGCATCCAGAATGGAAAGGAAGAAGTAAAACTATCCCCATTCACAGATAATATGATCTTTTATATAGAAAATCCCATAGAATCCACTAAAAATTATAAGAACTTTGTACAGCAACAATACTTCAGTTAAATAAATTTTAAAAACTATTAGAATAAAGAAATTGATTAAGACTGTATAACATACAAAAATCAACTGTATTTGTATACACTATAAATGAATAGTCCAAAAATATAAGAAAATAATTCTACTTACTAATCACCAAAAAGAATAAAACACTTAGAAATGAATTTAACAAAAAAAGTCCAAGACTTGCACACTGAAAAGCACAAAACATTTTTCAAGGAAATTAAAGAAGATCAAAATAAATAGAACAATATGGATTGGAAGATTTAACATTGTTAAGATGGCAATAGCCCCAAACTGATATACTGATTCAAAATAATCCCTATGAAAATCCCAGTGGGCATTTTTGCAGAAGTTGACAAGCTGATTCTAAAATTCACATGGAAAACAATCTTAAAAAAAGAAGAATCAAATTCAACTCACATATCCCAATTTCAAACTTACCAAAAAGCTATAGTAATCAAGACAGGGTGTTACTCACATTAGGATAGACATATAGGTTAATGGAGTACAACTTAAAGTTCAGAAATAAACCCATACCTTTATGGTCAATTGATATTTGACAAGTGTGCCAAGACAGTCAAATAGGGGAAGGACAGTCTTTCCAACTAATGTTGCTGGGACAATTGAATATCCCCATATAAAAGAATAAGGTGGGACCCCTACCTCATACAATATACAAAAATTAACTCAAAAGGGATCAGATACCCAAATGTAAGAACTTAATCTATAAAAATGATCTATAAAATTCTTAGAAGAAAACACATGAATAAATCCTCACGACTCTGAGTTAGGCAATCGCTTCTTAGATATACCATCATAAGCAAAAAAGAGAAAAATAGATATATTGGATTTCATCAAAATTAAAAACTTTTATGCTGCAAATAATAACATCAAGAAAATAAAAATACATCCCACAGGATGGAAGGGACTATTTGCAAATCGTATATCTAAGTGACATGAATATAGGATATGTGAATAACTCTTACAATGAAATAATAAAAAGAGTAATAACAATTAAAAATGGAAAAAGGATCTGAAATAGACATTTCTCCAGAAAAGATATACAAATGCCCAAGAAGAACAGGAAAAGATCCTCAAAGTCATTGGTCATTAACAAAATGTAAATCAAAACCAAGAGATCCTACCTCACATCCACTAAGATGGCTATAATCAAAAAGGCAGATCATAACAGGGGTTGTCAAGGATGTGGAGAAATTGGAATCATACATTGCTGTGGGAATGTAAAATTGTGCATCCCCTTGGAAAGAAAACTTGCAAGTTCCTCAAAATGTTAAAATAAGCGTTACTATATAATCCAGCAATTCCACTTTCAGGTATATACCCAATAGAAACAAAAGCAAATGTATACACAAAACCTTGTCCCTAATGTTCAAAACAACATTGTTCATAGTAGCCAAAAAGTGGAAACAACCCACATTTCTATTAGCTGATAAATGGACAAAGAAAATGGGGTCTATTGATACAATGGAATGTTATTCAGCCAAAAAAAGACTTGAAATACTGATACATGTTACAATGTATCTTTAAGATGGAACAAAAGTTCAAAAATTACATTATGATGATGTTACACAACTCTGTACATATACTAAATATCATTGAATTGTATACTTCAACTTGGCAAACTTTCAACAAAGCTGTTAAAATAAATTATATGTGTATATATAATTTATGCATGTATAATTTTTCTACCAAAGGGTAAAATCTAAAAGTTATAATGAAATTAGAAAACGTGATTTCATAGAACTAAAGCAAAATCAAGACACCAACAAAATATATGCATCATGCTCATAAAAATCCTCTCTCTCATATGCAAAGAATTCCTAAAAATTCATCAGAAACTGACACACAGCCCAATATAAAACAGGGGAATATTATAAACAGGAAATTCAAAGAAAAGAAAATTGCAATATCCAAAAACATAAGATGGGTAAACTCAGCTGTCTAAAAAATGCTAGTTAAAACAATGAGATTTACCATTTTTACCCATCAGCTTGGCAAAAATTAAGAAGGGTAATAATATCTGTGACTAATCAGGATGTGGAGAAATTAGTATGTTCTTTTCCAGATTGTTAATTGTTACAACTCTTTTGGAGTATCTAGCAAAATTTTAAACATATAAATCCCACATTTTGAAATCTTATGTAAAAAAGAAAAAAGCACTAAAAACTTATGGATATGTATGTGCGCACACACACACACACACACACACACACACAGAGGAATGTTTGTATAGTATTGCTTTTAAGTACAAAACCCTGGAACCAATGTGGATGGCTATCACTTGAATACAGTTTAGCTATCCATAATTGTTATGGTATACATATACTACAGAATATTATGCATCTACCGAAGAGAATGAGTTAGGTCTATACGTATGAATTTGGAGTGATGTTCACAATATAATCTTTAGGGAAAGAGTCAGCTGCAGAATAGACTGTGCAGTGTGATTCCATCTTTGTTAAAAAAAAATGTATGTATATTGTTTACTGCCTTTCTCCTCCCACCGGGATATGCTTTGATGAGGGAAAAGACTTTTGCCCATTTTGCTTATTTCAGTATCACCTGTGCCTAGAACAGTGTCTGACACATAGTAGGTGCTCAACATTTTTTTTAATTCAACGAATGAGTAACTGCTTGTCTATTTTTGTAGCAGCAAGGAGAAGAGGATGGAAAGATCCTCTCCAGGCTGTTAAATTTCAGTTGCCTCTGAGGAAAAGAATTACTGAGAAGTACTGGGAGAAAAGGTCATTAACATTTTCTTTATACATCTTTGTTTTGTCTCACTTGCTAACAATAAACATACTCATTCTATAATATAAAAAATATTAAAAAGATAATGTCAAAGGGAGAAAAGGGAGACAAGCTATGAATGCCATCACACAGAGAGACACACTCAGCTCAGTCACATACACTTCTGAGTAGACAAGAGACAAAGAGGCAAGAGCACACTGGGCTGTTTGGGGGCAGAGAAGGCTGGAGGTTACAGGACTTGGGTGGGTGCAGAGACCTTCTTTTCCTTACGTTCAATTAGGGACTGTTCGTGGATGCTGAATGCTTTATCCATCTAAAGAGATATATATACATTGAAAATTGCTGCTCTTGGTTTCAAATATGAGCACATTCACCACTTGGTTTCTGGAATTATTTCCATTTTGTTTATACCAATAAGTAATGAATAAGTTACTTTCTTCACTCCCATGGCTGCTCTTAGTCACCCTGGAATGGTTCTACTTGGTTATTAGTACCAGATCTCAGAAATCTCCTTAGAGTATACACACCTTTGGTAAAGAGGCCTCAAGCACGTTGCCCTAGTTATTTGGTACTGGAAAAATCGGGGGGTTGTACCAGAACTCATTCTGATGTAAGCTCCTCGATTGCTACCTTCTTCATAATAATTAGATGCAGAAAATACAGTAATAACCTGGTTAAAGAAAAAGAGTGTCAGGTTCACACAGAGTTAGTTCTCAAAAGGTCCTTCGATAAAGTCAGAAACAGCTCAATTCTTAAAAAGCAAAAATCAAACAAAGTTCAAAATCCATACAAATTATCCAAGTCTGGTGGGATTTCCTGTGATTCCACTGAAGAGAAACAAGGCTTTTAAATCATTTTCCCCAGGAGTACTAACCTCTAGCCACTCATCCCTGCAGTGCATGGCCTTGCAATCCTGTGTATAATTTCAGTCCCACATCTTAGAATCCTCCTTAATGCTCAGTTTTGTAAAATCTAATTTTCCAAGGGGGTAAAGCCTTTATTTTCTTTCCTTGTGATATTTGAGTATTTAAGATAAAACTTGTCTAGTATCACAGTCCTTTTCTTTTGTCTGTAGCTGACTGATTTAGAGGGTTCAGGGCCCCCTGCAAAACCAACACTTTAAGGTCAGAGATAGAGGCTAGACAAGGAACCACGACCACTCTGTTGGGAAGGAACCAGCCTTGGGAGTGTGGTGGAGGATGGGGAGCCTTGGGAGGGTAATACTTGTCAGTGACAGGAAAGCTGGTTTAGGCCCAGTCCTGCCCTAAAGGGCATGTCACTTCAGACAAGCCACTGCTATTTTCTCTCCATTTCCTTATTATGAATAAACCCTAAATAATACTTGCCTTACTCATCTTGCAATGTTAGTATGAGCCTCCAATGAACTAAGAGAGTTAAGAAAAGTGAAAGTGTTGAAATATAAGGAAAGGCCATGCAATTTGGTGTTCCTTTTTAATTATTGCTGTTCACTATGAGAAAAGGAGCATCCCAGGACAACTTGGGACCAAAACCAGCTCCTCAGGCCTCACCTCTCTAGCCTCTCAGACACCACTGAAGAAGCACAACACACTCCATTGTAGTGGCTGCAGTGAAACTGCCCACAGCGAGGGACTTGCTAGAGCTCACCTACTCAGTGAATAGAAGGTAAGTATGTTATGTGGCTCTGCTCTGCACAGGGAAAGTGCAAAAGGTGAAAGAGAGCAAACTGGATTCACTGCTGCCTTTCTGTGCTCAGTGAGGATAATTACATTCTTAACCTCACTACTGGAGATCTGCCTTGCGATTAGCACAGAACAAAGTCTTTCTGTGTGTATACTTAGTGTCATGTGTCAGAGTTTCTATCTCTGGGATTAGGGGAGATTGGGGAAATAAACCAAATATCTCTTAGGAGGAGGGAGAGTGAGGCCCCTACAAACAGCCTCTGTGAAGCGGACAGTCTTGTTTCTGTCTACTAAAGCATGGAGTTCTGTTCTGGGCCTAGGGAAGACATCTTCCCATGGGCCGTGAGGTCAGACACATCCTGTGAAGAAAGACTAGGCTTGGGGGAAGGATGTCTGTGATGATGCCACCAACATTGTTAACTTACCTTCCCATCATGGCAGATTTCATACCCTTCGGGCTTACATTCATGAGACCTAATGAGCATCTTCAACCTGTATTTATTAAGAATCTTGGAGGTAATGTCTGGTCCAAAATAGCAGCCCCCTCCTCGACTTGTGTTTGGGTAACAGCCTCTTTTGCCTCTGGGATCACTCCACAGAATGTTGATAACCTTGGAACAACAAACCAGATTAGGCTGCCACTTATAAGTGAGAGTTTATCTTTCTAGATTCCAACTTCTTTTCCAGAAATATTAACCCAAGTTATCCCAAAGTCTCATTTCTCATTCCTCCTTCAAAACTGTTTCATACTCACCTTCTCCAAGAATGTTTTCCAGAATAATCTGAATGCCCATATCCACCACAATCCCTTTCTACTCATCCCCAAAAACCAATGTAGCAGTACTTAGTAATCATGAAGGATCAGCCCTTGGGCTTTTTTTTTTTTTTTTTAATTCCATCGCAATTGTTTCACAACTGCTTAATCTACAAGGTCTTTTCTCTTAAAAAGAACTTCACTGCCATACTCAAAGGAGAAAGTAGCTCCCCACAATGAACACACACACATTTGGTGTTTAATATGATCAAAGAGATAAGGTAAGTCTCCCAGCTATGGTTTTGGCCCTGGTTTTTGTCCTGTTGAGTACATAGCATGATAAAAGCCTTTTCCCCATCACAAATATAAGCAACTGTTCATCCAAGAATATTTTCTAAAGCATCTCCTTCACTTTTTGCCCCCCTTGATAAGTACATTCTCAGCTTCAGCAGTACATTTAGCCACTGACTGTTTTCCACAATGTGTTCTCTTAAATCCACAAGTATGTTATTAGCATAACATTTCCTTTTGGGGTTGAAAGAGGCAAGTGCAGGCTGCATGATGCTCAGGACTGAAGACCCAAGTTTCTAAGAATTTTTTCATAAAAAATTGGGGGCTCCCTGTTTGTACCTCTGATCTACACATAATGTTTCTTTATTTAAACATCTCTTATGGGAGCTTCAGCAGTAGTGTGAAAAACTAGCTTTATAGCTAAAGCTATGCAACCTTGAGAATAGTCTCCGAGTCTTACTTTCTTTAAAATCAGAGGTTTGGGCCAGATGACTTGTAAAGTATCTCAAAGTCCTAATAGACTGTATTTTCCACATGTTTCTTTGGAGGGCATGAAGAATCATGTATTTTAAGTTGTGCAGTTAGTCTAGTGGATCCAAATCAGATTTTAAAAAGACAGAAATGGTTTTCCCGCTAAACCTGACTGTACACCCATTTATAGGCCTGGTATTGAAGGGGAGCTAGAAACAAGTGAGGGGAAAGACAGTGAGGTGGAGAGAACAGAACTGGTAGGAGAACTTACTTCTCTGAAATGCTAAGCACCTCATCAGAACTGGAGAAACCATGCACTAGGCACATTCCAGACATTTGCAGATGACTGATTTTTTGATGATTGACTGAAGTGAGAATTAAAACCACCTAAGAAGGATCAGGATTCTCCTTTCTCTCTCACTGAATTCCAACACTGGCACAACCCTATGCTACATATAATGGAATCTATTTACTTTGCTTGTGTTTATGATGAAAATAACACTTGCATTTGAAACTGAACCATATCTGAATCTTACACCATGAATTCATGTTTGGGAGACATGATTTGACCTTTAGTATAATGAAGGAGAAAACATGGAACACCAGGAGGTGTGTTTTATAAGGAAGGGATTAACTTTTAAATTCCTACATCAGATACAGGTCATTTACCGCCAAAATTACCCCAGGAAAACCTTCTACATGATTTTGTATATAAAACCCTATATAGACATATGGATGTGTGAATATTTTATATATGTGATAATGTACAACATATGATAAATTATATGAAACTAAAATTTTATACTTTTTTCTCCTTTCTGCCATATGTATATAATTGAAATTTACATAAATTAAATGTACATATGATGGGATTCTGTTGCACTAGAATAAGCACTGGCCATGGAGTTAGCTCTTCAAGTGTCACCTGTGTCACCTTGGAACCTATTCGGGCCTTAGCTGACTCCTCAATGAAATAAGGAAGATATTTTTCTTTGGTTCAAAGTCATAAGGGGTCATAAGGAGTATCAATTTTATAGAAGTGAGCTTCTTCAGAATCGTCCATTCATTGAGTTCTGCATTTCTTTTCTGTCCAGATTCATTCACTTGACTAGGTTTACCCAGACTGTGACCACAATGTAGATTTAATTCTGAGGCTCACAAACAAAAAATTCTATAAAGGGCACTTTGTTGGTGAAACAAATTCCTCAGCAGAGACAATCTCTTTCCTTTCAACAACATCCTCCCCTCTGAAATGCAAGTGCCTTTGGGGTAGTAAGTGCATGAAAGAATAATTTTTTTTTTTTACAATAAACTGCATATATTTAAAGTGTACAATTTGATAGTTTTTTCTTATTAGTAATGTATATATGGCAATCCCAATCTCCCAATTCATCCCCCCACCAACCACCCCTGCTTTCCCCACTTGGTGTCCATATGTTTGTTCTCTACATCTATGTCTCTATTTCTGCCTTGCAAATCAGCTGATTTGTACCATTTTTCTATAAAGAATAATTATTTACAACATTCCTTCCTGAAAATTTTCAAACCCAAAATTGGAAAGGTTTTACCAAATGACAACTTTTACACAACCTGGTCAACAAAAATCTATTTGTGTCTCAGCCTTTAAACCTCCTAAATCCAAAATAGATCCTGTGAGAAGTGTCCCATGCTTGTCTACAGTTTTAAGTAATCCAGTTTCCAAAAGTATGCTTTGGGGAGAGATAATAGCTCTGTAAAATGTATCTAAATTCTTCTCTTCTAAGACACTAATACTGTAGATTCACTTTTGTATTTTCCCTTGGTTATATGTCCTTCTTCCAGCTTTTGAACATGTCATCTTAAAAGCTGTGCTCAGCCCAAACCTTCCAGCCAGGTACCTAGATGTCTTTAGATGCCTACTCCTTGTCTACCTCATCGCCTCATTGGATGAGGGGAGACTAGAGTAGTTCATTTCTTTCTTGAGATCTCCTATCACACTTAAGTCATCTTTCCCTTCAGAAAAAGAGCATGGGCATTAAAGTCAGACCTGGGATCAAATCCTGTCTATCATTCAGTGACTAACCAAGTGACTACAAAAAAGCCATTTCACTCTTGGGAGACTTCTCAGTGAAGCTGACTACCCTATTAAAAATTGTAACTCTGTCCCTTACCTCCAGTTCTCAGTTTCCCCTAACCTTGCTCTAGTTTTAATTTTTCCCATAGAACTTCTCACTTAACATATTTACTTATTATTATATAATTATATATATAATATTATATAAATAATATAATTTCATTATATATATATTATTTAGCTCCTCCCCCTAGAACATAAACTCCATGAGGAAATAGATCTTAGGTCACTTACTTTCTCAAAAGCTTAGAACAGTGCTGACACATAGTAGGTACTCAATAAATACTTGTTAAGTGAATTAAGAGAAGAGAGTCATTCAGGATATAAATAATTAAAATTATTTTTTAAACCTTTCTGGTTTCCTTCTTGTTGCAAATCTGTCCTAAAGGAAGAGGTCACACTTGTCTCTATACAATGACTCAGCTATGAGTACATATATCTGCTACATCTTAGGGACTATAGGATAAAATTTAAATTATAGCACTCTGCTAAGAATCATGCACTTCTGTGAGTATGGAACAAATAGCCTATGATCTTTATTGCAACATAGCTCATAGATATTAAGAAATAAAGTGTGAAATCTATTTTTATCTGGAAATTTCAACTCTAGCTAACTAAAGTGTACATATCCACAATGTGCCGGGAAATGAAGAAAGAAAATTAAGGGTACAACTGAAATTATTAAAATATTGGGAATGAGATTCTGGTCAATTTTACCCTGTGTCAGCTCCAGTCACGTACATAGAGTCTGTAAGATGCCTCATCTACACTGTTGGGGTAAAGGGAGGTTCTATTACAGAATAATGACCACCAGTTTCCTCCTTCCCACTTCTTAAGGCTCCATCTCTCTATAATTTTAACACATCCAGATTTCCAGATCCATGATTTTCTTCCTGTGCAACTCCAATCTTTTTGGCATCATCCTTTTTATTCACCATTACCTCTGGCCTTTGGAATCTGGATATCAAATTTTAAGGAGGCATTCTTTCCTACTTGCTATAGGATGCCTCTTATACTTCTTCGATTTTTAAATACTTTGGATGCACAAACCAGTGATGAATTCTATTTCTCTCTTACTACCTCTTCCCCTTCCCTCTCTATCCTCCCGCCTCTCTTTTCCCTCATTGATTAGAGTATATTTTACATAGGAAATCACATTTGAGGGACTTCCCTGGTGGTCCAGTGGTTAGGACTCAGCGCTTCCAATGTAGGGGGCATGGGTTCAATCCCTGATCTGGGAACTAAGATCCTACACACCACACAGTGCAGTCAAAAAAAAAAATCACATTTTAGTTCAACATTTTCAGCAATCAAGCTATAAGGGTACAGAATCAAGAAATAAAGGAATCTTAGGGGTAAGCAATTAGAAGAAGGCTAGTAGTTTCATAATACTAGTATTAAGAGTAGACCAGCTAGAAGTTTAATTGATAGAATCAGGGAATCAAACAGATGAGAAGGAACCTTCTTAGGGCCAGAATAAGCCTTGAAGATTGTCAACACCCTCCCCCTGCAAAGGAGTCCAACTTTAATGGGATCAGACTGTGGAGCTATTTGTAAGCCCTGGGGCATTATTAAAAACAATAGCACAATCAGCTAGCAATTAGTGAAGGCTAATAGTTTCTGATACAAAAAAAGGCAGATGGGCCAAAGCTTAAAGGGGAAATCAGAGAAAGAGAGAGCTGAAGAGAGCCTAGCTAAAGCTACAAGCATCCTTGGTAGTCAGGGACACTGTGTGCACACCCAGGGCAGCACCCTGTGAGGTGTGACACCAGAAGCTACACCCTGAGAAGGAACAGACTTCACCAAACTAGTCCAGACAAACCATTAAACAAATAAATGAGCAAAAAAGCAAATAATAACAAGCCCCAGAGGAGCATGGGAATAACTACAATATATTACCTAAAATATCCAGTTTTCAACAAAAAATTACAAGCCATGCAAAAACAAACAAACAAAAACACAGGGGAAAATAAGCAGACAATAGAAATTGCCTGTGAGGTGATTATTAGTCGACTTAGCAGACAAAGATTTCAAACCAATTATTATAAATATTATATTCAAAGACAGATATATATATATATAACACTTCACTGAATAAGAATACATTTTCTTCTCAAGAGCACATGGAAAAAAAAAAAAAAAAGAGCACATGGAGCATTTCCCAAGATAGATCATATACTAGAGCATTAAAAAAACAGCCTCAAGAAGTTTTAAAAGGATTTAAATCATGCTAAGTATGTTCTCCAACCACAATCGAATTCAAGTAGAAACAATTAAGAGAAGGAAATATGGGAAAGGCACAAACATGCAGAAATTAAACAACATATTCCTAAACAGCATATAGGTTAAAGAAGAAATCACAAGAGAAATTAGATAATACTTTGAGATGATTGATAACGAA
The DNA here is from genome assembly GCF_030028045.1 of Hippopotamus amphibius kiboko. Classification (NCBI taxonomy): domain Eukaryota; kingdom Metazoa; phylum Chordata; class Mammalia; order Artiodactyla; family Hippopotamidae; genus Hippopotamus; species Hippopotamus amphibius. Next base: position 120,765,571 of record NC_080203.1, read on the forward strand.
AACACAACATAGCAAAACTTACAAGATGGAGCTAAAGCAGTACTTACAGGGAAATTTATAGCTTCGTTAGCAAAGGAAAGAATTCAAATCAATGACACTACCTTTCACCTTAGGAAACTAGAAAAATAAGAGCAAAATAAAGCTAAATCAGAAGGAAGGAAATAATAAAGATTATCACAGAAATAAGTGAAGGAGAGAATGGAGAACAATAGAGAAAAGTCAATGAAACCAAAAGTTGATTCTTTGAAAAGACCAATAAAATTGACAAACCTGAGCGAGACAGATCAAGATATAAAGGGACTCAAATTACTAACATGAGAAATGAGGGACTTCTCTGGTGGCACAGTGGTTAAAAATCCACCTGCCAGTGCAGAGGACATGGGTTTGAGCCCTGGTAAGGGAAGATCCCACATGCCACGGAGCAACTAAGCCTGTGCACCACAACTACTGAGCCTGAGCTCTAGAGCCCGTGAGCCACAACTACTGAGCCCACATGCCACAGCTACTGAAGCCTGCACGCCTAGAGGCCATGCTCCGCAACAAGGGAAGCCACCACAATGAGTAGCCCCCGCTCTCTGCAACTAGAGAAAGCCTGCGCACAGCAATGAAGACCCAACACAGCCAAAAATAAACAAATAAATTTATTTAAAAAAAAAGAAATGAAAGAGGAGATCACTATCAACCTTACAGAAATTTTAAAAATATATTTTAGTATGTATATTTCATATATATATGTGTATATATTACAAACAACTTTAGGCCAACAAATTAGGTGAATTAGATGAAATGGACAAATTTCAAGGAAGACACAAACTATCAAGGATACCAAGATACAAACTACTCAAGAAGAAGTAGAAAAACTGAATAGAACTATAGCAAGAAAGAAGATTGAATTAGTAATTTTTAAACTGCCTACAAAGAGAAAAGCCCAGGCTCAGATGGCTTCACTGATGAATTCTACCACACATTTGAAGAATTAATATCAATCTTTCACAAACTCCTCCAAAAAACAGAAGAGGAGATAATAATTCCCAACTCATCCTATGAGGTCAATCTTACAATAACACCAAAGACATCACAAGAAAGAAAGCTACAGACTTATATCCCTTATGAATATAGATGTAAAAATTCTCAAAAAGTAGCAAAGTGAAGCCAGCAACACATAAAATGGATTATACATCATAATCAAGTGGGATTTATCCCATAAATGTACGGTTGGGTTAACATCTGGAATCAATCAATGTAATACACCACATTAGTAGAATAAAGGACAAATAATACATGATCATCCTAATAGATACAGGAAAGCATTTGACAAAGTCCAACACTCCTTCATGGTAAAAACACTCAAGAAAGTAGGCACAGAAGAGAAATTCCTCAGTCTGATGAAGGGTAGCTAATATACAAACAGCTTATATACTTAATGGGAAAGACTGAATGCTTCCCCTTAATATTGGGAATTAGACAAGGATGTCTACTCTCACCACTTCTATTTTTCAACACTGTACTGGAGGTTCTAGACAGGGCAATGAAGCAAGAAAAAAAAAAAAAGGCAGCCAGATTGGAAAGGAAGAAGCAAAACTATCTTTATTCACAGATAACATGCTCGTTTATACAAAGCCCCAAGGAAACCACTGAAAACCATTAGAATGAACAAAAAGTTTATCGAAGTTCACAACATGAGATCAGTATACAAAAGTCAATATATACCAGCAATGAACAACCCAAAACGTAATTAAGAAAACAATTCTATTTATAATAGCATCAAAAATGTTTGGGAATAAATTAAAAATACTTTAACAAGTGCCTCAGTGTATGTGATTACAAAACACTGCTGAAATTAAAAGATCTAAACAAATGGAAAGACATCCCACGTTCGTGGAATTAAAAATATAATATTGTTAAGATTGCAATAGTAACTAAATTGATCCACAGGTTCAAGGCAATCCCTACCAAAATCCCAGCTCTTTTTTGGTAGAAATTGACAAGCTGATTCTAAAATTCATATGGAAATTCAAGGGACCCAGAATAGTCAAAACAATCTTGAAAAAGAAGAATAAAGGTGGAGAACTCACATTTCCCAGTTTCAAAACTTTCTATAAAGCTATAGTAATCAAAACTATGTGGTACTGATAGACATATAGATCATGGAAGAGAATTAAGAGTCTAGAAATAAACTTTCATATTTATGGTCAATTGATTTTTTGTAAGGGTGCCAAGAAAATTCAATGAGAGGAAGTCTTTTTAACAAATGGTGCTGGGATAATTGGATATCCACACACAATAAAATGAATTTGGACAACTACCTCACACCATATACAAAAATTAACTCAAAATGGATCAGACACCTAAATGTAAGAGCTAAAACTATAAAATTCTCAGAGGAAAACATAGGAACAAATCTTTATGATTTGGGGTTAGCCAGTGGCTTCTTAGATACAACACCAAAAGCACAAAGCAAAAGTATTTCTTTTACTCTGACTAAAAGGAGCCAGAGAGAAAAGACCACATACTGTATGGGTCCATTTCTATAACATGTCCAGAACAGAGAAATCTATTAAGACCAAAAGGAGATTAGTGGTGGTCTAAGTCTGCAGGGATGGGGTGGGGGTGTGGGGAGAGAATGGAGAGTGACTGGTAATAGGTATGTGAAGTACCTTTTTCAGGTGATGAAAATGTTCTAAAATTAGATTGTGGGAGTAGTTATACAACATCATGAATATACCAAAACCCAATGAATTATATACTTTAAATGAGTGAATTATATGGTATTTGAATGATATTTCAGTTAAGCTGTTAAAAATATAGTAATGAATTTAGAGGGAAGGATATGATCTGCTTAGAAAGGTAAGTCACTTTTTATATATTATTAGGGACAACATCATCTATGCTGCATCTTCACTGCCACTTTAGTGAACAGTTTGATTACTTACCTGTTTCCATTCATGCTTTGTTAATTGTTCAGAAAGGGATCCATTTGTTCTGATTCCCCGAGCCGTAATGGTTGTACCTATTTTATGTTTCTTCTCAGCAGCACAGTCTCCATCTATTGGAACTGGTGGCATCAGCACAGATTTCAACTGCAAAACAAATTCGTGCTTTAGCCAAACCCTATGCTTAGTGTGCTACATGTAGAAACTTCAGCACTAGTTGCTATGCTGTCTATATTGTTGTGCCCCAATGGAAAACACACGGTTACCTTTTCTATCTCACCTACCTCCTTCATCTTATTGATCCACTGATCTCCATAAAGTGGGCCGCTTGAGTTCTGTTTGTACATTTTTCAACTAGAGACACTGTTCTACAGGGAAAGTTTCCCATTAGAGTTTCTAAAAGACCCCAGAGGCACAGATGTCAGTGGAGACATGTTCTGCAGTGTCCTGATGGGAAAAGGAAGATGCTAAGGGAAAACTAGTCTCCCTCTGACCTTTATCTATACATGGGGCTAGGAGAGAACTAACAGGCCTAGAGTTCAGAAACACCTATTAAGAGTGTGGCTGCTTTTCCTTTTGTTGTGTTTTCCAGGAGAAATGAGAGAAAGTACATCTGTGTCCAGGAAGATTCACAAAGGGGACATAAGTTGAAAACTTCAGAAGTCCCTCAACGTAAATGCACTGGGTTCTCAGTCTGACCTGCCAGCCACTGATTACATTCTCTAACCCTAATAACAAAGGTGATGTATTTCTTTGGAAATAAAATGACTCTCTGATAGTACATCAATTACTATACTCCCTTCTACATTCCCTTACGTAATCTGAGACTGTAATTTTATACTTGTTTCTTTGTAGCACCATACCTTTATACAAAACAATTTGAAACAATACTTCTATTACACTGGTGGCCTTAGTTCAGTGATGGACAATTCTCTGTGGTAGGAACTTAAGTTTCTTCTATAAACTAGGGTGCACATAAAGTCTTAGCTTTATTTTTCAAAAATAAAATTGAACCTTATTCTAAGGTCCTGTCTCATTGAGATGGTTGGAATTCAATTTCAGCTATTATTAGTGAGTTCAAAGCCTACCCTCCCTGTCTCCCTCCAGCAAATGTCACCAAGTCTTAGGTAGAACAGAATATTCTGGGAGGATACTCTGGACTTGGGTCCACACAACTCACTTCTGATAAGGTTACCAGGCAGGGCAAAGCCACATGGTCTCTTAAGTACATGTGGTTTCACTGTTTTCAAGGCCACTTGGGATTAGGAAAGTTTGCCAAGCCCCTGCTAAAGTACCACATCACCATCTTCTCCTGGGGGCCCTACTATCCATCACTTCCCACAAGCCCTGCCAGGGAGTTTGGAAAATACTAAACCAGAGTCTTAGTGTTATAGAGTCTTCCTTCTCTCTCCCTCAGCATTCACTCCCGTACCCAACCTGCCCACCTTACAAAATACCTTTAACGAACTTAGAATGGAGGTTGTCATCAGGTTCTCCCAACCCTTCCCCTCTCCTATTAACAATTATACCACAACAGCAGGTGTAAACCAGGAAGCATGGTCACCCCTACACTTGGAGTGTCCTAACGGATGGGCAAGTGGGGGTTATAAAACTGAACTTGAAAACCTGTTTTTGTAACTCATCTGGTAGAATTCCAAAGGCTTGAACCTACTACTTTCATTACAGTTCAATTATATTTCACACAACAAGCATGTGCTACCAGTTCAACTTAACTCTAGGCGGGGTAGACAAAAAATACACAAGTCAAATTTCTCCCTCTAAAGCCAGTCTTATCAGTAGGTGGAACAATGATCCCTGAAGGGGGTAAAATATGAGGTATCCTGGGAAAATTCCTGGCCCCAAAATTTCTCCCCAAGTCTGTCTTAGTGACTGAAATTCAAACCTTAGTTTTAAGTATCAGGAAAAAGAAGAGAGAGTTGGAGAAGAGAGCTTTATCTTCAAAGCTTACTCTATGCCATTCTCTTCATCTAGGTAATTCTATTTAATCCTCCCAACAATTCAATATGGTAGGTATTTTTAGCTTCAATGTATACATGTGGAAACTGAGACTTAGAAATCGTTGGCACCTTGCCCAGTCACCCAGGCAGGAAGTGGCAGAAGCAGGATGTAATGGGTGTAATGCTAGCTACATCTGTCTGATATCAGAGCTTCATGGTGTTTACTAGGTTAAGGTGGCTCTCAATTTAGGGTCTCCACAGAGATAGTAATGGGCATTCCAGAGACATGCTCTTAATATCTCAAAAAGCCCTAGAGAGGCCTGGCTTCTTCAGGCTAACGCCAGGAAAAGAAAAGTTTTCAATCTGATCAATTGGTAGTGGCTGCCATGGCTGATTAGTGCTGTTGTCACAGGGCAAGTGGTGGTGGCATGTCACATTCCTGCCATGTGCTTGCCAATATCTGACTGACAAGAACATCATGTTCCCTTGCTCTTGGCTAGAATCACATCCACTCATTATGTTAACACTGACTATCTCATGTTGATTGAAACGTCTTATTGGCTTGACTATTTGCTGATATTATAAGAAAGATGCCTTAAACTAGGTGCCTTAAAATTTATTGCAACTGGGATACTTTTGAAAGTAAAGGGATGTGCGATTAATAACTATACCAAGACAAGAGGTGTAAACCAGGAAGTATGGTTATCAATGGGTAAGGCTGGGGAGAGGGGTATGTAAAATCACCACAGAATCAGGAAAGGGGTTGTCCAGTTTTATCTTAGGCTTGCCCTACTTTGGTCTTAAATCTCTTAGGAGATACTCAACAAACATTAATTAATACTTACTATATCTTAGGTGCTGGGGTTATATCAGTGAACTAGAGAAGCAGGGGAGGATGCTAAACAAACAGTACCACAATTGCTTATTTAATTTTGGTAACTGTTATGAAGGACATGTACAAGGGGCCTGAGAGCATACAGAATGGGACCTAATCTACTCTGGAGGTCGTGGATGGCTTTCCACAGGAGGCTTATATATTTAAGCTGTAATTAAAAGGATGAGATGAAGTTAGCAACAATATTATCATTCATATATGTATAAAGGTATAAGGGCTCTAAAAACTCAAGGTGAACAGGAATCACCTTTCTGTCCATATCAAATTAAGTTCTGGCTCTTGACCCCACTTGCCTAGATTGGCTGGAAGTTGATTATCAGTCCTGAGGACTAAGGGTTCAGGTTTCTTGCTAAGACCGTACAAGATCACCTGGCTCCAGAGGTGCCACTGGTCCTCATGCCCACCTGGCACCCCCTATGCCCCAAGTCTGGGAGCATTGGTTGGGCTCTGGTACAGGCAGAAGACAATTCCAGCCACTCTGCAAGGCCCAGCCAAAGAAGCCCTTCACTAAGTCTGGGAACTTCAAAGGCCCCACACAGTCACTTCCCTCAGAGGGTCAATACATATTCCTGCTCTACTTCTATTGTATTGAATATGATTACTTAGGTTTAAAATATTAAAATATTCCTCCCAAATTACCCTGAGCCATTTGGAATACATAAGGGAAATCACACCAATTCAGAAATAAATTGCTGTATGATTCCATTTAGATGAGGCATCTAGAGCAGTTAAATTCATAGAGACAGAACATAGAATGGTGGTTGCCAAGGGCTGGGGAAGGTGGAATGGGGAGTTAGTGCTTAATGGGTAGAGTTTCAGTTTGGGAAGATGAAAAATTTTAGAAATGGATGGTGGTGTCAATAGTGATGGTTGCAGAACAATGTAAAAGTACCTAATGCCACTGAACTGTACAGTTAAAAATGGTTAAAGTGGTAAATTTTATGTTGTGTATATTTTACCACAACTTTAATTAGAAATTTCATCTTTTCAAAAATCAGGATTTTTCACTTTTAGAAACTATATCAAATGCCAATGTTTCCTCATTTTCTCACTTTCACCATGAATTTTTTAAATGTATTTTCCATATACAGAAGTTATGCATTTAGTTCCTTATCATGCAATCATAGATTTTCTTAAAATTTGTACTAATCTTTTCAGAGTTACAGCAAGCACTAAAACATGAATCAATGCAAAATAATAAATGAAGGGAGGTACATATCCCTTTATAAATCTCTGAGACAACATTCATGCAAACATTGCTTCTTACTTTGTTTCTTTCTATACGGTGGAGTAAATTCAAATCTGTGGACTCAGATATCCCTCCGTGTACGACCAGGACTTCATTGTCAATGATTGTACCAATTGGGAGCCAGGTATAGACATCCTCCAAGATTTGTAAGATTTTTTTTCCATGCAGCTGTAAGTAAGAGCTTGAGTAAGTTTGTTTTTCTGATACATTCAAGTTTATTGAATAGTCCCAACATATGGACCAAAAAAAACAGTTTCCATGCCACCTAAAGGAGGTCAGGATGGAGTCACTAACCAACACGCATGCATTAATCATGTCTTTCTATTCTGTATTTTTGATACTTTGACATTTTGGTGCCTTGCTGACCCTTGAGAAGAGACTGCCCCTCCCAGGGCTAGTTAATTCCTAGACATAGTAGAGGACTTGCCTGTTGCATGTAAATGAGGGTGCCTTTCATATGCAAACCAATCTCTTCAGAGCCCATCCTCCCAACTGGTCCTTTATGGAGTTCTCACACCCAGGGTCACTATTCCCTGCTCCAGTCACCCCAGGACCAGATACCAGACAATCTTGGACAACCCCTAAACCCCAGAACCTGGTGAAATTATTCAAACTAGCCAATCCTAAAGCTGCTTACACTGCCTCACCCACTTCTTCCCAAGGAAACCACAATAAAGGCTCCTGCCCATGTCTGCCCTCATTCCCTCTGCTTCTGACTGACCCCAGCATGCTTCCCATGTGGCCACCCGGTGTGGTGTGCCATGCCTCCAGTTTCTAAGGAACTGTGAATAAAAACCTTTTCCTTCATGACAGTCATTTCCATGTCTGCATGTTTTACCATACTTCAGTAAAACAAATCCCAGGTACCTTTAAAATAATGGAATATGTTTGTATCTATGCTAAAACGTACACAGAAGTCACAATGAAAAGCTTGTGTCCAGAAAGAAAAACAGGTCTTCACCATGGCCAGGGCTTCCTTTTGTGCTTTTATTTTCTTGGCATGAATTCTGTTTAGTTCTCTCATCACCCTTCTTGAAGCTTTTTTTCTTTTTCTTTTTTTAATTTCTATGTATAAATAGCAAAGAGAATGCAAAAAAAAAAAAAGATGAATCTTACCTTATATTTATGCAAAACTTCTTTTGTGAAGCCATACCTGAAAAAAACAATGGGATTTCAACTCTTTGATTAAATGTTGATAACTCCTACTTACATGAGTGAAGTCATGCAAAAAAGGGAGCCCCTGACATCCCTCTATCATAAGTATCAAGAATTCAAGAAACTAGGCTTTAGTTGGAGCTATTACTTACCCAAGTCTTTGCTAGGCAAGATGGGAAAGAACAAAAGTAGCCAATAACATTGTCCCTACCCCCAAGGAGCTTAGAGTATAGTTAGGAAAAGAAGATAAATTTTCATGAAACAGTTATAAGACAAATTAAGAAATATGTGGTAGGTGCAGGTGCGTAAGTACTGCAAGCATTTAGAGACGAGTGCTGTGGCTGCTGGGGGAAGGTGTGTGGGAGAATGATTTTCGTTTAGATACAATTTCTCAGACATCCTATATCTTACAGTAAATGAATGATGGTGGTCGGGGGGAAAGACTGAACAAAGAAAAGCCTAGAAGATAACAAGTTGGCTCTTTATACTCTCTCTGATATAGTTCATGTAATGGTATTGAGGGTTTTAATAGAAAGTGTCAGGAATTTTAATGTCTGAATAGCAGTCGCTAAGGGAAAAAAAATCATGAAAAATTTTTTTCAATTACTTTCCTTGCCTTAGGATAATAATATATACCTTTAGCACCCAACACAGTGAAGTGAGAACACAGCATACTCACTCCAGGTTTCTATGCAAATCATGTCATGTGAAGCTTCTACAGTGTAATGTTATGTTTTCTAAGATGAACTCAGTCCTGCCTACTCAACAGCACCTCAGATCAGCTCACCCCAAACTGACCTCATCATTCTCCCTCATTCCAATTTTCTCCTCTTATAATGTTCCCAATACCAGTGATACTGCAAATTCAAGCTAGGAATGGAGAGGTCATCCTCGATTCTCTCTTAAGTCCCCCATATCATGTTACCAAGCCTTAAATCATTGCCCAAACTCCTCCTGAATCTATCTACTTCTTTTCGCCTCCGTCTCCACTACCCCAGTCTAAGTAAGAATCCATCATCTATCTCTTCAACTACTTCCTAACTGGCCTCCCCATATCCATTCTTGTCCCTCTCCAAACTACTCTTCCAGCTGCATTTTAAAACACAAATTGTATAAATACTCTTCGATGACTTTCTCTCGTCCTCAGAAGAAAGCCCAAATTCCTTTGCAATCATTTCTTACATCTCTAGCCCTATCAGGTACCATTCTGTCCTTCAGTCTGTGCTCCTCCTATCCTGAACTTCTTTCAAGTCTAAAAAGTCCTTTCTCAAACTCTGCATAAGTTGTCTCCTCACTGTGGAACACCATTTCCCATCCCCCTGCCATGGTCCTCTCCTGATCACCTAATTCATCCTTCGGGTCTCAGGCTAATGCCATACTTCTATGGGAGAACCTTCCAATCATCCCTCACAGAGGTTGGATCCCCCACTTTACAAACTCACCACACTTGAAAAACCTGCTCAACTCCTGTCTTCCCGGCTAGATGTAAACTCTAGGAGGGCAGGGGCATGACTCTTTCACTAACCATTGTAGGCATTAGATAAATACAATTTAGCTAAATAAATGGAAGGATAAATATCATGCCCAAATAAACATATTGAGCTATATTACATATAATGGGCCTCTGAAAATAGCCTTGGGATTTGGGTATTTTTTTTCTTCATAATCTTAGCATTTGCTTCCATACTTGAGGATTAGAATTGAAACTTTGTATTCAGGCCAAGTGCCCGGAAGACAAAACTAATCAGCTGCTGACCTTTGATCCAGGGACCCAAAAGCCCAGGACCAAGGCCTGAAACATGCCATGCCTTCTAGTTCCCTAGAGCAAACTGGATTCTGTTTTTCATAAAACCAGAAATAAAAGAAAAAGAAAAGGAGAAGGAGAGAAAAAAGAAGAGGAAGGGAAAGGGGAAGAAGAGGAGGAGAAGGTGGAGGAGGAAGAGGAAAGAAGGGAAAAGGAGAACATTTGTCACTTACTGTGCCTTTCAGCAAAAACTGGTAAACCACTTAACCAATCCTTATTCCCCAAACCTCCAGTGAGTCAGATAGTTGAAATGCTATGTTACAGCTGTTCTCAAATATGTTTATGAACAACTATGCCAGAAGCAATCAGCATGTCATAAAAAATATACACACAGTACTAGTTTCTGAGACAACATCTGAGGCAAGCCAAAAAAGTAGCAAGAGAATGAGTCCATTTAGACCTGCTCACAGAACCTACCACACCTCCAAACCTGGCCTAACACATCTACTCAGCACAATTTGGCTTGTGAAGGGTGGGTATGGGAGGAAGAACATAATAGAAGGGAGAAGGAAGAACCTGAAGAAAAGATAGGAAGGGAACTTTAGAGCAATTTATACTCACACAGCAGAAGACTGGGGGAGGTAAATCAGGGTAAGAATTGAGCTCTTCCTTGAGATTCTCCTCATCCCTGCTTCTCTACACTCACCTCCAACTCTCTGCTAGGAACTAAACATGGCAGCGTTTTCCAGAACAGGAAACAAAAGAGGAAAGCTACAGGCCTAGGTTACCTCATATTCATCATAAAATCTTCATGGTTGCCTCTGTTCAAGTGCAGGTCATTGGGGTAGACAAGAAAACTCACGAACAGGATCATTAGGACCTCCATGGAATTTTTTCCTCGATCTACAAAATCACCATTAAAAACATATGGGTTGTTCACTGAGGGGAGACCATTCTGTGGAAGGAAGAGGGAGAAGAACAAGCAGTTAAGAGAATGTACTTTTAAAAGTAAAGCTTTGTACCTAACATCCACGTGGATATGGAGGAAAGAGGCTGAGTCAGTTCTTCCACTGGAAAAACTCCGCTCACTCACTCAAGCCGGTTTTGCTTTCCAGGGCAGGCATCTCCTGCAAGGGACCTTGGAAGTGGAGAGTTAGCTTAGGACAGGAAGGCTCCGGGGCTGGGATTGCTCATTTTACCCACCACCTCCTATGAGTTTTCTCTGAAAGAACCTGATATTTGTCCTGTTAAAAGTGGCTACTCTCATCTCTTCCTTGGGTAGAAGAGGGAAACTTCGACCCAAGGGGGACACTGAACTAAGAGCCAAAAGTTGTTCATTCTAAGGGATGCTATATTTAACTTCTCTGAGCTGTGATATCTCAATTTGAAAAAAGGGAATAACACTATATTCTCCACACACACCCCCACCCCAGATCAAATGAGAGAATGGGTATGAAAGCACTCAGGAAAGTGTAAGGTACTGCCCAACTGTGAGCAGAGCTAATACACCATCAGTACACTCATAGAATCACACCAGGTGTTGCAGGCATGTGTTCTGACTGCTCACTGACCAGGGCCACATTTGTTGTTGAATATTTGGATTACCACTCCTGAGTATGAGATTATACTTTAAAATACAGTCTTAGCCCAAAAAAGGAGCGGGATCAGGACAAAGGTCTGGTCTTCATAGCAGCTATTCATTCATTTACTTCTGTACTACTAAACTCTAAAATAAAACACATCATGCCTGATAGGGAAATGGTTGAGTGCATTTCTATTGCATAGTAAGATACATTAAGTACTCGTATAACCTAATATATGTCTTTCTTCAAAAAAGTTACCTTCAAGAAATAATTAACATATTCTAGTTATATTAATCTTTTTCAAATGATTTTCAAATTCCTCTTTTGTTAAGATTTCAAACTACATAAGAAAATCTTATTACTTTATACTCACCGCCTAGTATTTATATACATTTTAAATTGTTCATATCAATATGATAGAAATAGTTGAAAAATATAATACAAGTTGTAGCAAATAACTTAAGGATTCCAGAAATCATTATGCAGCAAAACATGTTCTGAAGGCAACTGGAAACAAATAAGCAAGCAGTGGTGTAGTGTTCTGGGCCAGAAGACTTATTCTCTAATTCAGCTCCACTATTACCCATGTGTCCTTGGGCAACTTATTTAATCTTTATGAACTCTAGTTTCCTCATTCATTAAATGAGAATGAAACTTCCATATTTATCATACATGGCTACTTTGGAACTCAAATGAGACTGTGTGTATAAAATTTCATGAAAACTATAAAGCACCATGCAAATTAAGAGATTCATTTTATTATGGCCTCCATGTTATTTCTAATTTTAAGATCCCATTATTTTACATTAATTCATATAACCTTATTCACACTGGGCTTAGATAGTATGAGCCAGTTATAAAAATACAGGCAATTGCTCATCAAAACTTAAAGAAAAGAGGAATGATTCTGCATCTCTGATACTCTTCCTTCCCTCAGCCTTCAGCTGGCTGGGATGAGTAAGCTGGAGAAGGCTGAGAGGTGTTGGAGGCTGCATGTTCTATTGCGATATCCAGGACTGAAGGGGGCTCAAGGAGCAGCAGCAGAGAGCCATGGAAGAACAGGCCTAAGGGGACATGTGGACTCCTTGATTAAGGGGACGCTGTGCCTCAGAGCATGTCTGTGGTCTTGGTTGGGAGAGACGGATCTGGATCTTACCAGAAAAAGTATAGGAGAACTTTCACATCTCTGAAGCTAAAAGAATACTAACACTTGTATTTAAAAGGACCTAGGAACAGAGAGACTTCCTCTCACACTCTTGATGCAGGAGTAGAAAGCGTTGTGCCTCCAACTATGGAGAGGTTTAACCTAGCTTAAGCAGAAAATTAAAAATGGAAATAACCTAGTACTTAAGGGGATCCAGTAACCAGAGAGAGGCAGACCAATCAGATCTGCTAAAGTCCCATCCCCTAATGAGACAAGACCGCTGGAGGAAACAAAGGACAACTTTATTTTTTTTTAAAAATAAGAGTACCATGAAATAAAAAACAAAAAATTAATAATTCTTGGCATTAAAAATATGCTATTCAAATTTAAAATATCAATAGATTGGTGCTAACTAAAAGAAAGAATGGTTGAAAAATACATTACCAACCTGAAAGAGGAAGCAGATGAAAAATGTCTCACACAGAGCAAAAGGCAAAACGATGGAAATCATGAGGAATAAGTAAGAGATTAGAGTTCAGAGCCAAGAGAACTAATATGCCAATAATAAGCATTCCAGAATCAGGAAAAAAGAACAGATGGAGAAGAGGCAATAATTACATAAATAAGAGAGGAAATTTTCAATGATTAAAAAGAGACTTTAGCCTGAAGTTTGAAAGAGCTCATGACTCCTATGCTCAATGAAAATGTATTGATTGCTTGTTATGTACTAGATACAGCTTTAGTTGTTAGAAACACAGAAGTAAACAATACAAAGTCCCTGCATTCAAGGAGCTTGCATTTAGAGAATCTAGCACCCACATGCCCCATAGAGGAAAACACTCAAGAAAATATTCTAAAAAAATAATAGCATTAACAATAAAAAGTCCTTAAGCCAGGGAAAGACTAAGGGGAAAGAATACAGATGTGAACAATGAACCTTGCAATACATAATTAAATATAAATCAATAGCAATAATGTAGAAATTGTGTTCAAGTACAAAGCAAGGATTTGAGAAATAGAAGAGACATACTGTGAAAGAAACCTAATAATGGTCAAGAACTAAAAATATGGCATGAGCAATCACTAAGGATTTGCAGGGGAGGTGAAGGGAGAAAAGTAAAATTCTCTACAAATCTCATCTGAATGGGGGATGTACATGGAAAGTGTGAAAATAAATACATTTATTTTACTGGAGGAGAGAGAGGCTAATGCTGGAGAAATAAAGTTATAGCTATTTGAGAAGTATACATACATACATCATTTATTAGAAATGGCAGGAATGGGAAGATAATGACTAATGAATGGAAAAGCACAGTAAAAATGCCAAAGAAAACAATAATTTAAAAAAACTTCACCAAAACAGCAAAAAGAAAGGAAAAAGGATGAAACAAAGAGAAATAAATAGTAAAGAAAGTAAAATAGAAGGACATTTTTCAAAAAAAATGTGTTGTTATACTAATTTGAGTGGGTTAAATTCTGCCATTAAAATACCAAGATTACCAGACTACATTAAAACACAAAACTCAGGTATGTATAGTTTGTGAGAAATACACATGAAAAAAATAAAGGGAGATTGAAAACAAGTTAAATGCAAAAAAGAAAAAGCAAAAATGCAAATATTAATATTAGACAAAGTGGAATTTAATATTAAAAGTGCTAAACATGATCACAAAGTAACATTATATCATAATAACAGGCATTTTATGAAGAAGATACAATTCATAAACCTGTATTCAATAAACAAAAGAAAAGTTTTTGATTTGTATATTTAACTACTATAAATGCAAGAGGAAATTTTTTTTAAATACAAACACAGTAAATCATTCAGATTGAATTATGGGTTTAAAATAAGTGCACAAATTATTTGACACTCCCTTTAAAAGGTGAAGCCTAATTTACCACTCCTTGAATATGGGCTGGACTTGCTTCTAAGAAAGGAATAAGAAAAAGCAGATGTGATAGGATCAAGATGGCGGAGTAGGAGGACGTGCGCTCACTCCCTCTTGCAAGAGCACCTGAATTACAACTAACTGCTGAACAATCATCAACAGAAAGACACTGGAACTCACCAAAAAAGACACCCCACATCCAGAGACAAAGGAGAAGCCGCAATAAGATGGTAGGAGGGGTGCAATCGTGTTACAATCAAATCCCATAAATGCTGGGTGGGTGACTCACAAGCTGGAGAACAGTTATACTGCAGAAGTCCACCCACTAAAGTGAGGGTTCTGAGCTCCACATCAGGCTTCCCAACCTGGGAGTCCAGCAATGGGAGGAGGAATTCCCAGAGAATCAGACTTTGAAAGCCAGCAGGATTTAATTGCAGGACCTCCACAGGACTGGGGGAAACAGAGACTCCACTCTTGGAGGGCACACAAAAAAGTGTGCTCACCAGGACCCAGGGGGAAGGAACAGTGACCCCATAGGAGACTGAACCAGACCTACCTGTTGGTGTTGGAGGGTTGCCTGCAGAGGTGCGGGGCAGCTGTGGCTCACCAAGGAGACGGGGACACTGGCAGCAGGGGTTCTGGGAAGTGCTCATGGGCGTGAGCCCTCCCAGAGTCTGCCATTAGCCCCACCAAAGAGCCTGTAGGCTCCAGTGCTAGGTAGCCTCAGGCCAAGCAGCCAACAGGGTGGTAACACAGCCCCACCCATTGGCAGACAAGCAGATTAAAATTTTACTGACCTCTGTCCACCCAGCCCTACCCACCATCAGTCCCTCCCATCAGGAAGCATGCACAAGAGTCCTAGATAGCTTCCTCCACAAGAGGGCAGACAGCAGAATCAAGCAGTATCAGCAGTATTTCATCTTGTGGAACTGAAAACCACTGCCACAGAAAGATAGAGAAAATAAAAAAGCAGAGGACTTTGTACCAGATGAAGGGACAGGATAAAACCCCAGAAAAAGAACTAAATGAAGAGGAGATAGGCACCCTTCCAGAAAAAGAATTCAGAATAATGATGGTGAAGATGATTCAGGACTTTGAAAAAAGACTAGATGCAAAGATTGAAAAGTTTTCCAAAGACCTAGAATTAAAGAGCAAACAAACAGAGATATGCAACACAATAACTGAAATGAAAAATACACTAGAAGGAATCAATAGCAGATTAACTGAGGCAGAAAGGCGAATAAGTGAGCTGGAAGATAGAATGGTGATAATCACTGATGTGGAAAAGAATAAAGAAAAAAGAATGAAAAGAACTGAAGACAGCCTAAGAGGCCTCTGGGACAATGTTAAATGCACCAACATTCGCATTATAGGGGTCCCAGAAGGAGAAGAGAGAGAGAAAGGACCTGAGAAAATATTGGAAGAGATTATAGTTGAAAACTTCCCTAACATGGGAAAGGAAACAGCTACCCAAGTCCAGGAAGCGCAGAGAGTCCCAGGCAAGATAAACCCAAGGAGAAACACGCCAAGATGTATAGTAGTCAAACTGACAAAAATTAAAGACAGAGAAAATTTATTAAAAGCAACAAGGGAAAATGACAAATAACATCGAAGGGAACTCCCATAAGGTTAACAGCTGATTTCTCAGCAGAAACTCTGCAAGCCAGAAGGGAGTGGCAAGATATATTTAAAGTGATGAAAGGGAAGAACCTACAACCAAGAATACTCTACCCAGCAAGGATCTCATTCAGATTTGACAGAGAAATCAAAAGCGTTACAGACAAGCAACAGCTAAGAGAATTCAGCACCACCAAACCAGCCCTACAACAAATGCTAAAGGAACTTCTCTAAGCAGGAAACATAAGAGAAGAAAAGGACCTACAAAAACAAAAACAAAACAATTAAGAGAATGGTAATAGGAACATATATATATCGATAATGACCTTGAATGCAAATGGACTAAATGCACCAACCAAAAGATACGGATGAATGGATACAAAAACAAGACCCATATATATGCTGTCTCCAAGAGGCCCACTTCAGACCTAGGGACACATACAGACGGAAAGTGAGGGGATGGAGAAAGATATTCCATGCAAATGAAAATCAAAAGAAAGCTGGAGTAGCGATACCCATATCAGATAAAATAGACTTTAAAATGAAAAATGTTACAAGAGACAAGAAAGGACATTACATAAAGATCAAGGGATCCATCCAAGAAGAGGAGATAATAATTATAAATATATATGCACCCAATATAGGAGCACCTCAATCCATAAGGCAAATGCTAACAACTATGAAAGAGGAAATGCAAGGCAGAAATAGAGACACAGATGTAGAGAACAAACACATGGACACCAAGTGGGGAAAGCAGGGAGGGTTGGGGGGGAATGAATTGGGAGATTGGGATACCAAATTGTATGCTCTAAATATATGCTGTTTATTGTCTGTTAACTGTAACTCAATAAAGTTCTTAACAATAAATAAATAAATAAATAAATAAATAAATAATAAATAAATAAATAAATATGAGAGAGCCAGTCTGGGGGAAAAAAAAAGCAGACATGATGGTGTGCAACTTTGGAGACTAACTCATCAAAGATACTGTAGCCTCCTATCTGATCTCTCTCGGATCACTCACTCTGGGGAAAGCTAGCTGCTATGTCATGAGAACACTCAGGTACCCTGTAGAGAGGCCCATGTGGCTGTTTTGTCAACAGCCATGTAAGTCAGCAATCTTGGAAATGGGTTGGCCAGCCCCAATCAACCTTACAAATGATTGCAGCCCTGGCCAACCACTTGATTGCCAGCTCATGAGAGACCTTAAGCCAGAGCTGCATTCAAATTTCTGAATCATAGAAACTGTGAGATATTAAATGTTTGCAGTTTTAAGCCACTAAGTACTGGGGTAATTTGTTACACAGAAATATACAATACACATATTTAGAGAGATATAAATGGAAAAAATTGAATATACTGTTTACCCTTGAACTGCAAGGGTCCACTTATATGCAAAAAATACATGCAGATATTTTTCAGTAGTTAATACGACAGCACTACATGGTCCATGGTTGGTTGAATCTGTGGAACACACAGCGCCGAAAATAAGTTATACATGGATTAACTCTTGCATTGTTGAAGGGTCAACTATATAACTAATGAACTTAATTGACAGATATATGAAGAACTTTGCATCCTATGAATAGAGAATACAATTAATTTTTCATTTGTCCATGGAGGCTTCAGGAGAATCAATCATATACTTGACTTCAAAGAAATCCTTAACAAATTCAAAATAAGAAACATTTCACAGAACACATTCTCATATCGTAATCTAATAAAATCTGAAGTAAATAAAAATATGATTCAAAAAATTCCAGCTTCTTGAATTAAGATCCTTGGAAATTAAAAATTGTAGTCTTAATAACCATTGGATCAAAGAGGAAATTAACAGCAATATTAAAAGTTCAATAGCAGGTCAGTTAAAATTAATATTAGAAAAGATGCGTAGCCTTAAACGCCTTCATTGTTAAAGAAGATGCACATGAAAGACTGTATTCAAAGAAAAAGAAAATCAATCAAAGATAAAAGCTGAAGTTAATGAAATGGAAAACAAAAAAATGAAAGCTACATAATCCAAAGGGTGATTCTTTGAAAGAACCAATAAAATTGATAAAATTGATGATAAAACTCATCATGAGCCTGATTGAAGATAAGTGAAAAAAGAGAATGAAAAAATATAAGTTTAAAGATTAGAAAAAAGGGACTTCCCTGGTGGTGCAGTGGTTAAGAATCTGCCTGCCAACGCAGGGGACACGGGTTCAATCCCTGGTCCAGGAAGATTCCCACATGCCGTGGAGCAACTAAGCTCATGTGCCACAACTACTGAGTCTGCATATTGCAACTACTGAAGCATGCATGCCTAGAGCCCATGCTCTGCAACAAGAGAAGCCACAGCAATGAGAAGCCCGTGCACCGCAACGGAGAGTAGCCCCTGCTCGTCACAACTAGAGAAAGCCTGCGCACAGCAAGGAAGACCCAATGCAGCCAAAAAATAAAAATTAAAAAAAAATTAGAAAAAAGACAAAGATATAAAGTATTAACATATATACACTACCAAATGTAAAATAGCTAGTGGGAAGCTGCTGCATAACACAGGGAGATCAGCTCCATGATTGGTGATGACTTAGAGGGCTGGGATAGGGAGGGTGGGAAGGAGTCGCAGGAGGGAGGGGATATGGGGATATATGTATAAATAAAGCTGATTCACTCTGTTGTACAGCAAAAACTGGCACAACAGTGCAAAGCAATTATATTCCAATAAAAAGCTTAAAAAAAGAAAAAAGATATAAAGTAAATTTTAAAATTATATATGTATAGAGAATATTATATTGGCATCTGTGGCAATGTACTTTGACAATCTAGAGAAATGGAGTATTTTCTTGAAAATTAGAAGCTACCAAAACTGATGCAAAAGTAGAAAACTTCAAAAGTGCATTAGCTGCATGGTGCTTTATAGCAGAGCTCTATCTCAATTTTCAAAAGCAAATAGTTTTGTTTTTTCTTTCTTCTTTTTTTTTAAGAGCAAATAGTTTTAATGTTACTTAAACCAATGATTCCCATCCTTGGCTGCACATTAGAATCATGTGGAGACTCCTAGGTGTCCATCAGAATCTCTGCGAGTAGGACTCAGGTATCAGTAGTTTTTTTTTTTTCCATTTCCTTGGGTGATTATAATGTATAGCCAAGTTTGAGAACAAGGGATTTAAATTCCTAACCATAGAGAAAGATGTAAATCTCCCCAATTTATTTCATAAGATCAGTATAACCCTAATATCAAAATTTGAGAAAAGCAAGTCAAAATTTGAGAAAATATGTAAACATATTTTCCAGTGGGATGACCAATTTTCTGTAGTAGAACTCATCTCCAGTTAAACCAAACTTTGTTTATAGGTATTTCACCTCTACGATGAGCAATGAATAGTGAATTTCTTTAGTCAAACCTAATTTTAAGCCCCAAATAGTAATGGTCAGCTAAGTTTTAACCTTTTCAAAAATCACACTTCTTCAAAAGATTGATTTGTGATAATAAAGCTCATTCAATAGAAAATGTCACTGTCTCTGAAAGTGATTCTAAAAGGAGTCCTAAATATACACTGAACTTCTGTAAGTGTTGAGCCTCTGAAGGCAAAAGCAAGACTTACTTGGATGTATAAGATCTTCACTGTTGATCTAAGACTAGTTGTATTACTTTATTTTTTTTAAGATTTTTTTTTATGTGGACCATTTTTAAAGTCTTTATTGAATGTTTTACAATACTGCTTCTGTTTTATGTTTTGGTTTTTTGGCTGAGAGGCATGTCCCGGACCAGGGATTGAACCTGCACCCCAGACCAGGGATTGAACCTGCACCCCCTACATTGGCAGGCAAAGTCCCACCCACTGGACCACCAGGGAAGTCCCTGTATTACTTTATATAGTCTGAGTTCAAATATGCTTTAGTCTTAGAATAATATGAGAATTGGAAAACAGATAAAAAGAAACGCTAAGTCTCCTGGGACATGTGTCTCTAAGATATTTAGGCTTCTAGCTACTGAGATTTCTCTGGATTTCCTTCAAAGAAGGATAAACTGCTGCTGAGGGAACCCATTCTTCACTCAATTCCAGTAAACCAAACTCTCTGGCTTATTTTGCAGCTGATATACAACAAACCATCTATGACATGGCGATCCAGCTGACAAATGCAGAAAACCTGGGGTAAATACAACTCTGAACAGCATTAGATGACCTTCAGGGGGAAAAATAGCAGACCATAATTAATTAACTTGAGTAGAGATAAGGAGACCTATTTCCCACTGAAGTATTTTTCATATGACATCTAGAAGTTATTGCAAGTTTTTTTGGACATTTTCCCAAGGCACATCAAGCAATAACTTCTGGACCTCAACTCCACATTATTTTAATTTTTATTTCTTTTGCAAACTCTGTTTTAGAGATCTGTTCGGATTATAACACACTGCCTTAATCTCAAAAGGTAAAGAATTGACTACTATGGCAGTGGGAAGCATATCAGCAATAGAGAAAAAAGAAAATATTTAATGACCTTCACAGCTGGGAAATTTTGGTCATGGGGGTGGGGTGGAGGATGGTGGAAAAGAGAGAAAGAAAAGGAAAACAAGGCTGGGTGGCTTCCATGGACAGCATCAGTATGACACCCACAGGGTTGAGAGGTAATTAGCTTCTGTCTGTCCATGTGCAGCTCTTTTTCAACTGTAGGAGGTCTCCACACACAGCATTAATTTAACAAGCTAAGTTGCCAATACTTGATCTAAAATTTCAAGCTTTCTATTCAATGAGGAAAAATGTCCTGTAATTTTAGTAAGGCTAAGGCTCTGAACGAAGTATTCCAAATTGGTCACTCTAATTAAGCAAGAGTGGCTGATTAAAATTAACCTTTTCAGAAAATAGTCTAAAAATATGACCTAATGCCATGTAAATCACTTCACCTGATGATATTTGAAGCCATATAAAGTTGAGATGCCCGTTTAGCAAAGGTGTACCATGGTTAACCGTATGGTACCCAGAGGAAAGAATTCCTTTCAAAGCCAGATAGGATTGTGAGCTGAAACTGTCTAGCTTAAGTCTTAAGGTGCTAAATGATACAATTTGTAAGGACAACCAACTATTAAAAAAACCAAAACAATCACCGGTACAGATTCCATCATTTACTGCAGCACACCACAAAAAGGGTGTGGGAATAAAATCTTTTCTGACCCTTCAAAACTTTTCTTCATGATTTAGACATTTCCTAAATTACTAAAACCCTTTGAAGGGATTGTCTTAAATGTCACCTCCTCCAGGAAGCCTCCCACGACTTAGGAGCCCCTCCGATGTGCTCCCTTAGAACCTTGCCTACCTCAGTTATAACATGTCTCATCCTGAATTGTCTTGTCTTTTTATTAGTTGACCTACCCCACTAAACTGTGGTGTCTTTGGGGCCAAAGACTGCATCTTCAGTCATACTGTATCACCAACCCTTAGCAGAGTACCTCATTCATAACAGGTATTTAATAAATATATGTGAAATGAATGAACTTCATACTCATCTTTGATTCTTCCCACTGTTTTTATACAGGGCTTTGAACACTGTAGGGACTAGATAAAAGTTTACTGAATGGATAAATTAGTGGACAGATGCACTTCTGCCTATGATCAATTGTAACAATAGAAGTCTTAAACCAAACCAGCCACTTGGATGAAAAGAGTAATATGGCAAGGCATTTCAGGGCCCTGAATTATAACTCTCCTTCTCAGGCTATGCCCTGGTTGGCCTTGGGCCAGCCCTAGCCCTGCAGCCTACTCATTCTATACTGCGAAAAAAGAACTGATGAGGAAGAAGCTGTCTAGCAAAAAACTGAAAGATGAATTACAGTTTTGGCTTAATTCGAAGCCTGAGGTTTTCCTGGTTTCTCTTTTGGGTTGATGGAAAGGAATAAGTCAGAACATAGTATAAGCTTTGGTCATGTATAGCTTGAAAACTCTCCCACAGGATGTAGTTTGCCAAACTATTCCCTGAAATTCAAGTTGTCATAACTTGAATAAAATAAAATAATTTTAACAAATTAATAAATAATAAAGTTGATACTTTTAATAAATAATAAGTTAAATAAGGACGAGTTAAAGCATGGTCACTAGCTGCTTCTAAAAAGAGGATAGTGAGCCCACGGCTTACAGTGAGGTGGCTTAGTGCTGTGTGCTCCCATGAATGAACCAGAGGGGAGCGCCACACGCAGGGCATTACATGTCATTGGAATTTAACACATTGTTGGTGCACTGAGTAGCAAAAATCAGCCACCATCACAGAAACTCGACCATTTCCTGAAGCAATCAAGTGACTGCTGTGGTCACAGTGGGCTCCTGCTGTAATCCCTGGGCAGGCAAGCTCTGTATCTGATGCCACAAGAGAAACCCACCACACTCCACCTCTCTCCTCATTTTTAAGATATTCTTCCTTTCCTCCTCATCTGCTTTCCTGGCCCATTACTCTTCTCTCAACTAATCTTTCTTTCTTTTCTTTTCATGCTCTCTCATCTTCTCGTACCTAAGACCCAACAATGATACTCACTTGTACTGTAGCATTGCTGAAATGAATTTTCCAGATCACTGAAGCTTATACATTTAAAAGCCAAAATGTTTTTAAATTACTTTAACCATTTTGGCTAAGAGTTTTGAAAATGTGCCATTTGTTCTCTTTAGTTCTTAACACAGTGTATACCATAGAACTTCAAACTTTCTTGACCATGCAGGTTCATCAATCTAAGCACCCTCTCACGCACATCTGAGAAGTACGGAACTCTTTCCCTTACACACACAGCCCCATAACATTAAATATTACTGGCTCATTTCTATCTCATTTTTATAGTTTTAGATCTCCTCTTACTGTCAGAAAGAGCTTCATTTTTCATCACTCTCATTATATCTCACTATTCCTTTCCCCTCTCTCGCCCTAATCTGCTGCGGCATAGGTAGTAGACAGGCAAACTTGTAGGAACAATGTGTCAGATAAAGTTTTACTGATAGGTTCACTGTTAGTTTAAGTAAGGGCCTAGGGCTTGCCCTGCAAGTAAAGTTCTCTGAATGTCTGACAGTGATTTCAAGAGTTCAGAAACCCTTTCCACTTAATTCTGGGCTTGGGACCATAGAAGTGATAAGTGAAGATATGTAGATGGGATTTTGTCCTCTGGATGGGTGGGATATCACTGTCATTTGTAATTCAGGTAGAAACATCGTTTCCAGAACAGTTTGTGCTCATGGTTTTAGGCCCCACTCTACTCGTGTGATCTATCATCATTCCTCATTTAAACTTTGGATAAAAAATAAGGCAGAAAAAGGCAAATTGCTGACTGTCACAGTTAGAGATCATCACACGGCATAGCTTCCTGAGACAACTCTGTGTCTGCCCTTTCCTTCCCCCACCTTTAACTTAGCACACTCCTTGCCCACAAGCTAAGTGCCTCACCATCATCACAAGTGCACCAGGTCATTCTCCCTTCTCAGACACCATTAACTACACCATTTTTTCAGTTTCTTAAAGTGGAAGCCTGATGTCATCAGTGGCTCTTCCCTTAGTTTCCTCTTTTAAACCAGGCCATTTCAAGATTCTGGTGTATGTGGTTTATTCCACGTCCAAGGTACATTTTACCGGCTCCTCACTCAAGCCTGTTAAAATTCTAATTCATGGCTCTTGCAGACTTCTACTTTCCAAATATCCCACTCGCGTCCCTCTACCCGAATCCATCCCAAATAACAGTGCCTTACTCTTTCATTGCTGGGCTCTCAATCTCCACTTCCTGAACACCGTCATTGTTTAAGTCTCAAAATATTTCTTGCTTTCATGTGAATGCTATAATTTCACCTTTAGTCCTTTTTATAGTACTTCTTGCCACCCACCTCCTCCTGTTCAATCTTTACATTAGCACCTTCCAGTTTTATATATTCCATTTAGTTTTGCCAATGGAATTAAAGAAACATTCTCTTTTCGCATCTGTCTACTCCAGAGTCCTTTCCCTGATCACACCCTAATATCTTCAACTACCTCTTGAGAAATTTTCTTTTCTAATTTCTTAGGAAGTCACTTTTCCCATTTAATTTACTCAACTATTTTCCCTTTTATGTATTTCCCAAAACCTTTAGAGAAATAATTACCAGATTTTCTGTTGTGGTTATTCCTTACATACCTCCACCCCCTCCTCCTTCCTCAGATTGTAATTGTCAAAAATAGCAGGACTGCACTTCTGAACATTTACATGGTGCTATGTAGACTTAAACAAATCCCATTCCTCAAACTGCATAAATAAACTCCCTTCTGCCTTCAACTCATTCAGAAAGACTTTCCTCTGGAAATCTGGGCCTCCCTTAGGGATGGTGCTGGACTCCTGACTCCTGCAGCCCTCTGGAAGGAAAGGACCCATTCTCCCACAGGATGGAGGTCTCGGGGTCAGGATTTGGGGAGGGTCCACTTGCTCCTTAGAGTCACCAACAAACAAACACTCTTGCCAGCCTGAGATAAAAACCTCTCCTCCTTACAGACCCACGAGCTCTGACTAAACTTCCTTCCTCTGCTCCTCATTTCTCAGTCCTGTGGCCAGCTCACTTAACAAACCTGCTTCCCGCGTGCCTGACCTCCTCATCTCCAACATTCTCCTTCACTCACTTCAGCCACCCACATTCTGGACTCCACCTTGGACCCACTCATCCCCTAGGACTACTGTCCTTGCAATTTCCCACCCATCCTGCTTCCTGGGCCTCCTGCCCTGACCTCAGAGAGCATGATAATCCTCCATTCCACCCATTTCTCCCAGCTGATTGCCATCCTGGCCTCTCTTTCCTCCCTGCCCGAATGGATTCCGTAACTGATCTCCAGAATAGCTCTACTTACCAGCACCCTCAGTCCCCTGCCAGCAAACCTTTGGCTGGACTTCCTGACGCCAACTCACTACCTGGATGGCCTCCTACTTCCCCCGACCCTGCTCTCTGGCTATAAGACCCTAGACCTTTGTTTAGGCCTCTTGCAGTCTCAGCTGAATCTCTTCCTAAGTGCTAGCTCCATTCATCCACCCCTGGTTTGGTCTACTCCATTCCCTCCCAAGCTCCCATTCTGAATGAATACAATGACAACCTTGTATTTCTATTATAATTTAGTACTTTAAAAAATGTTTTTGGATATTTATGTTATTTTATTCATAAGACAACCTGTTATGGAGTGGATGATCAGAATACTGCAGCCAAAGTAGACTAAAGAGACATTTCTCTGAAAGACATACAGATGGCCAACAGGCACATGAAAACATGCTCAGCAACGCTAATTATTAGAGAAATGCAAATCAAAACTACAAGGAGGTATTACCTGACATCAGTCAGAATGGCCACCATCAAAAAGCTTACAAATAATAAATGCAGGAGAGGGTGTGGAGAAAAGAGAACCCTTCTACACTGTTGGTGGGAATATAAATTGGTGCAGCCACTACGGAGAAAAATATGGAAGTTCCTTAAAAGGTTAAAAATACAGTTACCTTATGATCCAGAAATCCCACTCCTGGGCATTTATCCAGAAAAGACAAAAATTCTAATTCAAAAAGATACATGTACCACAATGTTCATAGCACCACTATTCATAATAGACAAGACATGGAACAAACCTAAGTGTCCATCGGCAGATGACTGGATAAAGAAGATGTAGTATATAAGAGGGTGAGTCAAAAATTATCCGCACTCTGGCTGTAGAATTTACAGAAGTTGGAGTGTGGACAATTTTTGACTCACCCTTGTATATACAATGGGATATTACTCAGCCATAGAAAAAATGAAATAATGCCATTTGCAGCAACATGGATGGACCTAGAGATTATCATACTAAATGAAGTAAGTCAGACAGAGAAAGACAAAGATTATATGATATCACTTATATGTGGAATCTAAAAAATAATACAGGGACTTCCTAGGTGGCACAGTGGGTAAGAATCTGCCTGCCAATGCAGGGGACATGGGTTCGATCCCTGCCCCAGGAAGATACCGCATGCTGCAGAGCAGCTGAGCCTGTGCGCCACAACTGTTGAGCCTGCGCTCTAGAGCCCGTGAGCCACAAATATTGAGCCCATGTGCTGCAACTACTGAAGCCCACGTGCCTAGAGTCCATGGTCTGCAACAAGAGAGGCCACCGCAATGAGGAGCCCACGCACCACAATGAAGAGTAGCCCCTGCTCACCACAACTGGAGAAAGCCCATGTGCAGCAATGAAGACCCAACACAGCCAATTACATAAATAATAAATAGAGCTGAGAAAAAGATGGCGGCGAAGTAGAGAGACGTGGAGTGCATCTCTCTCCACAGATGCATTGGGAATGCACGGAAGGACGCAGTCATTCCCACAGAGAACCAGCTGAACACCAGCAGACGGCCTCGGACACCAGAAAGGGCTGCGGGGAGCCCGACATAGCTGGTAGGGAGGCATCTACAAGGGCTCAAAGAGGGTGAAGCGGCGGAGCTGTGGCAGACGGGAGGGAGTGAGAAACATACGGAGGGTCCGCAGCGCAGCTCAGCGTTCCCGGACCCAGACATCGATCCGCGGTTGAACGGAGGGTCCAGGAGCGGGAGCGTGGGAACCGGAGAGCTGGTTCAGGGTGAGAAACATTGTTGCCGGTAGGGTGACGGACCGAGAGGTCAGGAGGGAGGAGGTCCGCAGAGAGGAGTGCCCGTCCCTGAGAGCTGCCCGGCCATGATGGCGGCTGGAGGCTGCAGGCTCCCGGGCGGGGGGAAGGAGCCACGCGCATAGCCTCTCCCTCTCTTTCGGCGCCTCTGCAACAGGCAGCGGAGAGACGCCCTGCGGGCCACCTAAGGCACTCAGGGATAACAAGCACCCTTAGGCGCTCGGGCGGGGCTAGATTAAAACCCCTTGCAACGCCAGCAGCAGGGAGGCTGCCGAGAGAAAAAAAAAAACCAGCATCAAAAAGAAAAAACCCCGAGAGAGGCCCAACTCTAAGACTTTCTGTGTACGCCTGAGTCACCAGCGCCCTCTGCAACAGGCACCTCCAAGCCTGACTGAAACAATAGTGCGCCACTGCTCACTCACTCCCAGGAGAAGGAGCCACTATTGTACCCTCTCCCTCCCCACACACCGAGGCTTACAGACGAACAATAAAGGAACCTCTGCTGGTCACAGAATAACGCAAAAAAAAAAAAAACCCAAGGCAAGGAGAAGGACACTTACAGCTGAGACGCTAAGGAAACAGAAATAGTAGTATCAATACCTATTGAACTGGTCCATTCTGGGATCAGTTCTGGATTTTTTTTCTTTTTTTCTTTCTCTCTCTCTCTCTCTTTTTTTTTTTTTGATTTATTAAATACGATCTTAGCCCTAAGGGATCTACAAGTTTTACAACATAATTTTTTAAGGATATTTTTTATTCTTTTTTTTTTTTTTCTTTTGCCTTTTTATATACTTCTATATCTAGCTAAGTTTTTGGTAGTACGGACAAAATATCTTTCATACTTTCCTTTCATCCCTTTCTTTTATACACTTCTATTCCTTTCTTTTTCTTTGCATATTTCCAACCACATTACGCTCTTCTGTCCCCCTTTCTTCCAGCCATTTTAAGTGTATTTTATCTTAACATACTTATAAGCAACACTATCGGTCTGCTCAGACTCCTTGCTCTATTCTCCAGATGATGCACTGCCTTGGTATTAATATTAGGCTTTTGTCTTTATCTTAGTTCTTAGTACAGTTGTCTAATTACATTCTGAGAATCTCCATTCTCTCTGGTGGTACTCCAGCTCATTTCTATATTTGATCCTAGCTTACAAAATCTCCCTGGATTGATGTTTGTATGTGTAGGGTGTTATTTGTTGTTTGTTTGCTTTTGCTTTTGTCTCTGATTTGTTCTGTTTCAGTTGTCAATTTCTGCTGGGTTTCTCTTTGAATATCTGATAGCACACTGGGGTTCTGTCAGGTCTTTCTAGAGCCTTATGTCCTAACGGATTCAATAATTGTGTGTCTTATACATGTATGTGTTTCCTAGACTGAATATTCGTTTAATCCAATACTTGGACATTAGTCTGAGGCTTGGACAGTCTTCTATAAACACCTCTATCACCAGGACAAGCAACCCCAAAAGCTTGGACAACCATGAGGAAACAAAGAAACCCCATGCAGGCAAAGGGGCAGGAAAAAAACCCACAAGACCAAATAAATGAGGAGGAAATAGGAAAAATGCCTGAAAAAGAATTTAGAGTAATGATAGTAAAAATGATACAAAATCTCGATAACAAAATAGAGAAAGTACAAGAAACAGTTCATAAGAACTCAGAAAAACAAACAGCAATGGATAACAAAATAACTGAAATTAAAAATACTCTAGATGCTATAACCAGCAGAATGACTGAGGCAGAAGAACGAATAAGTGAGTTGGAAGATAGAATGGGAGAAATAAACGCCACAGAGCAGGAAAAAGAAAAAAAAATAAAAAGACTAGAAGACAGCCTCAGAGACCTCAGTGATAACCTTAAACGTACCAACATTCGAATTATAGGCATCCCCGAAGAAGAAGAAGACAAGAAAGGGTCTGAGAAAATATTTGAAGAGGTTCTAGTGGAAAACTTCCCCAACATGGGAAAGGAAATAATTCACCAAGTCCAAGAAGCACAGAGAGTCCCATACAGAATAAACCCAAGGAGAAATACACCAAGACACATATTAATCAAACTAACAACAATTAAACACAAAGAAAAAATATTAAAAGCAGCAAGAGAAAAGCAACAAACAACATATAAGGGAAAACCCATCAGGATAACAGCTGACCTTTCTACAGAAACTCTGCAGGCCAGAAGGGAATGGCAGGATATACTGAAAGTCCTGAAAGACAGAAACCTACAGCCAAGAATACTCTACCCAGCAAGAATCTCATTCAGATTTGAGGGAGAAATCAAAAGCTTTCCAGACAAGCAAAAGTTAAGAGAATTCAGCATCACCAAACCAGCCTTACAACAAGTGCTAAAGGAACTTCTCTAAGTAGGAAACACAAGAAAAGGAAAACACCTACAAATACAAACCCAAAACAATTCAGAAAATGGTAATTGGAACACACATGTCAATAATCACTTTAAATGTCAATGGATTAAATGCTCCAACCAAAAGACACAGACTGGCTGAATGGATACAAAAACAAGACCCTTCTATATGCTGCCTACAAGAAACCCACTTCAGACCAAGGGATACATATAGACTGAAAGTGAAGGGATGGAAAAAGATATTCCATGCAAATGGAAGTCAAAAGAAAGCTGGAGTAGCAATACTCATATCAGACAAATTAGACTTGAAAGTAAAGACTATTAAAAGAGACAAGGAAGGGCACTATATAATGATCAAGGGATCCATCCAAGAAGAACATATCACAGTGGTAAATATCTATGCCCCCAATATAGGAGCACCTCAATACATAAGGCAAATGCTAACAGCTATAAAAGGGGACATCGACAGTAACACAATAATAGTGGGAGACTTGAACACCCCACTTACATCAATGGACAGATCATCCAAACAGAAAATAAATAAAGACACACAAGCTTTAAAGACACATTAGACCATCTCGACTTAATTGATATTTATAGGACATTCCATCCAAAAACGACAGACTACACTTTCTTCTCAAGTGTACACGGAACATTTTCCAGGATAGATCACATCTTGGGTCACAAATCAAACCTCAGCAAATTCAAGAAAATTGAAATCATATCAAGCATCTTCTCAGACCACAACGCCATGAGACTAGACATCAATTACAGGAAAAAAACTGCAAAAAATACAAACACATGGAGGCTAAACAATTCACTCTTAAACAACAAAGGAATCACTACAGAAATCAAAGAGGAAATCAAAAAATATCTAGAAACAAATGACAACGAAAACACAACAACCCAAAACCTATGGGATGCAGCAAAAGCAGTTCTAAGAGGGAAGTTTATAGCAATACAGTCCTACCTTAAGAAACAAGAAAATGATCGAATAAACAACCTAACCTTACACCTAAAACAACTAGAGAAAGAAGAACAAAGAAACCCCAAAGTGAGCAGAAGGAAAGAAATCATAAAGATCAGAGCAGAAATAAATGAAAAAGAAAGGAAAGAAACCATAAGAAAAATAAATGAAACTAAAAGCTGGTTCTTTGAGAAGATTAACAAAATTGATAAACCATTAGCCAGACTCATCAAGAAAAAAAGGGAGAAGATGCAAATCAACAGAATTAGAAATGAAAAAGGAGAAGTCACAACGGACACCTCAGAAATACAAAACATCATGAGAGACTACTACAAGCAACTAGATGCCAATCAATTGGATAACCTGGAAGAAATGGATACCTTCTTAGAAAAATACAATCTTCCAAGACTGAACCAGGAAGAAATAGAAACCATGAACAGACCAATCACAAGTACAGAAATTGAGGCAGTGATTAAAAATCTCCCAACACACAAAAGCCCAGGACCAGATGGATTCACAGGCGAATTCTATCAAACATTTCAAGAAGAGTTAACACCTATCCTTCTCAAACTCTTCCAAAATATTGCAGAAGGCGGAGCACTCCCAAACTCATTCTACGAGGCTACCATCACCCTGATACCAAAATCAGGCAAAGATGTCACAAAAAAAGAAAACTACAGACCAATATCACTGATGAATATAGATGCAAAAATCCTCAACAAAATACTAGCTAACAGACTCCAACAGCACATTAAAAAAATCATACACCACGATCAAGTGGGGTTTATCCCTGGGATGCAAGGATTCTTCAATATACGCAAATCAATCAACGTGATACATCATATCAACAAATTGAAGGATAAAAACCATATGGTAATCTCAATAGATGCAGAAAAAGCTTTTGACAAAGTTCAACATCCATTTATGATAAAAGCTCTCCAGAAAATGGGCATAGAAGGAAATTACCTCAACATAATAAAAGCCATATATGACAAACCAAAAGCCAACATTGTTCTCAATGGAGAAAAACTGGAAGAATTCCCTCTAAGAACAGGAACAAGACAAGGGTGTCCACTCTCACCACTGTTATTCAACATAGTTTTGGAAGTGTTAGCCACAGCAATCAGAGAAGAAAAAGAAATTAAAGGAATCCAAATTGGAAAAGAAGAAGTAAAATTGTCACTCTTTGCAGATGACATGATATTATATATAGAAAACCCTAAAGACTCTACCAGAAAACTGCTAGCACTCATTGATGAGTTTAGTAAAGTAGCAGGATACAAAATTAATGCACAGAAATCTCTTGCATTCCTATACACGAACAACGGAAGAGCAGAAAGAGAAATTAAGGAAACTCTCCCATTCACCATTGCAACAAAAAGAATAAAATACCTAGGAATAAACCTGCCTAAGGAGGCAAAAGATCTGTATGCAGAAAACTTTAAGACATTGATGAAAGAAATCAAAGATGACACAAACAGATGGAGGGACATACCATGTTCCTGGATTGGAAGAATCAACATCGTGAAAATGACTGTACTACCCAAAGCAATTTACAGATTCAATGCAATCCCGATCAAATTACCAATGGCATTTTTCACAGAACTAGAGCAAGAAATCTTACGATTTGTATGGAAATGCAAAAGACCCCAAATAGCCAAAGCAATCTTGAGAAGGAAAAATGGAGTTGGTGGAATCAGGCTTCCTGACTTCAAACTATACTACAAGGCCATAGTGATCAAGACAGTATGGTACTGGCACAAAAATAGAAAGGAAGATCAATGGAATAGAATAGAGAACTCAGAAGTAAGCCCAAACACATATGGGCACCTTATCTTTGACAAAGGAGGCACGAGTATACAATGGAAAAAAGACAGCCTCTTCAATAAGTGGTGCTGGGAAAATTGGACAGCAACATGTAAAAGAATGAAATTAGAACACTTCCTAACACCATACACAAAAATAAACTCCAAATGGATTAAAGACCTACATGTAAGGCCAGACACTATAAAACTCCT
Source organism: Hippopotamus amphibius kiboko (assembly GCF_030028045.1). NCBI lineage: Eukaryota > Metazoa > Chordata > Mammalia > Artiodactyla > Hippopotamidae > Hippopotamus > Hippopotamus amphibius. Next base: position 120,797,670 of record NC_080203.1, read on the forward strand.
AGAGGAAAACATAGGCAGAACACTCTTTGACATCCATCAAAGCAACATCCTTTCTGACCCACCTCCTAGAATCATGGAAATAAAATCAAGAATCAACGAATGGGACCTCATGAAACTAAAAAGCTTTTGCACAGCAAAAGAAACCATAAACAAGAATAAAAGGCAACCCTCAGAATGGGAAAAAATAATTGCCTATGAAACAACGGACAAAGGATTAACCTCCAAAATATACAAGCAGCTCATGAAGCTTCATACCAAAAAAGCAAATAACCCAATCCACAAATGGGCAGAAGACCTAAATAGACATTTCTCCAAAGAAGACATACAGATGGCCAACAAACACAGGAAAAGATGCTCAACATCACTAATCATCAGAGAAATGCAAGTCAAAGCCACAATGAGGTATCACCTCACACCAATCAGAATGGCCATCATCACAAAGTCTGGAAACAACAAATGTTGGAGAGGGTGTGGAGAAAAGGGAACTCTCCTGCACTGTTGGTGGGAATGTAAGTTGGTACAGCCACTATGGAAAACAATTTGGAGGTTCCTTAAAAAACTACAAATAGAACTACCATATGATCCAGTCATCCCACTCCTGGGCATATACCCAAAGAAAACCATAATCCCAAAAGAAACTTGTACCATAATGTTTATTGCAGCACTATTTACAATAGCCAGGACATGGAAGCAACCTAAATGCCCATCAACAAATGAATGGATACAGAAGATGTGGCATATATATACAATGGAATATTACTCAGCTATAAAAAGGGATGAGATGGAGCTATATGTAATGAGGTGGATAGAACTACAATCTGTCATACATAGTGAAGTAAGTCAGAAAGAGAAGGACAAATATTGTATGCTAACTCACATATACGGAATCTAAAAATGGTACTGATGAACTCAGTGACAAGAACAAGGAAGCAGATACAGAGAATGGACTGGAGAACTCGAGGTATGGGAGGGGGCGGGGGGTGAAGGGGAAACTGAGAAGAAGCGAGAGAGTAGCACAGACATATATATACTACCAACTGTAAAATAGTCAGTGGGAAGTTGTTGTATAACAAAGGGAGTCCAACTCGAGGATGGAAGATGCCTTAGAGGACTGGGGCGGGGAGGGTGGGGGGGACTCGAGGGGGGGGCGTCAAGGAAGGGAGGGAATATGGGGATATGTGTATAAAAACAGTTGATTGAACCTGGTGTACCCCCAAAAAAATAAAAATAAAAATAAATTAAAAAATAAAAATAAAAAATAAATAAATAAATAAATAAATAAATTTTAAAAAATAAATAAATAAAAAATAAAACAAATGAACTTATTTACAAAACAGAACCAGACTCACAGACAGAGAAAATAAAATTATGGTTACCAAAGGGGAAGGGGAGGGGATAAGTTAGGAGTATGGGATCAACAGATACACACTACTATATATAAAATAGATAAATCACTTTCCTGTACACCTAAAACTAACACAGTGTTGTAAATCTACTGTATGTCAATACTATTTTAAAAAAGAAAAAAGAATATTGCAGCCAAAAAAGAAATTAAGGGCCATGGAGGTTATGTGGCTTACTCAAGCTCTCACAGTCCCTAAAGAGTAAAACTGACTTCACGCCATAACAATCAGAATATATTTTCTTTCATAGGCCACCTGAGACACCTATGCTGTGCCCATTTATTCAACATGCTAGTTGTGGGGATGACGTATTAATCAAAAAGAGAGACAAAGAGGTACCACTGTGAAGGCAGAGGTCAGCTCAGGATCAATTTTCTATATGCAATCATCCCAGAAGCAAACATTTAGGTTGCAACCGCTGGCACAGAGAAAGAAATAAATCCAATCAAAGATGCAGAGAAATTCCAGGCCGGCCAAGCTGCTTTGTGCCCTCTGTGTGGGCTCCCACAAACGAAACCCAACAAATCAAGAGGAGTCATAGCACTGGAAGAGCAGCTGAGTCTGGCAATGGTGAGTCAGGGTGGAGAAGAGAAGAGCAGTTTGGAACTTGCTATGGGGGACTCCTTTCGGGCATAGTTAGTGCACACTGGAAGAGAAGACTGCTGCAGCATGCTCACTTCTGAACCAGATAACAATAAAATAAAACAGACTGTTTCTCTCCCCAACCTGTGCCGCCTGGACATTTACGATGTAATAAAGAACATAAATACAATCAGGTACAAATCCTAATGGATCTACAGACAACAATAATATTAAACAAGGACCCAAATTAAATCTTTAGAATTTTTTTGTGAAACCTGTGAGAAAAAAACAAATCTTTCAACTTCTTGGATAAAAACTGTCCTATTACATCTGTATTTGTACATATCCCTAATAAAACTAATATTGTTATTTGTCCTAGGACGGCCTTCCCCCAACAAAAATGTAAATATTTAGCGAAATAATAACTTACTTTATAGAAGATCAAAAAAAGATCATCTAGTTTCCCATGCAAATCACCTGGAAATGAAAGGAAAAATCACTATTCAGTAGGAAACAAGAAAATGTCCTTTTTGTAACAGAATTTGAAAACTGAAATACTGCTGATATACTCCAAGTGTTTTCAGGACTTTAGGTTTTTACCCTATGATGATATCAATTCAACAGACAATTCGTTTCGATAGCACTCTATGGAAACTTTGTCCCCTTTCCTATAGGGGACAGCATCCAATGTTGCAATTACCTATTCACTTGTGCCATTTATGCTATGCTTATCTCACTCTGTGCCAAGTGCTAGACTAAGGGTTTACATGAATTATCTTGTTCAATCCTCACAACCACTCTGAGATGGGTATTGTTTCCATCATACTCATTTTACAAATGAGGCTCAGAGTAATTAAGTAACTTATGCAAACTTGCCCAGCTACCAAGTAGCAGAGCTGGAATTCAAAATCAACTTTATCTCGCTTCAAAACTGAAGCTCTTAGTGATTGTTCTGTACTACCTACATTGTAATCTCTAGGAGAACAGCAATATTATCTATCTTGGCATTAAACATCCAAATGCCTCCCATAGTACCTGCTGCATAGTAGGCACTCAATAATTAAGTTTAATTGCTAAATGCATAGCTTTTTAAAGCCATGTTTTCAAGAATATGCTCCAGCAGTAGCACCTGAAACTTAAAAGTTGTGAGTAGATAGTTGACATTCTCTTGATGAGACCATTAGAGAAAATAAAAATGAAAGCATGGCTTTATAAAACTCAGCCAACTAAGGGAAAGCACATAAATATATGAAGCCATTAATTTAAAAAAAGAGTTAATATGTGAATATTCAAAAGCCCTATTTAGGTAACTATTTCTAGGTAAATATTTGACTTTCATAAGCTCTGATCATAAATTTTTATTCCTTGTATCCAACTTAATTACCAAATATAATTTAATTTAGGAACACTTTTACTCAGTTTGTTTAAAATGCTACAACCAAAATTAACCAAACATATATAAGAGATGACTCCAATTATAATGGGAATAATAAAACTAAAATCCTACATCACCAGCAGTTATTTATAAAATGACTACAATATTAAGAGCATATTAATACTACTGTATACTTAAATCTCATTGCTCTCACTCCAAATCTAAGGAAATGAAAATAGAAGGACTTTAATTATCAGTTAAATATACATTTTTAATTATTTTGTTTTCCTAATTTTCTTTAGGATGACTTGTTTTTCAAAGATTTGGGTAGTCAGAACTGTTGCAGCTCATATGCTAATAAATGAATTGGTTTCAGCATATTAAGAGTTGAGGCTATAAAATATTTGTAACTTCTAGCTGGACAGCAAAGGATAAAACTCAGTGTATCATGGAAAGACAGCCACAGAAAGATATTTCCACTGCATAGAAAAACATAAGTGCATAACTGGTTATCATTTATAACATGAATATAAACTAAAACACCTACTATATTTCATGCACATTGAGAACTAAGTAGCATGTTTAGATGTGCATGTAAAAAAAAGCATCTGGAGATTAAAATAATGGTAAAGGTTCATCATAATTTCTTTCCCTTTCCTACTACTGTCTTAAACAGAGGATGTTTTTGAAAATATGGCTCCAATTTTAAATTTTATTTTAAACGATGACCAAATTTTTCTAAGTTCAATGGGGCTATTAAAGACAGAAAATAATAATTCCTATGCTATGGGAACCTACAGGCCTTGGTTTTTCCTTCTATAAATGGTGCTATGTGGAAAAAGTCTGGAAATAAATGCCTAAGATGTGGGTATCTTTTAAAAAAATGGAACTGTCCAATCAATCCATTCCCATCTTTGTCTCATGATGGAAAATGAAACGTCAGTCAGAGAGGTGCATGATGGGAATTGAGATAGCAGATATGGGGCTAGCTCTAACCTGGGATGCAGAGGATCTGATTTTTAATTCTGACTCTGCCACTAACTAGCTGAGTGAGCTGAGGTGCAGACAGGGGGACAAGTTACTATATAGAAATGCATGGAAGGCAATACACTTTTCTCTCTGGGCCTCAATTTCACCCATAAGAGCAAGGAATAGACTAGATGGTCTCTGTAAGAACCATTCAGTTCTTATACTGTGTGATTCCAGGACTTACATTCCCTCTAATTAATTCATGTCTTCTTCCAGATCCTTTTATGCAAAGATAAGTCTCCAATGGCAACTGGAGTTATACTGGAAACATATGGCAACAGATCACACTCTCTGTTTGGCCTATTATATACACTCTGAGAGCAAATCTCACCCTGGCTCCACAGGCTTCATGGGTTGGCATGGCTTCCTGAGCCTCATGACCCAAAATTCTTTATCTCCATGAAAAGTAAGAACTGATGAGGCCTTGAATAAAAGGTCCCCACTGTTGAGATGCATCATCTGGTAGGCAGAGATGTGGTGGCCTGATTAGGTTGGAACTGAACAGTTAAGGACTCTTCAAAAGCCTGAGTCAGGGCATGTCATGGAGCATGTACTGCTACATCAAGTCCCTGTCACCACTATCAGATGCTAGAAATGGAAATGGTTTAATTAGATTATCAAATCCATTCTACCTGCCAGAGTAAGAGAAACATGGGCTAAAAACTGATTTGGAAAATAACAATCACTGTGTTGTAACCTAAAGGCTTAATTTGAAGTTAAGGGAATTGCTGTTCCTTCCACGTACTCCATTCTCAGACAGTCGCAAGCATGCTGAGCACCAACTGTGTTGAATTTCAATGTGTACTGCTTCCTGAAGCAATATCCTGCCAGGTTGGCCTATATGATAACAAAATCTCAGCTCTTGTTATTTAGAAGAACAAGGAACAGATTTCCGGGACATTCCTACTCTTCTAAACACTGCAGAGACCAGTTGGAAAAATCTAAAACAGCAGCCGAGGGCAGAGAAGAGTTTAATCTCCACCCTGCCTCGGGCTTTTCTCTTCCCAGCATAAATGGCACGCAGAGGCCCACCTAGAAAAAGCAACATTGAACAAAGATAATGAGAGCTAGACGGAGGGCAAAGAACGCTTATTCCACCCATGGGTGGTTTTCTGTATTAAAATGCTGCCTGCCTTTATAAAAAGCTATGAGTTCTTTAATTTCCCACATAATTAATTCCTGCCAGCTGGTATGCAAAACAAAGACAAGATGGGAAACAGTATTATCATGACAGATAACTCTATATTAACACTTTTCCCTTAATACAGTCCAGTTTACATAGTTTTCAAGTTAGGCCAATGATGTAGAACCAAGAGGCTCCTAGATATTAATTTGGCAACTCTGCTCTGAAACTTACCACAGATTGTTATCTCTTTGGAGGGAGAAGTTTTCGTGTGAGTGAAATTTGGCATTTGCTGCAGGAGCTTCTTGGTTTCAAATAGCACCTCTAAGACATAATAAGCATGAAGTATCTGTGAGGGCGAAGGAGAGAAAATAGCTATAATGAACTAGGAAGAAAGGCATGAGTGCATAGAAAGCAATTTAGGTGGAACATAGGAGCATATTTCAGGTAGCTGTAGTTCATGACAATCTCTAAATGATTTTTAAATAGATTATCCTAGCACAGTATCTGGCACATAACAAGCCCTCACTAGAGATCTGTAAGTTGAATGAATGAATGGTTCCTAGGACGTCTATACTCTCATGTTCTTAACTGGCATCACCCACTCACAGAACATTTCTGATTATTTTTGGTCCTTAGAGCCCAAGAGAGGTGACAGGAAGAAAAGGAGACTCCCTTGCCCTAAGGAAATGTGCAGGCAAAAAAATACATAAAAGAGAAGGAGGGAAAAAAGAGAGAAGGAGAAAGAAAAAGAGAAGCAGAGAGACTGTTCAAGAGGGGCTGCTTTGCATTTGTTTGTGATCTCTTACCACCTGGGCTGGGAACTAGGTGCGGGTGCTGGGTTAGGAGATCTCATGAGTCAGCCAGACAGGCCCCAAGGGACTCCTGAGCCAGGTATCCCAGGTGTGGCTCAATATCTGATGCACAGATGTGAATTTACAGGACAGCAAGCACACATATACAAGTCTAAGCATAAAACATATTGCAAACCCAAATAAACCATTCGGATTATCTCCTATTATGACTATTCATCCCTCCATCTCCTCCAGTTACAGTGCTGATGACAGTATTGTTTTGGACAGATTTACTGGGTTTTCTCCTCCAGGATTTTTTATTTATTTATTTTTTAATACAGTGTGTTGTTCTCTCTTTTTTTAAATTATAAAATATTCCAAATCCATAATTCAAAACATAATGTAGCTGATACAAATTTAACAGATGCTAACACCACTTCATGGTCAGGACTGTTTGTATCTGTACTGTCCAATGCAGTAGACACTGGTCACATGGGGTTACTGACCACTTGAAAAGGGGCTAGTCAAAACTGAGATGTAATGTAAGCACAAAATACACACTGGATTTTAAAGACAATATGAAAAAAAAAGTAAAATGTCTCATTAAACATTTTTCATATGATTACATATTAAAATGATAATTTTATATATTGGAGTAAATAAAACATTATTAAAATTAATTTCACTTGTTTTACTTTTATAATGTTGATGACTAGAAGATTTTAAATTATGTATGTGGATCACATTATATTTCTATTGGACAGCAATGGTTTAGATTATTGGAGGCTGAGAGAGAGTGGTTTAGATTATTGGAGGCTGAGATATGTCTACATATTATTTAGATAATGCTTTGGGTATGGGATTCAGTACAGATGGAACCCTTTGGAACAATCCTATCTCACGGTCTCCTGAAATTTCCATTTCCACTTCCTATTAAAATAATGAAATTGTTTTCTATCCAAAAACAAATAATTTAAGTTTGGAGAATTTTCATGATTAAATAATTTTAAAAACAAACAAAAAATCAGGAAGCAGGATTTGAAGCAATGTGAGAATTAGGAGGAAAGAGAAGATCCCCTGGATGTTAATTAGTGGGGAGCAACCCACATTTCCTGTCTCTCCAAACCTAACGGATTGCTACAGATTTTCCCCACAAAAACATTCTAGATCCATTCAATGCACAACATTGAGTCAAATCTTGAATGTGAACTTTCCTTTAGCCACATTTTAAAGCAACAGGCAAAACACTTTGATAGACTGATTTATTTCAATTTGCATATTTAATTTATTGATTCCTAAAACTGGCTTCAGTGTTACCTTAACTTGCCATCGTAGACTTTCTGGACCATTTGTAATGCTAATCAGAGTAATTGCTGTCTGAAAAGACAGTTGTTTTTTTAAGTTAAAGTAACAAATAATCATTAAGGATACACTGCAATAACAGAAAATTCCTGTTATGAAAATAGTGTTTCTGGGTCCTTTTTGGATTGGCTTAAATCACTTTGGTATTATTAGTCCCTACAGAGCCACTCTATTTCTCTTTCAATAACATTATAATTGTGTTTACAATTGCAATATTAAATACTCAAAAGAGTTAACTCAGATGTTGATTTCTATGTTTACAAATTCTATATTCAGATTAAATGGCAACTTAAAATATTCACATTCTTTTAAAGGCATTGAGGGAGGAAAATATCACTTTTAAAGGATTTTCTTTTTTTAATTAATTAATTTATTTATTAACATTTATTTACGGCTGCATTGGCTCTTTGTTGCTGAGCACAGGGCTTTCTCTAGTTGGGTTGAGCTGGGATTACTCTTCATAGCACACGCAGGCTTCTCATTGCAGTGGCTTTTCTTGTTACAGAGCACAGGCTCTAGGTGTGCAGGCTCAGTAGTTGTGGTGCATGGGCTTAGCTGCTCCGCAGCATGTGGGATTTTCCCGGACCAGAGCTCGAACCCATGTCTCCTGCATTGGCAGGCAGATTCTCAACCACTGCACCACCAGGGAAATCCCCAGGATTCTCTTTTTTAAAAATTAACTGATTAAAAAAAAAAATCCTCATTTTTAAAGTCAAAATAAAAATTTAAACAGCAAAAATGGAGTATAATAATGAAAAGCAATTTTCCTTCTTCCCCAAACTTCAGTCCCCTTTTCCTATTCCCCAAAACAGCCACTATTAAATGTCTTGAATATCTTTCCAAAAAATATTCTATGCATTTGCAAGCATATAAAAATCAATATAACCACATATGAATATGCAAACACACATATAAGTACACAATCCCTTAAATAAAATGTGGTATAGTCACACAAAGGAGTATTATTCAACCAAAAATAGGAATGAGCTACTGCTACATGCGACAACATGAATGAACCTTGAAAACATTATGCCAAGCAGAAGCCACCAGACACAAAAAGCCACATATTATATGACTCCATTTATACAAAATGTGCAGATTAGGCAAATCTGTAGAGACAGAACGTAAACTAGCAGTTGCCAGGGGCTAGGGAGAAGAGGGAATGAGGAATGGCTGCTTAATGGGTACAGGGTTTTGTTTTGAGGATGATAAAAATGTTCTGGAATTAGATAGTGGTGATGATTGCACAACATTGTGAATATACTAAAAACCAATGAATCATACACTTTAAAATGGTTAAAACAATCAATTTTATGTTATGTGAATTTTATCTCAATTTTTAAAAATCAAAATATATATGCTTATTAATTTTGTTAACAAATGGGAGCACACTGTACACTATGTTGAACCTTTTATTCTTCCCTTAACATCATAATTTTTTTCATTTTTATAAAATAAAAATTGCCTATCTTTTCTATTATAGCTCCTTGGATTTTTGTCATATCTTTTATGTCCTTGAGTATATTAAGCTTATTTATTTTAAACTCTTGAGTCTGATAATGCCATTATCTAAAAACTCTATAGGTTTGTTTCCATTGTTTGCTGTTTGCCTCAGTTTCCTTTTGTAAATCTTGCATCCTCCTGTGTCTGATTAACATCTCTGTTAAGTTCTGGATATAGTATTTGAAAATTGAAGAAATAATCTGAGGCCCTATTTTATTCCAGAGAGGGTTTAAATTTTCTTTTGGCAAGTGGCTAGGAACACTAACTGTCTAGGATGAACTCAATTCAATTTCAGGAATCAGATGATTCAAAATTTTGCTTCGGTCCCTACAGAGCCAGTACTTCTCATTCATTCTTATTCCTAGGGTACACCCTTAAGGTCCTAACCTGAGATTAAGGGTTTTGGGGTGATGTCAGAAAATAATGAAGTAGATAGTTCCAAGATCCCACCCCCCTGCAGAAACTCTGAAAAATCAAGCCAAAAAAAAATAGATCAAACAAACAGAAAAACTTGTCAGATCCAATTTTGTTAGAACTCTGGAAAATAGTCAAAGTTCACAGCAACAAAGTAAATGCTAAATCAAGAAAGAGGTAACTTAAAAATGGCTCAGTGCAAGCAGAAAGTAAAGGCTAAGATGGATTTGTAAACAGCCAGGCTAAGCAGTAAAGGAGTGTACCAACACAGAGCCAATCTGCAAAGACTAGATTTTCCTTTCTTCCCTTCCCTTCCCTTCCCTTCTTTCTTTCCCTCTCCCGCTGTCTTTCTCCCTTTCCTCCTTTCTTTCCTCCTTCCTTCCTCCCTCCCTCCTTTCTTTCTCTCTCCCTTCCTTCCTTCCATCCCTCCTTCCTTCCTTCCTTCCTTCTTAATGGCTCTTGGTATTCAAGGAAATCTCTGTCAAAACACTAGGTGAACACAGGCTAAAAGAAAAGAAACTGTGGAGACCTCACACACAACTAGACCTGAGAGACACCTATAGAATACTCCACCCAACAACAGCAGACCACACATTCTTTACAAGTGCACATGGAATATTCTCTAGGATAGACCAGATGTTAGGCCACAAAACAAGCCTCAATATGTTCTAAAAGACTGAAATTACACAAAGTATCTCTTCTGACCACAATGGAATGAAACTAGATATCAATAACAGAAGGAAAACTGGAAAATTCACAAATATGAGGAAATTAAACAACATACTTTTGAATAACCGATGGGACAAAGAAGAAATCATGAGGGAAATTAGAAAATACTTTGAAGCATTTATATTCCAATAAAGAGCTTCAAAAATTAAATTAAATTAAATTTTAAAAAAAGAAACAAAATACTTTGAGATGAACAAAAATTAAAACACAACATACCAAAACTTATGGGATACAGTAAAAGCAATGCTCAACAAGAAATGCATGGCTGTAAATGCCTACATTAAGAAAAAAGAAAGATCTTGAATGAAAAGCCTAACTTAATGCTTAAGGAGCTAGAAAAAGAAGAGCAAATTAAACTGAAAGCCAGCAGAAGGGAGAAGATAAAGATTAGAGAGCAGATAAATGAAATAGAGAACAGAAAACCAATAGAGAGAATCAACAAAACCAAAAGTTGGTTCTTTGAAAAGAGCTACAAAATTGACAAAATTTTACCTAGACTGGCCAAGAAAAAAAAAGAGAGAAAATGCAAATAAGTATAATCAGAAATGAAAATGGGGACACTACCATTGACCTTAAAGAAATAGAAAGAATAATAAGAGAATACTATGAACAATTTTATACTAACAAATTAGATAATTTAGATGAAATGGAAAAATTCCTAGAAACACACAAATTATCATAACTTACTCAAGAAGAAATAGAAAATCTGAACAGATCTAGAACAAGTAGAGATTGAATCAGTAATCATAAACTTCCTAACAAAGAAAAGTACAAGACCAGACAGCTTCACTGGTGAACTGTACAAAACATTTAAAGAAGTAACACCAATCCTTCTCAAACTCTTCTAAAAAACAGAAGAGAAGGAAGCAATTCCTAACTCATTTCATGAAGCCAGTATTACCTTGATATCAAAGCCAGATAAAGACACCACAGGAAAAGAAAATACAAACCAATATCTCCTACGAATGAAAGGCAAAAATCCTCAACAAATATCAGCAAACCAAATCCAACAGAATTTCTAAAGAATTATATCTCATAACCAAGTGGGATTTATTCCAGGAATATAAGAGTGGTTCAGCATAAGAAAGCTAATTAATATAACACACAACATTACTATAAAAAACACACAATCATCTCAGCTGATGCAGAAAAAGTATTTGACAAATTCCAACACCTTTTCATGATAAAGCCACTCAGGAAACTAGGAATAGATGGAAATTTCCTCAACTTGATAAACAGCATTTATTTAAAAAAAAAAAACCAAAAAAACCCCACAACTAACATCAGACTCAGTGGTGAAAAGACTGAAAGCTTTCCCCCTAAAATCAGGAACAAGAAAAGCATGTTTGCTCCCACCACTGCTATTCAACATTATACTGGAAATCCTAGCCAGAGCAATTAGACAAGAAAAGAAATAAAAGACACCTAAATCAGAAAGGAAGAAGTAAAACTGTCTCTATTCACAGATTATGTGATCCTGTATATAGAATATCCAAAAGAATACACACACACACACACACAAATACACACCTATTAGAGCTAATAAATGAATAATTCAGCAAAGTTGCTGAGCAAAATATCAACCCACAAAAATCAGTTGTGTTTCTAAACACCAGCAATGAACAATTCAAAAGGGAATTAAAAAAGCAATTCCTTTTACAATAGCAACCAAAAGAATAAAATACCTAGGAATAAATTTAAGGTAGTGAAAGACTTATATACTTAAAAGTATAAAATTATAAAACACAGCTGAAAGAAATTAAAGAAGACCTAAATAAATGGAAAAACATCCCATGTTCATGGATTAGAATTAATATTGTGAAGAAAACAATACTACCCAAAGCAATCTACAGATTTAGCACAATCCCTACCAAAGTCTCAGTGGGCTTTTTTGCATAAATGGAAAAGTCAATCTTCAAATTCACTGCAAGAGATCCTAAATGCCAAAACAATATTGAAAAAAAATAAAAAAGTTGAAGGATTCACACTTCCTTATTTCAAAACTTACCACAAAGCTACATTAATCCAGACAGTGTGGTACTGGCATAAGGATAGACACACACACCAATGGAATAGAATTGGGAGTCCAGAAATAAATCCATACAGCTATGGCCTATTAATTTTTTACAAAGGAACCAAAACCATTCAATGGGGAAAGAACAGATTCTTCAACAAAAAGTATAGGGACAACTGCATATTCACATGCAAATAATGAAGTTGGACCCATACCTCATACCATATAGAGATATTAACTGAAAATGGCTCATAGAGCTAAATGTCAGAACTACTATAAAATTCTTAAAAGAAAACATAGGGGTAAATCTTCATGACCTTGGATTCAGCAATGGATTCTTAGATATGATGCCAAAACACAAGCAACCGGAGAAAAAAGGGGACAAATTAGACTTTATCAAAATTAGAAACTTTTGTGACTCAAAAGACATTATTAAGAAAGTGACAAGATAATCTACAGAATGGGAGAAAATATCTGCAAATCATATATCTGATAAGGGACTTGTATCCAGAATATATAAATAACCCTTACAACTCAATAGTAAAGAGACAAATAACCTGATTTTAAAATGGGCAAAGGATCTAAATAGACATTTCTCCAAAGAATGTGTGCAAATGGCCAGTAAGCATGAAAAGATGCTCAACATCTTAGCCATTAGGGAAACGCATATCAGAACCACAATTTTTAAAAAATGAGTTTTTAAAAATTTATTTATTTATTTATTTATTTTTATTTATTGGCTATGTTGGGTCTTTGTTGCTGCGTGTGGGCTTTCTATAGTTGCAGAAATGGGGATTACTCTTCATTTCAGTGTGAGGGTTTCTCATTGCAGTGGCTTCTTTTGTTGTGGAGCACAGGCTTTAGGTGCATGAGCTTCAGTAGTTGTGGCATGCATGCTCAATAGTTGTGGCTCTTGGGCTCTAGAGCACAGGCTCAGTAGTTGTGGCTTGTGGGCTTAGTTGCTCTGTGACGTGTGAGATCTTCCTGGACCAGGGCTCAAACCTATGTCCCCTGCATTGGCAGGCAGATTCTTAATCACTGCACCACCAGGGAAGCCCCCAGAACCACAATTAGATACCACTTTACACACAACTAGGGTGGCTATAATAAAAATAAAATTAAAAATTAAAAAAAAAAGTGTTGGCAAAAAATGTGGAGAAATTGGAACCCTCACATATTACTGGTGGTAATGTAAAATGGTACAGCCACTGTGGTAAACAATTTAGCCATTCCTCAAAACATTAAACATTGAGTTACCCTATGACCCAGCAATTCCACTCCTAGGTAAATACTCGAGAGAACTGAAAACATATGTTCATATAAAAACTTATACATAAATGTTCATGGCAGCATTGTTCATAATAGCCAAAAGGTAGAAAAAATCCAAATGTTCATCCACTGATGAATGGATAAACAAAATGTGGAATACTCATATAACAGAATATTAGTCAGCCATAAAAATAAAGGAGTAATGAAACATGCTATGACATGAATGAACGTTAAAAACATTATGCTAAGGGAAAGAAGCCACATACAAAAGGAAACATATTATATGATTCCGTTTGTATGAAATATCCAGAAGAGACAAATCCATAGAGACAGAAAGTAGAACCTTGGTTGCCAGGAGTGGGGGAGGAGGGAATGGTAATGGGTGCGGCGCTTCTTTTGAGGGTGAAGAAAATGTTCTGGAATTAGATATTAGTGACTGTTGCACAATCTTGTGAATGTACTAAAAAGCACTGAATCGTACACTTTAAAATGGTTAATTTTATGGTATATGAATTATATCTCAGAAAAAGAACAAGGAAATACTGTGAGCCCATAGAGAGGAGGTTTCTGTGCACCTGAGGAGACTTCTATTTAATGGGTTAAGCAAAGCAAAGGGTAGCCCTCACTTAATGTGAAGCTTTTTCCCAAGGGAATGCATTTCTGCTATAGTGTTTTCATCTATTCATTCAACAGATAGTCATTGAGCACATGTTACATACAAGAATCAGGATAGTATCTGCTTCTACTTGCCTGTTGTTGCTTGAAGGCCTCAACAAGTAAATCAATATCTGTAAAAGTGAGAGGAAATTGCAGCCGAGGACCAGAGTAGGAGTCCGGGACATCTATCAACTGCAAATAGTCCTGTCTATCCTTGTTGCCCTGGATGCTGCTACCAAAAAGCGGAGTTACTAATTCTGGAAATGGAAAGACAGAAAAGGGGGGGGGGGGGATTAACAATGCCATAATTAAAATGCCGTAAATAACTTCTTGAATACCTGGCCATGCTAGGTATTATAAATGTTGCGTGCTAAATGTTACGAATACTAAGATATCCCACATATAACCATGAGGAATGATTTGTTCTGAGGTCAGTTGGTACATTCACATGAATCATCATTATCCCTTCCTGGGTGGACATTTTACCAAAGCAGTGAGTTCATCAATGGGAAGGAGAGGGAGGAACACAGGGAAAACTGGTCAATCAAGGTATTTTGATGCTCTGAAGCTCTAACTCTACATTTTTTTTCCCACTCTAATATCTCAGATTTTTAGAAATAGGGCTGAAAATATGACAATGCACTGTATTTGGGTCAAACATTTGTGGCTATTCAGAATATACAGAAAACTAGGTGGCAACATTTAATTTTTCCCTGTTAAAAACACTTCAAATTTTACTTAGCTATAATTGATTTGTTTCTCTCGTCACATAAAAACCAATTTTCGGACATGATTTTCTTTTTCTTCTTGGTAACAAAGCAGATAAAGTTAGATAACCAACCATAGACAGAAATTCCCAAAGGACCTCTCTCTCTCTCGGAGAGACATTTCTGTGTAAGAGATTACCTGCACTGCCCATTTGGGTGCTGAGCCCCAGGATCTCTTTCTTGCTAGACTGCCTATGAAACAGTCAGCCCAAGAAAAGAAATCTGGCCAATTCAGGTGGAGAAATGCGAAAAGTGATACGGTAGATTGATTGCAAAAGTATCCCCTATTCTCTACCCCAACCTCTAGTCATGCTCTTTTGATTTTGCAGCCACTCTCATCAAGAGTCTCTTTCCCCAGCCCTTGAAGCTGGGTTGGGTTTGTGACTTGAGTTGGACTAAAGAATATGGTGGAAGCGTTATGTACCATTTCCAAGCCAAGGCCTCAGGAGGCCTTATATGCTTCCATGCTCTCTCTTTTGAAAACGTGCCACTACCACAAATCCCAGGCTAGTCTACAGAAAGCTCCAAGACCATGTGGAGCAGAGCTGAGTCACCCTAGCCAAGGCCATCCATCCTAGATCAGCTGCCAGCCAGTAGACCTATAAACAAACACATGAGTGAACTCCAGCCAAGACCTGAAAAACTGCCAAATCAAGTCTGCCAAGATCAGCAGAAGTGCTCAGCTAATCTGTAGACTTGTAAGCAAAAAGAAATGTTTATTACATGCTAATGAGCTATTGTAGCTGTTTAATACACAGCATTATTGTAGTAACAGGTAACTGATAGAGAGGACAATGACATACTCTTCAGCTCATTAACACTGAATTGTTACTAAGCTCATTAATCAGAAGTTCTTTATAGGTTTGGAGGGTATGATGTTAGCAGATGTAGATAGAACACATTGTTTCTCATGATTCAGTTATGCTGAGAGATTACAATTAAAAACTAAACTTGAAATTTATTTCTAAAGTCATATTTGGTAATTTTTAAATGTTTTCTAAATTATTGTGTACCCCAATATTTTTGGGTGGTAGTTGATGATGTTTTATTAGAAGTTAAATTTAGGAGTAATAATGTCTGCCTTCAATGTGGTCCAGCAGGTTTTTTTTCTCATTTAGATTTGGTTTGAGATTTGAGAAAACTTATTTCATTTATGTTTGAAAACTAGAAATGTAGAGTATCTTGGTAAATTTTATCTCAGGTTCATTTTGTAGGCAGGAAAACCAAAATATTCTACTTAACTATCTTAATTATCATTTCTACTTGGTAGTCTTTCTTAGAACTGCATCTTGCTCCAAAAAAAAAAAAAAACCTTTCCTCTTCCTAACTTTACACACTGAAAAATCAGGCTCCTCTTGGGAAAATAGCAACAACAACCAAAGAAACAAAACCAAAACCAACCCTAGCAGTTTCACTATATCATAACTAATTTACTGAGAAATCCCAACTGGTGAGGTATAAATAAGAACTGATTTTCTTTTCCCCATCATTGCCTTTATCAATGTTCTATCAACTTTCCCTTTCTCATCAGCTCATACATCAAGTGAATTCCATCAGTTCTGGTTATTAAAACGCAGTCTTGTCATTTAAGACCATAATAAAAATATCATTTTTCTTCTTTAAAAAAAGTCCAGTCTGGCCCTTCCTTTCATACATCTGATGATCCTCATTTCTTATAAGTTCAGTGATAAATATATGAAAAAGCACCATTTCCTTAAACCAATTCTTTTTTCTTTTGGCAGGATCTTAGTTACCCAACCAGGGATTGAACCCGGGCCCCATATAGTGGAAGCACAGAGTACTAACCACTGGACCACCAGGGAATTCCCTAAACCAATTCTTAATCAAAACTACTCAATATGAAATATCAGTAAACATCAAATCATAATCCTTCTGATGGTTTTTATCCACATAAAAAAGAATAACATAGATCCTCTTGCTAACGTGGGTAGCTAATGTGGGCCATATATGAAAACAATCAAAAGCTTTAACATTTCAAATGCAAGTACTGTGCTTGTGGGCTATAACTATTATAACTAATAATAATGATTTAATGAATGCCAGCAATATAAGAATATTTGTGCAATGTAATTAGAATTAATCCTTACCTATTTGGTCAACATGTCAACATGAATCTATAGTAATTAAATATAATAAAATCTTGAATTAAACCGAATGATACCTTTACAAGTTGTTCTAAAGAAAATACCTCAAAAATACCCACTACACACAATCTTTTCTTTTACCCAGTACAGACTCAAAATCTGGACTGGGAAAAATCTAAAGCCGATAATTAAAAAAAAAACAAAAACAATTTCTGCCTCTACCACCCACATGTCACTTTGAAAACAAGCTCCAGACATTGCTGGAAAAAGAAAAGCACCAATTCAACCATGTTTATAGTTACTTCATTTTTCAATTATGAATCTGGATTAAAATCATGAGTGTTCATACAATAACTTCAATAAATGCCAAAATGACATTTTGTAAAATTCAACACCTGTTCTTCATTTTTTAAAAAACTCGGAAAACTAGTAATGGAAGGATACCTCCTTAAAGTATTTTTAAAAAATTAAATCAACAGTAATGGTTTTTCCATTAAGTCACTAACAAAATGAGGATGCCCACTTTCACTGTTTCATTTAAACACTGTTCTGCTATCTCCAGCAAATATAATAAAACATGAAGCCAAAACAAGAGCAATGACTATTGGATAGAAAGATATAAAAATAAAGTTAGTTGTGACCAGTGTGATTAAATATCTACACTCAAGAAAATCAATTGAAAAACTCCCAGAACTGATAGGAGAATGAAAATAATACAGACGTTAATCTCATTGGTTTGAATCACAGCTTCACCACTGATAAGATGATTAACCTTGGGAGGTTACTTTATATGCCTCAGTATTCTCATCCACAAAAGGGGGATGATATTACTAATTTCATTGGTTTGTCATGAAAACTAAATGAAATGATATATTTAAAGCACTTAAAGACATGGCACATGGCATTTAATAAATATCAGTAGTGATAATAATTATTATTATTATTTAATGTTACTGTTCGATAGTAGCACAATACAAAATAAACAGACATAAATCAAACGCTTTACTAAATATTACCAATAATCATTAGGGAGATAAAGTGGGGAAAATATATTATTCACCATAGCAAAAAAAATATAAAATATCTGGCTTGATAGAACATTTTGATTGATTTTGGAAGCAGAAAGATAAGTCAAAACAACACTTCTACTCACTCCATCCCACTCCCCACTTTGGCAGACTCTGTTTAAACCTGTTGTTATGTATATAGCAGCTTTGGCTTTCTACCTGTGAGAGGAGGCTGATGTGAAAAATCACACTGGGGAATGGATGTGTAGAGTCTCTCCATCAAGTCCTAGAATTGGCTTTGAGCAAGCAGTGGGACATGTAGGTCACCTATCACCTTTGGAACACTCAGAATGTCTCAGCATACTCTGTACCTCAGTGGTAAAACCATTAATCTGGCCCTGGTATCTGGAAACGTTAAGTGACCTTCTGGTCCCTAAATAAACCCTGCTTAGGGGCCACAGCACTTCTGCCAAACAGGCCTAGGTAGAGGTTGTCTTGAACTTTCCCACCAAAAAGGGCCATCAGAAAGCAACCTACAGTGATGTATGATATGGTGACTCTAGTCAACAATACTCTATTTGTATATTGAAAGTTGCTAAGAGAGTACATTTTGAAAGCTCTCACCACACACACACAAAATTGTAACTATGTGAATTGATGTGTGTGTTAACTAACACTGTGGTAATCATTTTGTAATATATGCATATAATAAATCATTATACTGTACACCTTAAACTTATATAATATTATATGTTAATTATACTTTAGTAAAGCTGGAAAAAATTTTGAAAGCAAAATCAACATATAGCAATAATCTGTAAATCTCTTTTTCTGATACATATAATAACTAAATCAGTATGATTTTAGGACTCTAAAATAGAGAGATGTATAAGATAACAGAGAGCCCAGAAATATGCTCTATTACACATTTGTTAAATGAATACATTATTAAGGAGGCACTACAAAACATGGTGAAAAGATACATTATGAAATAAATGCGGGAAAAATTTGGTTAACTACTTGGACATTTTCTTTATAGTTGTATTTTTTAATTATTCTCAACCACTAGGCATCAAAATTTCCTTTTTAGTTTAATATCAAAAATTCAAAATTTATGAAATGTTAAAACTTTTAAAAGTCAAACCATAAACAATCTAGAAAAACTGTCATTGTAATCCACATTTTAAATATTTCAGGGCCTTCTAAGTTTAAAAGCAGAAGGATTCACAAAGAAAAAGATATTTAGACTTGAAAAGAAAGATATTTTAAATAATTAATGGATGAAAATTTCCTAAACCTGACAAAAATACCAACTTAGATATAACAGAAGCTCAGCAAACCCCACACAGGATAAATAAAAGTGAAACCTCATCAAGGTATATTATGGTTAAAACCCTATTTTCCAATGTCACTTAGGTTATTTTGTTCCTTCCCCACCTCCTTTGGGTGATGGTTATTCATTTGTAATACAATTAAGTTCATTTGTCACAGTGTATATTCTATTTGGGAATCACATTCTCTCTCTCTCTCTCTTCCTGTTTTTAATTAAATTTTTTTTAGGGATGTGAAACATTATCATGGTTCTAAGAGTCAGAACTACAAAAAGGTATTCTCAGAGAAGTGTTACTTCCCCTCATCCCCATTCTCCCCATTCTTTCTGCTCTGCTCCCATGCATCCCTCCATTCCCTGTAGATAAATAATGCCATTAGTTTCTGATTTATCCTGTATTTATTTTTGCACAAATGAGTACACACATACACACACACACACACACTCATATCAGGCAAGGGTTTCTCAAGCAGGATACAGAAAGCACTAACCATAAAAGAAAAAAAACTGTACTACATTAAAATCAAGAATGTCTACTCATCAAAAGACATCATTTAAAGATTAAAGACTAGGGAGATGAATAAAAGCCAAAGAATAGGAGTAGATACTTGCAATAAATTTATCTAACAAGGATTCACATTCTCATATTTAGAATACCTAGGGAGCTCTTATAAATTGGTAAGAAAAAGGCAGATAACCCAGTAGAAAAATGGGCAAAAGACCTGAATAGGCACTTTGCCAAATGGGATGTCCACATGACTGCTAAACACTCAAACAGGTGATCAACTTCTCTGCTCACCAGGGGAATGCAAATTAAAGCAGAAATATGTTACTACTACATACCCACCAGAATGGCTAAAATGAAAAGGACTGATAATTTCAAGTGTTGACAAAGACACTGAACAACTGGAACTCTCATACACTGTTGGCAGTATAACTTGGTGCAACAATTTTGTAAAACTGTTTATCAGTACGTAATAAAGCTGAACATATGCATGCCCTATAATTCCAAACTTCCTTTCCTGGGTTGTGGTACATCTTTAAAATAATGGTCCCCAATGAATCACATCTCCTTGTATTCATATCCCTTTACAAGATAATGCTGCTGCTACTGCTCCCTGCAAGAGATGGATCTTTCCTAACCCCTCTGAATCTGCACCTAGCCTTGTTGACTTGCTTTGACCAATAGGATATGGCAGAACTGATTTTGTGTGACTTCCAAAGCAGAGGCCTAAAGAGGCCATGGGGCTTGTGCCTTTGCCCTCTTGGGATCCAGTTGCCATATAAAGAAGTTCAGGATATTCTGTTGGACAGAGAGGCTGCATGAAGAAAAATGAGGTATCCAAGTTCATAGCCAATACCAAAGTCCCAAACATGTGAGTAAAACCATTTGGACCTCCCTCCCCAGCCCATCTAAGCTGAGTGAACCCAACTGATACCACATGCAACAAAGACAAGCCATCCCCACTGAGCCCTGTTCAAATGCCTGACCCACAGAATCACAAGCAATAAAATGGTTGTTGTTTTAAAGCACTAAATTTTGGGGTGGTTTGTTATACAGCAATAGATAATAGAAAATGAGTATATAGCAAAGGAAAGAATACGTATGCTCACTAAAAAGGACAGGTACAAGAATGTGCATAGTAGTACCATTTAAATTACCAAAACTGAAAACAACTCAAATGCCCATAAACAACAGAATGGATGGAAGCAACCTAAATGCCCATCAACAGACGAATGGATAAAGAAGATGTGGCACATATATACAATGGACTATTATGCAGCCATAAAAAGGAAGGAAATGGAGCTATATGTAATGAGGTGGATAGACCTAGAGTCTGTCATACAGAGCGAAGTAAGCCAGAAAGAGAAAAACAAATACTGTATGCTAACTCATATATACGGAATCTTAAAAAAAAAAATGGTACTGATGAAGCCAGTGACAGGGCAAGAATAAGAATGCAGATGCAGAGAATGGACTGGAGGACATGGGGTTGGGGGGGTGAGGGGCGAAGGAGAAGCTGGGACGACGGTGAGAGAGTAGCATAGACATATTTACACTACCAACTGTAAAATAGATAGCTAGTGGGAAGTTGCTGTATAACAAAGGGAGATCAACTCGATGATGGGTGATGCCTTAGCGGACCAGGACAGGGAGAGCGGGAGGGGATATGGGGATATATGTATAAATATAGCTCATTCACTTTGGTGTACCTCAAAAGCTGGTACAAGAGTGTAAGCAATTATATTCCAATAAAGAGCTTAAAAAAACAATAGAATGGATAAATTTTGATATATTCATAAAATTGGATATTATTTAGCAATAAGAATGACCAAATGGATGACTCTCACAAATATAAATTTGAGTAAAAGAAGCAAAACTGTATGCTTTCATTTATACAGAGAAGTTGAAAAACAAGCAAAACTAATCTAGGAGGTAGAAGTCAGGAAAGTAGTGAGGGGGGTGTAGGGATTGGGTAGTGTGTGGAGGAGAACAGGAGGGGGCTTCTGTGGCTATGATAATGTTTTATTTCTTGTTCTGGGTGCATGTTACAAGGCTGAGTTTACTCTGAGAAAATTTGTTAAGTCACATACTTATCATTTGTGTACTTTCCTGTAATTTGTATACTTTTCTTCCAGAAAAGCTTACACAAGAAGTTTAAACCACTGTCCCTTTCTCTGATAAAATTTTAAAAATATTTTTAAATCACTTACATAATTTTTTTTAAAGCAGATTTTTAAAAATAAAGAGCCCGAGTAAATATCTTTGGGCTAGAACCCAGCCATCCGTGGCTCTGAATCTCCAAAAGTGATTCTGATGCATAGCTCAGATTAAAATATTAGGTCATTAGCAGAAAGAGGGCTGCTTCATTTCATCATTATTATATTTCCTTTCAGAAATATTTTTGCCAAAGAACATGAAGCACAAACAACTGTCTTCCACATGTAATTATCTAAAAGAAACAAAATGGCAAAATACCCACTTCCACCCACTCCCCACTCCTCAGGTTTGGCTAGTCCACTATTCAGAAACCTTCCACAGATCATCATTAAATACTTTAATTAGTTTCACACATATGTACTTAGCTCAGAGCATACCATTAAAACACCATTCCTTCGCCACTTTGAAGGGTGCTCACTAGATTAAAAATGCTTTTAGATGCCATACACATCTTTAACTAGAGCAAAAATGGTTGGCCGAAATTAGAGAAAAATGAGTTTCTAAGTCAAGTGTCTACCTTGAAGATAACAACAGGAAGATCTTAATTTCCAAGAGAAATACATGACTTGTGAATAACTATAATTTCTTTTTTTCTTTGGCCATGCCGTGCAGCATGTAGGATCTTAGTTCCCTGACCAGCGATCGAACCCATGCCCCCTGCAGTGGAAGCGTGGAGTCCTAACCACTGGACCCCCAGGGAAGTCCATGTATAACTATAATTTTAAAATCATTTTGAAACACACCTATATTGTCTATATCTGAAATGATTTATTTAGTTATTTCAGAATGACTAAATAAATGATAGATAAATAGACAGCCTGACAGACAGCTAACTAGCTATGGAAAAAACAGAGACATGATGGTGCCAACTGTGTTTAATTTCCCATATCCCCCAGATCTGTTTCATTAAATATTCAAGATATTTTGATCTCTCCGCACAAAAATTCTGTGGATAAAAAATAAGATCCTCGGGCTTCCTAGGTGGCACAGTGGTTAAGAATCCGCCTGCCAATGCAGGGGACACAGTTCGATCCCTGCTCCAGGAAGATCCCACATGCCGTGGAGCAACTAAGCCTATGCGCCACAACTATTGAGCCTACGCTCTAGAGCCTGTGAGCCACATCTATTGAGCCCATGTGCTGCAACTACTGAAGCCCACAGGCCTAGAATCCGTGCTCCACAACAAGAGAAGCCACGGCAATGAGGAGCCTGTGCACCACAACGAAGAGTAGCCCGCTCTCACCGCAACTAAAGAAAGCCTGCACACAGCAAAAAAAGACCCAACACAGCCAATAAAATAAATAAATAAATTAAAAAAAAAAAAAATAAGATCCTTTTTACTAAGCTACTATTGTACATCAGTAGGTTGTGGTTCAGAGAAGGTATTCAACACACTAATGTAAAATTAAATCTAATTCAGTTTTTTGAAAATGAAAAAATTAAATGGTCAATTTAGTTGACACAAATCAGGGACGGAAAAAGCCAGTTAAACTGATTTCACCAGTTGTTTGGTGCCATACAAAGAAGACAGATGGGCATCTTTTAAATTTCTTAGTGTTCTCCCATCTTCAGAGTTTACATTCTTTGATGAGACAATTCAATATTTAATGACTGCTTTTCAAAAGACTAAACTTTTTACTTACCTGATTCTTCCTTGTGTACATGTTTATAGTTTTCCAACATGAAGGAAAAGAAGTTGGATAGCTGGACAAAATAAAAATACATTGATCAATTAATGAACCCCAAACAGAACTGTAGTAAACACTGCTGGTGTTCCATGCAAGTCCCCTTTGCTCCTCTGAGGCTCTCATCTCCCAGCTGCCATAAATGCCAATGGGTATCGCCTCTACCTGCCCTCCTCCTCCGCAGGATTGCCCTTGGCAGATGGGCAGCACCTCCCCCAGAGTTGCTTAGGATATCAGATATCCCCCCTTCTGTGGGGCTGCTCATAGAAAATGACTAACTGAAGCAAGGGTATCACAGCCCAGACCCCCACCTCCCTTGCCACTTGGTAGGACAAACTGACGCATTTCACACTTCAGAGCTCCCAACGGGATCAGGCTGAGGTCAGACTTCTCTAGAAACTATATTTTTGCCTAGCTTCTTCCCCATCCTATCTTGCTTTTCTCATTCCCTTAGAGGTTTTTCCTGAGAATACACTCTCAGGAAGTCACTTGTACCGGAAGCCACTATCTCAGACTCTGCTTCCAGGAAACCAGTTTAGGACAGCTACTAGATTTGTTTCATTGTGATCTCGTCTATTCCTTTTGATGGTGAGAATAAGGGATATTTTTGAATGCCAAATATATTTGGTAAATGCAGGAAGGGAGGGAGGGAGGGAGGGAAAGATGGAAATCTACCAGCATTCCAATCATCATCTGGATACTGCCTCTATGCCTACCAATTATCTGCAAAGACCTGCATATATACAGCACAAATAACTTTCAAGCCCTGTCTCCCATGAAGAGTGAACACTAAGGAACCTTATCAATCTGGGAGTAGATCTGGGAGTTGAGGGAAGGAAGACTTTCCATACAAATATCAAAATGTATGATTTTAACACTGTTGATGGATTTGTCAATTAAGAGTCAACAGAAATCACAATGAGATACCACTTCACACACACTAGGATGACTGTCACCAAAGAGACAAATAATAATGAATGTTGGCAAAGATGTGGCAAAATTAAAGCTCTCATACACTGCTGGTGGGAATGTAAAATGGCACAGCTTCTTTGGAAAACAATTTAGCAGTTACTCAAAAAGTTAAACACAGACTATTTGATGACCCAGAAATTCCACTCCTAGGTATATACCCAAGAGAACTGAACAAATGTGTTCACAGAAAAACTTGCACACAAAAATTCATAATAGCCAACAAAATGGAAGCAACCCAAATGATCTATCCATGGAGGAAAGAATAAACAAAATGGGTTACATCTATACAACGGAATAATATTCAGCAATAAAGAGGAATGAAGTATTGACACATGCTACAACATGGATGAACCTTGAATATATTATGCTAAGTGAAAGAAGTCATTCACAAAGGATCACATATTGTGTGATTCCATTTATTTGAAATGACCAGAAAAGACAAATCCATGAAGATAAAAAACAGATTCATAGTTGCCAAGGGCTGGGCAGAGGGCGGGAACAGGGAGTGAGTGCTAATGAACATAGAGGTTTTTTTTTTCGGGGTGAGGGGGGTGATGAAAATGTTCTAAAATATACTGTGGTGATGACTGCACAACTTAGTGAATATACTAAAGGCCATTGAATTTTCTACTTTAAATGGGTGAACTGTATCCCAATAAATTTGTTATTAAAAAAGACTCTAGGACTTCCTAGGTGGTGCAGTGGTTAAGAATCCGCCTGCCAATGCGGGGGACATGGTTCGATCCCAGCCCCAGGAAGATCCCACATGCTGCGGAGCAACTAAGCCCGTGAGCCACAACTACTGAGCCTGCACTCTAGAGCCCGTGAGCCACAACTATTGAGCCCATGTGCCGCAACTACTGAAGCCCACGCACCTAGAGCCTGTACTCCGCAACAAGAGAGGCCACCACAATGAAGAGTAGCCCTAGCTCTCTGCAACTAGAGAAAGCCCGTGTGCAGCAATGAAGACCCAACACAGCCAACAACATAAATAAATGAATAAATTTATTAAAAAAAAAGACTCTATATTTAGAGGATGTACAAATACTGGAATGTTTGTGTATAAAGCATATCAATTTGAGAGCTCTCTCCCCCTTTATCTCCATCACCATATTCTACAGTGCTTAAAAGGACAGTCAAAGCTGTGAACTGCTAAGGGAATACCTGACTGAATCATAGTATATAATTTTTATAGCTACCAAGAATAAATCCAGCAATTTCTTTAATTCTTTTTGAAATTTTAATTATTTTTAGTTATATTTATTACTTTTATTTAATATTTTTATTTTAATTATATTATGTGGTTAATAAATTTATAAATATATGATTGTTGAAAACTACAAATGATACAGAATGCAAGTGGGAAGTCCCTCCCATCCACTTCTACTCACCAACCATGCTTCTCCCTAGAAATAACCACAGTAAATACTTTACTGCATAGACATTCACTATATGTTTCATTTCCTTTCACATATATGGCATAAAAACTCTTCATATTGTTCCATAAGTTGATTTTTTCATTAACAGATATATTGTACTAGATCTAAGATCTTTTTATTGTTAAAAGTACTTTTTTCTGTTAGTAAACATTAAAGCTGGATTTACATAGCAATTTTGCAAGCTTGAAAAAGTCCTCCCTCACCCATCTATATTTTCCTCTAGAATTTTCATATGTTTGTTCCCAGGAAATTCTTCCATTTATTTAACTCAAAGTGATTTTTTACTTCATAAAGTAACAACTTTACTTAACAGGGCACATACCAAAAAATAGAATAAGATCATTTTTTATTAGGTAACCAGACATCTGGTAGCCCTCTTAAAAATACAAACTTCAGAATTGAAAAACACCATCCTCTTCCCAAATCATACTCTCTCAGTAGCTAGTTCCCAATGTCACTATATCCCCTATAAAAGTCTTTCACCAAGGTTCCTTAACTTAAAATGGACTCAAACTTTCATTCTTTCAATAAAAGAGGTAAAGAGAAGCATTTTACCAAAATAAGAGACAAGTTTGCAAAACAGACCTGCAATTGACCTTGTTCATCAGCGTATTCGATGGACTGGAAGATGTTGAGGGCATAGCGTTGTCTGGTCTTCAACCGAGCACTATATCCTCGGTACCAGTTCTGGATGACCAATGCGGCTTTTAGTGCTGCAGACCCAAAGGTTACGAAAGGCAAGAAAAACAGTTACTATGGAGCTATAGGGGGAAGGTAAGTGCTTCAGAAAAAAATCAGTCCACCTGGATTCCTAAGTTCTAAGAACATAAAAACTACAGACAATGACATGCTCCTTTATGTTTTTGTACAATGTCCTCAAGTCTCAAATACTCAGGAATAATGATAACACAGCAATCAAGAGTAGACTTTTTGGAGCCTGAATTTGAATCCCAACTGCTGATTACTGTCTATGTGATTTGGGGAAAGTTATTAGAACTCTCAAAGCTTCAGTTTCCTCATCTGGCACTATTTAGGCATATGAAGTCTATGTACGCCCTATGAAGTAGCAATTCTCACACAGTCCATTAAGGAGACATATGGGGGTACAATGCTTCTTTGTTGGCGGCAGTAGGGAGTTTGACACCAATGCAACCTGGCTGTCCACTGCCAGGAAGAAGAAGATGTGACTGTGGTGGGTACATGCTATAGAGTATTATGCCACAACTGGAGGCAATATATAGCAAAGTGAATGGGTCTTAAAAATACAGTGCTTCAGTTAGAACACTTATTAAAAAGTTAGAATGGAATATAACATGATACCATTTTATATAAATTTAAAATACAGGACTTCCTAGGTGGTGCAGTCATTAAGAATCTGCCTGCCAATGCAGGGGACATGGGTTTGATCCCTGCCCCAGGAAGATACTACATGCCACAGAGCAACTAAGCCCGTGCACCACAACTACTGAGTCTGCACTCTAGAGTCCATGAGCCACAACTATTGAGCCCATGTGCCACAACTACTGAAGCCCATGCGCCTAGAGCCTGTGCTCCACAACAAGAGAAGCCACCACAATGAGGAGCCCGTGCACCACAACGAAGAGTAGCCCCCCACTCACTGCAACTAAAGAAAGCCCGTGTGCAGAAACGAAGACCCAACACAGCCAATTAAATAAATAACTTTATTTAAAAAAATAAAAATAAAAAAAAGTAAAATAAAATACACACACACAAAACCACAATACACGCTTCATAAGAATAAACAGAAAGGAAAAGATATTAAAAATAAGAGATTAGTTATTTGTGGGCTGTGGATGAATGAATGAGCATGGACTATATGCTTAAAAAGGAATAAGCTAATGAACTACCATAAGAAAGGGTCTTGCACAAATCAACGATGACAATGTACAACGTGCTGAGAAGGATGTTTCACTCTACCTTCTGCACCTGTGGTTCAACTGATAAAAGACAGATGGATAACTCTGTCCACACCTCCCTCCTTCGTAGACTTACTATGAGGATGAAATGAGATACTACAGGTGAAGAGTTTAGCCCAATGCCCTGTGTAAAGCACTTGGTAAACAAATGGCAACTATAGTGACAAGTATTGTCTTCAGGCACACTGACTCTTTTCTGGGGCTGGGAGCCTTTGAACCATCTTGTAGCTTCATAGTTTTGAAGAAAGAAATCAGGTGAGAGATAATGAGATTTAAAATATAGTCTCTTATGCCTTTGCAACTTTTAGAGTGACGAATAATCAACACCAGCTGCCTCCTTTTATTCATGCTACAATTTTGCCCAGTTAGCACATAAGAATTAAGAGTTGACTCTAACAAAAGAATTTGAGTTCTAAAGCAGCAATCCAGCCTCTCGGCTTAGTACTGCTGTGGTATAATGAGTATACACTATTCATCTGAGGGTGTGTGTTTATGAGCTTCTCCAAGGTTGTCGGGTTCCAGAGACTCTCGTTTCATTATTCAGCTTCCAGAAAACCCCAGGAAATAGGCATAAGGTCAAGTATCATTATCTTTATAGAGAAAAACCACAGGAGAAGAAACAGTGACATTCAATATCACAAAGCAAATAATTGATAGTAGCAAGTCTGAAATCTCAAGTGTTCTCACCATATTATTACGCAGAGCCCAGGCTCACCTGAAAAGTCTGTTCTGTGGAACAGTCACTGTCATGACCAACTAACTCTCATCTCAGGGGCTCTCTGTTCACCAAGCACAACAGAACTGTTCCAGGGCTATGTACTGAGCACTTACTGAGGGCCAGGCAATGGATTCATCTCTACAGTCAGTCCTTGCTACACTGTGAAGCTGGGAGAGACTAACTTACTTAAGGGCACTTAGCCAGTAAGTGAAAATGGATAGCAAGGAATTGAACTCAGCTCTCAATGACCCTGTAGCCCAAGATCTTAACCTCCATAGACCTATTGATCTTTTTCTGTGCCTCACTTTCTTTATCTGCACAATGATGTAGTGGAATAAATGATCACTAAAGTCTCTTCTATTTAGTATTAGCAACACCAAAAAAAAAAATCAAACTTAATTGTTACTTCTATAATTAATAGTAGAACAAAGTAGCTACCATATGTTAATGGTCTACAAGACATTTAGTCCCCACAAGTATTATCATCTCCATGTTACACATAAGGAAACTTCGGGTCCAGAGAGGCTAGCAGCTTCTAATACCCTCAAAGACTTCCTAATTATATATAATATTTCATTAAAAAATTCACAAACTACTGTGAACAAACAGGTAACCACCTCAGAACCCAAGAGCCAGGAGCAGAAAAGCCATGCCAAGCAGGACGCACAGGGCTCACTCTCTTAGAGTCCACAATCTTGGCTCAAATGTTGCCTTCTCAGTGAGGCCTTTCCTGACCACCCTTTATAAAATGGCACCTATTCCCCCACTCCCTATCTCCTTTATCTTCTCTCCGTAGCACTTATCACTGATACAGCATATGTTTTACTCATTTGTTACTGTCTGTTTCCTTTCACTAGAAATGTAATCTCCATAAAGGCTGGGATTTTTGGTCCATTGGTTAGCTGCTGTATTCCCTGAGTCTGGAACAGTCCCTGGAACATAGTAGATGCTCAATAAATATTTGTTGAATGAATGAATGCAATGAATGTTTAGGTAAAATTTTCTGTCTTGTGTTTTCTTCATGCTAATTTGTGAATCTTTGGTTTGGTTTGGTTTGGTTTTTTAAATAGGAGTTTATTTGACATTCCTTTTTTTAAAAATATTTATTTATTTGGCTGTGCAGCGTCCTAGTTGCAGCACACAGCTCTTCATTGTGGCACATCGGCTTCTCTAGCTGGAGCACGTGGGCTTCTCTCTAGTTGTGGCACGCGGGCTCCATAGTGCATGGGCTCAATAGTTGCAACAAGTAGGCTTAGTTGCCCCATGGCATATGGGATCTCAGTTCCCCAACCAGGGATCGAACCCGTGTCCCCTGCAATGGAAGGCAGATTCTTCACCACTGGACCACCAGGTAAGTTTCTTGACAATCCTTTAAATAAGAAGTTTTATAATCAGAATGATAAGGCATTTAAAGAGTGGTTTTGAAATTCTGCTGGCAGAGGCCTCCTGAGGAGGCAACAGGATGAGTGAATATTTAATGTAAAGTTTTAAGGGGCCTGATATCCAATCAGGAAGAGAGACACAAGTGTGACAGAACTGATTAAAATGAATTCAAATGAATTAGAAAGAGAATGAACCGTCTAGTTGCAAAAGCTTTTAAACAAGGAGGAAAAGCATCTATTACCTCAGCTGTTCAAAGCACGATGAGAATATGGTATAGCTCAACTCTGGGACCACAGTTTTCACTGTTATTTTTGTTTACAGATATCTGCCATCTGCTAGAGTGTGTGGCTGTCCCAGTGAGACTTTCAACTTCACTGGAAAAAGATGGTCATAAAGTCTGCTTCTTGAGCAGAAAGCAAGGCAGGGACCCTATGAGGCTCGCTCCTCCACAAACTCTGGCATCCCTGCAGAGCAAGGGCAAGACACAGCATCCTTGTCCCTGGGAAGCATTTTTCTTAAGCAAGAGGGAAACGAGAGGAAAGTATGAGGTCCAGTCTCCAAATAATGACAGATATTTTAAACAAAAGTATCACTTTCCCAAATGGCAAAAGAGATTATAGTTTTATCATTCTTGGAAACATATGGGCTTTCAGTCAGAGAAGGGCAAGAAACAGAGGTCATTTCTTTGACTTCTTATTTACCCACATACTTGCCCACCCACCAACCCATCCACATGGGAGAATAAAAATAAGTTCGAATTTGTAATCTGGAGATTTCCATTTTGGTCCTAACTCAGCCAATTGTATAACCTCAGGCAAATCACTTAACCTCTCTGGTCTTTTTCTCATGTGAACAATGAGAACTTGGGACTATGTGACCTCTAAGATTCTTTCCAATTATAAAATACTCTAATTCATCCTTCTTTTCTTTTTAATGCCCCAGCAGCAGCCAATCTAGCCTATAGCAAAACTGAAATTAACCATTAAAGGACAAAATAGGATGTGTAAATGTGAACACTCAAATCAGAAGCTTCTGGACACAAAAGCCAAATTCCAAAGGCTACTCAAAAAAAAAAAAATCTGAATTATCCTTGTAGGAAAAAATCCAAGTCAACTCACTAATATCCTTGGCTTTCCCATCAAGGAACTGTAGCCAAAGTTTGCTAGCAATTGGTCTAAGAACAAACCTTTCCCCTATTACTTCTCCTTTAAATCGCCTAAAACATGACTACTGTATACATTCTGTTAACTGGTACAAGTGACAGCCAATAGAAGATGGGGAGAAACAGATGGGGAAGAAAGTGAAGACAAGAGAGGGTGGGGATACCGAGACACATGGGAAGGGTCTAAAGTGCAGAGGTTTCAATGAAAATCGAGAGATCAGAGAATGGGAGAATGTTCCTAAAGACTGCAGAGGTGGGGCTGATCTAGTTGACCACAGGGGCCAGGAAATGGGAGTGAGCAGCTTAAGTGGAGCAGCTGAATGACTGTATTATTGTGAAAGTGCAAATTTTTTAAAATTATTATTGTATAAGAAATTTAGCTATGTAAAAGATTTACTATCATTTTAAATCATTAAAATATTTTCTTGTAGGAAGTATGTTCTATTCAACAACTCAATAATGACCTTTAATCCTCACTCAGAAAAAAAAATTAAATATCTTGACTACAATTCTGTTTCATGTCTCTCTTGTCATTAATTACTAATGAGTTATACTGCCACATTCATTCACCCAAGATCAAATATAATGAGCATTAAATTTTTGTCTTTTGCAGCTGCTAAAAAGATAATGCAGTATAAAGCCATAATCATATAGAAAAGTGTTCTGATTACGGGAAATACAGGCATACCTTGGAGGTATTTCAGGTTAGGTTCCAGACCACCACAATAAAACAGATAACGCAATAAAGAGAGTCATATGAAATTTTTTGTTTCCCAGTGCATATAAAAGTTATGTTTATACTATATTGTAGCCTACTAAGTGTGCAATAGCATTATGTCTAAAAAATGTACATACCTTAATTTAAAAATACTTTATTGCTAAAAAAAATCAAAACAATTACAATAGTAACATCAAGGATCGCTGATTACAGATCATCATAACAAATACAATAAAATGAAAAAGTTGAAAATACTGTGAGAATTACCAAAATGTGACACAGAGACACAAAGTGAGTAAATACTGTTGGAAAAATGGTGCCAACACGATTGCCACAAACCTTCAATTTGTGAAAAAAATGCAGTATCTGCGAAGCACAATAAAGCAAAGTGCAATTTAAAAAAAGGCATACCTAAAACTGGCAATTGGGCTGAGGTACTGCTCTTTCTTACACTGAATTGATATGTGTCTGTCTGTAACAGGATTTTCTAATAATTAACAGGATCCAACTATAAGACTGGCTTCTTTGTGAATTATCTAGTCAAGGCTGAAATATGGTAAAAAAAAAATAAAGAGGTGGGACTTCATGTCCTTCTAAAGGCTTGTGATTCTAGAGTGGATATCTAAATAGTCCATGTCAGAGTCTCATAATACTTAACATTTCTAAAGCAGAGGTGGATTAATCACACAGGAAAAAAGAGAAAAAGATGAAGATCAATTCAGTTGGTATAAAGAACAAAAAGATTGTTTGGCTTTTTGTTTGCCTTTTTCATTAGGCAATAAATGTGTTTGCGATATCAATCCTATTATATAAACCTCAAGGCCAACACATTATCATATTAAAAAGTGAGTAATTAACTAAAAGTTGTTATTGAGAGGGATCATAATTTCAGATGGAGAAAGTAGTCTCCTTTTACAAAGAAAAGTACTTGTTTAAAATGATTCCCAGTTGATGCCAACAAACCAGGGATTATAGTATATGATGTGGACTGAAAATAAAGATAACAGCAGCTCTGACATACCAATGATAATTAAAACCATGGGAGTAAAGTCACCCAAGGAGAGCATTAGAGTGACAAAATAAGAGGGCCAAGAGGAACCCAGAGGAACCCCAATCTTTAAAAGTTGGGAGAAAATGGAGCCCTCATAAACAGTTCAAACAGATACATGAAAGGAAACCAGGAGAAGATGATGTCACTGAAGCTAAGGGCCATGAGTATTTTAAGACAGGAGTGTACAGGAGTGCCAGGTGCTGCCAGTAAGTCAAGCAAAATAAGTACTGAAAATGCTCCATGGGATTTCAAGGTCATTCAAGATCTTGTCTAAATCATATTCCATGGAATGGGATAAATGAGAAGGAAGGAGACAGTGGTGTGAATGCACTCTTCAAGAGCAAGCTCTGAAAAGGAGGAGAGAGAACAGAGTGACTAGAGGGAACAAGAGGGCTAGGGAAGGCTCTTCTTCCAAAGGGAAGGAAAAC
This sequence comes from Hippopotamus amphibius kiboko, assembly GCF_030028045.1. NCBI lineage: Eukaryota > Metazoa > Chordata > Mammalia > Artiodactyla > Hippopotamidae > Hippopotamus > Hippopotamus amphibius. The sequence continues at coordinate 120,831,348 of NC_080203.1, forward strand.
ACAGTTACAAAGCACAATTCTGCTCAACTGGGAAATTCTGAATATGAACTATATGTTAGAGAGTATTACTCTATTAATTTTTTTTTCAGTGTAATATAGTATTGTAGTTATGGAAGAGACTATCCCTCTTTTTAGGACATTAATGCTAAAGTATGTAGAGGTTAATAGCATAATGTTTACAACTTACTTTCAAATAGAGAGGGAAATGGAGCTGGAGAGAAAGGAGGAAGTGAGAGCAAGAGAGCGGGAGAGAGAGAATAGTAAAGCTAACTTGTGAATCTCGGTGAAGTGTATGGGGTATTCATTGTATTGTTCTTTCGTCTTCTCTGAAGGGTTCCAATTTTAAAAAATAAGATGTTGGGGGAAAAACAAAGCAGAATGGTCAAACTCCCTCCTCAAAAAAAAAACAGCTAAGGGAGTGAGCAGGGGAAGCAGAAGGGGAAAAGCAATACCCCTCACTCCTACACATGCACCTACAGCTACAGAGTACAGTGATAGTCCTTTGAGTGACAAGAACTTTAAAGAACATCTTATCTGGTGTCCCATTTCACTGAAGGAGGTCCCAGTTCACAGGGATTTCTGCTAGACTACACAGTGCCAGTAAAGACTGCTTGATGACAATTATAACCAAGAATCCTCCAACAAAAACAAGAAGGATGGCAAGGGCCCCTTTTCTATCAGAGAACAACAACTATAAAGGAAACAGTGGTGTTCATTTGTTTTTCCATCAAAGTTCCAAATTTAAACATAGAGCACTGTAAAGGAGTTAACATTAGGAAAGAGGAGGGTGGGGGGATATAGGGCTGGGGGTGAAGGGAGGGTATCCCTCAGGCAGTTATGAATGCTTTGATTGTTAAGATTTTTCAAACGGCTAAGTAAACTAGATGTTATTCCAAGAATTAAAGAAATATTTGATCTTCCTTGGTGGTCCAGTGGCTAAGACTCTGTGCTCCCAATGCAGGGGGCCTGGGTTCGATCCCTGGTCAGGGAATGAGATCCCACATGTATGCTACAACTAAGAAGTCCACATGTCGCAAACAAAGATCCCACGTGCTGCAACTAAGACCCAGTGCAGCCAAAAATAAGATAAATAAATAAATAAACAAATATTAAAAAAAGAGAGAGAGAACAGGCCCAAAATGGAGTCACCTGTGCTAAGCTCCATGTCAGTAAACCGAGACTTAATACCTAATCTAATTGCAGTTTCAGCCTCTCCTAGGAATGTAATCTTAACCAGTCTGGCCAGCACCAGTGAGGTAATCAACCTGATAGACCCGTCTTCTCCCAAAGGAAGGTGACCTTGCCTGAAATAGTCCTTTCTTTTCATTTATGACTTCCTTGTCCCATTCCCTTTCTGCCTTTAAAAACCTCTCCCTTTTTGCAGCTTTTTGGAGCTCCTTTCTATTTTCTAGATGGGATGTTATCCCATTCATGAATCATTGAATAAAGCCAATTAGATCTTCAAATTTACTCAGGAGAATTTTGTGTTTTTTTAACAGATTTGGTGGTGGCACCAGCAGAACTGAAGGAGACTTCTGATGGCTTCAGGGGGACCATGAGAAACAAAGGTGTGGTACCCGTGAACAATTCTGATTTCTCTTTCTCACCATTTCTGAGAGCTGCAGGTAATTTCCTCTCAGTTCTGAGTTCTGCTTTCTTTGCATGAAGTTCCTGATCTAACTGGACTTCCAGTACATATTACCCCTTTTTGGAAACCCAGTCCAGTCCACAGTCCTCATTTTGGGGGTCTGCCAGTTCCGTCCTTTCCCCAGTTCCCAGTTCCAATTTGGGAATTGCTGGTGGTGCACACAGTGCCTTCTCTTGGCCGGTCTACCGTAACATCTCTTGGTTATTGCTGGTGTGTTGAAGTGCACATGTTTGTTTATCTTGTTTTGTGTAGATAAAGACTACTGCTAATGGGAATCTTGGAAGCCAAAAAAAAAAAAAAAAAAAAAAAGCTGCAAAAATTGGTGGGCATGAGTCTAGCACTTTGAAAGCTGTTAGAATGCTTGCCACCTAAATCTAAAAGACTCCTATGTTAGGATAAAGGTGGCCACTGAATGGGTCACATTTACACTAGGTTGCCCTCCAACCTCAAGAAAATTTCTGTGCAATAAGGTACGTTGTAAAACACCATACAATCTCTAACCCAGCAGTATATCTGTCTTAGCTAAGTTTGGCTCTGAGAGACCCAAAGGTTTAGATAAAAATAAATTAATAATAATAATAATGATAATAATAACAACAACAACTGGGATCCTTAAATTCTAAAGAGTTAAGTGTGCCACCTTCTGACACATATGCTTATTTTATGTCTAAAAACTATGGTCCAGGAAGTTATAAATATCTACAAAAAAGACAAAATCTTACTAAAAACAATCTAGAATTAGACAAGATCATTGTTTTATATCCTGGGAACTTAGCTTGATAACCATCAGGTTGAGGCCCCCAAATATGGCCGACAGAAATATGGGTTGTACCCCATTTGCAGCTAGATATGGCTGGACAGAAATGTGAGTTGAACTTCATTTGCAGCTAAGGATCCTACCAAACTGCTACCAGCCCTCAGGGAAATTACAACAGCCATTAAGAGGAACATTCCAATTAGATAAGATCATTTAAGAAGTGCAGTTGAAAGCAGGGTTCCCAAATTAAACAAACAGAATGGGACATCTATTTTAATTGGTATGTAGAACCTTCCAAAAGGCTTCATGACTCCAGAATAGCTTTATTGAAAAATCCACTGAAAAAGGCTAATGAAAAATTAAAGACACAAGGGGTACCTAAAACAAAAGACTGCAAGACAGACTCAACACTTACTATTCCCCTCTATCCTCCTTTATTTGAGTACTCATTCTAGTAATCCTCAGTCCAAATTGTCTTTCTACTCTAAAGAGACTACAAGACCATAAACGAAAGTCTGCCAAATTAGTGGCCTTACATATACCCCCATATCTAACTTTTAAGGAGGGCCCCCGTATGGATCCCTCTCATAGTTGATGAGACTCTGAGGGACTTCATGGAAAACTGCTATGTTATTCCCTTAAGCAGCTAAGGGAAACTAAAATTAAATTAATGAAAAACCTTGACATGTGGTAGATACTGGAACTACACCCTCTACTTTAAACCCCCCTCAGAGCCTGCAGATGGGATCCTGTGAAAACTGCAGAAGCCAGCTAAGGGTAAGAATTCTTACCAGTGTCAGCTCTCCAAGATCTCTGTCTGTAGTACCCAAAAAAAGAGAAGAAAATAAAATATTTTTTGCACCTTCTTTGAGGATGCCTCTTAACTCCAAGGGGCTGTTGAATACTGCCAGAAATATCTACTGTTTGTCCCAACTAAAAACTGACAAGATATTTAAAAGGATTTTTTTAAGGAGCTGTGTGGTCAGAAGTTGGGCAGAAACTGTAAGCTGATATTCAGAGCCTAACAGGAATATTTTTTTTAGGTCTCCTCCACTAAACCAAAATGAAACTATGTACCCAGAGGGAAAGAAAAACCTTCTAAAGCCTTTGTGAAAGGATTTACCAAAACCTTCCAAAAGGCAAACAGCTCTAAGTCCAGAACATAGCAATCTTTTAATTTCCATCTTAGTTAGAAATCTTGTCCCTGATATATATACACAAAAAAGAAAGAAAATTAATAATAATGTAGCTGACTCCAAAATATACAAGCAGCTCATGCAGCTTAATACCAAAAAAGCAAATAGCCCAATCCATACACAAATGGGCGGAAGACCTAAATAGACATTTCTCCAAAGAAGACATGCAGATGGCTAACAAACATATGAAAAGATGCTCAACATCACTAATCATTAGAGAAATGCAAGTCAAAGGCACAATGAGGTATCACCTCACACTGGTCAGAATGGCCATCATCAAAACATCTAGAAACAATAAATGCTGGAGAAAAAGGAGCCCTCTTGCACTGTTGGTGGGAATGTAAGTTGGTATAGCCACTATGGAAAACAGTTTGGAGGGTCCTTGCAAAACTAAAAATGGAACTACCACATGACCCAGTAATCCCACTACTGGACATATACCCAGAGGAAACCATAATCCAAAAAGAAACATGTACCATAATGTTCATTGCAGCACTATTTACAATAGCCAGGACATGGAAGCAACCTAAATCCCCAGCAACAGATGAATGGATAAAGATGTGGCACATATATACAATGGAATATTACTCAGCCATAAAAACGAATGAAATTGAGTTGTTTGTAATGAGGTGGATAGACCTAGAGACTGTCATACAGAGCGAAGTAAGCCAGAAAGAGAAAAACAAATACCGTATGCTAACTCATATATATGGAATCTAAAAAAATGGTACTGATGAACCCAGTGACAGGGTAAGAATAAAGATGCAGATGCAGAGAATGGACTGGAGGACATGGGGTTGGAGGGAGAGGGGGCGAAGGGGAAGCCTGGACGAAGTGAGAGAGTAGCATAGACATATATACACTACGAACTGTAAAATAGATAGCTAGCGGAAAGTTGCTGTATAACAAAGGGAGATCAACTCAATGATGGGTGATGCCTTAGAGGGCCAGGACAGGGAGGGTGGGAGGGAGTCGCAGGAGGGAGGGGATATGGGGATACATGTAAAAATACAGCTGATTCACTTTGGTGCACCTCAAAAACTCCCACAAGAGTGTAAAGCAATTATATTCCAATAAAGAGCTTTAAAAAAAAAAAAAAGAAGAATGTAGCTGAATGGGAGGATCAACCTATGATGTCATTTAGGCTGCAACCCAATTCTTTGAGGAATTGAGAGCAACTATCCTTATCTTACAGTCTTTGCAAAACTAGAAATTTAGCTCCAGAGGCAGTTCACAATCCACCTATTCCTTTTACCAATCCCTATTTATCTCAAAAAGCTTATAAGTATTATAAACAATCTGGCCTTAGGAAACCAAAGCACTCCTTAGAAGAACTTGCATTCTTTTTCTATACCTTTGAGATATAAATGTTCTACAAACTTCAGGGAGATAATTCTTATCAGAAGGTAAAGGAAAGGGTCATTTGAAACCTAGGCAAATAAGAAATCTTTTAAGTGTCTTCCCCCAAAATATTAGTAAAAATGCTTTAGCCATCTGAGCGGATAACCTCAACTTGTTCCATCTACCAGCAAAACAACTTGGATTCAACTTATTTTACAACTAGTGAATTACTGTACCTGATTAATGGTAGCAATTTTAAAACATAAGCTATAAGGTCCCTGTTTGCAACTGTCTATTTATGTGTGTCTATGTAGATGTGTTGTAGATATATGGTGTTTTCTACCTTCAGAGGATATTGCCAAAATTAATTTGTAAAAGATCTCTATTTAATTGGCTCAAAGAAATTAAGCACTTATAAAAATTAAGTGAAATAAATAAAGTGAATAGATGTAAATGGAATAAAAGTTTTTAGGTGAACTTTTTAAACGGTTTCTCCAAATCTTTTTGGTAACCTGAAACCTTAAAGCTTTGCCAAGTTAAATTAAATCAAATGATGGATAGTCATTGAATATCCAGATCATTTCCAAATAAGATAAAATACTGAAATGTTAATTACTGAAAATAGGCTTATTCACTTTTGGCTTCCTTTTACAGGGAAACTAAAGATATTTGGGTCTCCTAGTATATATGGTTTCTGCCACACTGAAATACTTACTAAGAGAAAATTTAATTAAGAAAGTATAAAAAATTATAAAAAGTATTTATAAATTTGCCAAGCCATAGAATGCTAAAATAAAGAGTTCATAATTGTTTGTTTCTCTTTTTAAATAAATTTATTTATTTATTTTTTATTTTTTGGCTGCGTTGGGTCTTTGTTGCTGAGCACAGGTTTTCTCTAGTTGTGGCAAGTGAGGGCTACTCTTCATTGCAGTGCACGGGCTTCTCATTGTGGTGGCTTCTGTTGTTGTGGAACATGGGCTCTAGGTATGCAGCCTTCAGTAGCTGCGGCATGTTGGCTCAGTAGTTGTGGCTTGTGGGCTCTAGAGTGCAGGCTCAGTAGTTGTGGCACATGGGCTTAGTTGCTCCAAGGCATGTGGGATCTTCCCAGACCCAGGATTGAACCCGTGTCCCCTGCATTGGCAAGCTGATTCTTAACCACAGTGCCACCAGAGAAGTCCCTGTTTATTTCTTTATTTTCACTAAAAATTAAGGTTTTTAAGGGTTAAGAATTGTAATATATGTAATGAAAGTTACTAAAAATAATCAGGGAAATATCTCTGTATATAAAGAAAGATGTATGTTTTTGGCAAAAGAGGGTATTAGGAAAGGAAATGCATGTTGTTGAGGGAAAAGAAAGTAATTTTGCCCTAAAGCATGTGGCTGATTATTTCAGAAGGAGAAAGAGAAAAAAATTTGGACAAAATCTAAATGTTAAAAAAAAAATTTTGTAAAAAGTTTGCCAAAAAAAAATTCTCAGAAAAGAATTTTATGTGTGGTCAAGGCGACTAAGATTAAAATGAATTTAAGTAAAGAAAAAATGATGATGAGTTTTTAATTTGGTTTTCTCTCTGTTAAAAGGACAAGTATTATTGGATTGTTGGTCTTCTCTTAATAAGACACAGAAAAATGTTCTTCTTTACCTTTTAAAGTAATCTGCCTAGCAAACAAAAATTCTGTTTTGTCAAAATAATTTCCCATGTTGTCTTTATCAAGTCTTTGATTACTAAAGAAAGCTGAATCTTCTCTATTAAAAGACCTAAGGGTTTTGGGGGATTTTTTAAAACTATATAACTTTCTGTATTTGCCTGCAAAGTCTTTAATTATCACTATGCTTAAATGGATAACTAAGTATCATTTCACAGTGACCTATGATCCTATTTGACCAAGCATTTTAAAACCTTTTTGGGAAAACAAAAACAAAAAACCTTTTTGATAATTCTGACAAGCTTCCCCCAAATCAAATTCTGAACGAGGTCTTTTTTACCTCAAACTAACTTTGGTATTTTCCAGAGGGCCTCTAGAACATCTCAAGAGGTTTGTTTTCTCTCCTTAAAAAAAAGATGCTGAACTACTTAGACTTATTTGATATGATAAATTACATAGCAAGAATTGTCAAATAAGAAGTAATACTAAGCCTTTATGTTGTAATTGTATAGGTATATGTTATAAGTGTTTCAGAAACTATATGCAATTCCTGAAGTCTGATAGGTCCTGGTATATTACCATCATCATTCTAGTTATCATTTTACAATGTTGAGTGTCACAGAAATAAACAAATTTCCCTGTCAATTCCATTATAATAAACTCTCATCAAATCTCTAACAATGGGCATTTTTTAAAATAAATTTATTTATTTATTTTATTGGCTGTGTTGGGTCTTTGTTGCTGCACACTGGCTTTCTCTAGTTGCGGAGTGTGGGGGCTACTCTTCATTGCGGTGTGTGGGCTCCTCATTGTGGTGGCCTCTCTTGTTGTGGAGCATGGGCTCTAGGCGCATGGGCTTCAGTAGTTGTGGCACGTGGGCTCAATAGTTGTGGCTCATGGGCTCTAGAGCGCAGGCTCAATAGTTGTGGCGCACGGACTTAGTTGCTTTGCAGCATGTGGTATCTTCCAGGGACAGGGATCGAACCTGTTTCCCCTGCATTGGCAGGGGGATTCTTAACCACTGTGCCACCTAGGAAGCTCCAATGGGCATTTTTTAAAGTCATCTGTCATTTACAGGCAGTTATTGTTTTACTCAGATGCTTTTGCAAAAATGTTGCTGATGGCCAACAAACACATGAAAAGATGCTCAATATCACTAATCATCAGAGAAATGCAAGTCAAAGCCACAATGAGGTATCACCTCACACCAATCAGAATGGCCATCATCACAAAATCTGGAAACAACAAATGTTGGAGAGGGTGTGGAGAAAAGGGAACTCTCCTGCACTGTTGGTGGGAATGTACGTTGGTACAGCCACTATGGAAAACAATTTGGAGGTTCCTTAAAAAACTACAAATAGAACTACCATATGATCCAGTAATCCCACGCCTGGGCATATACCCAAAGAAAACCATAATCCCAAAAGAAACATGTACCATAATGTTTATTGCAGCACTATTTACAATAGCTAGGACATGGAAGCAACCTAAATGCCCATTAACAGATGAATGAATAAAGAAGATGTGGCATATATATATAATGGAATATTACTCAGCTATAAAAAGGGATGAGATGGAGCTATATATAATGAGGTGGATAGACCTACAGTCTGTCATACAGAGTGAAGTAAGTCAGAAAGAGAAAGACAAATACTGTATGCTAACTCACATATACGGAATCTAAAAATGGTACTGATGAACTCAGTGACAAGAACAAGGACGCAGGTGCAGAGAATGGACTGGAGAACTCGAGGTTTGGGAGGGGGCAGGGGGTGAAGGGGAAGCTGAGACGAAGCGAGGGAGTAGCACAGACACATATATACTACCAACTGTAAAATAGATAGCCAGTGGGAAGTTGTTGTATAACAAAGGGAGTTCAGCTCGAGGATGGAAGATGCCTTAGAGGACTGGGGCGGGGAGGGTGGGGGGGACTTGAGGGAGGGTGGGGGGGAGTCAAGGGAGGGAGGGAATACGGGGATATGTGTATAAAAACAGATGATTGAACTTGGTGTACCCCCCCAAAAAAAAATTTAAAAAAATTTAAAAAAATACATATATATAAAGCAGGATAAGAGATAGAGAGTGAGAGGAAATGAGGGGAGGAGAGCTAATTAGTATAAAGTAGACAGTAGTCAGGGGAGGCATCTCTAAAAAGACATTTGAGCAGATACACAAAGGAATTAGGGATTTCAGGGAAAGAGCACTCCTGGCAGAAGGAACAGCAAATGCAAAAGCTTGAGGAGGAGGTTTCCTTAAGAGTGTTTAAAGAGCTACAAGAGGCCCAGGGTGCCTGGAGTAGACTGAGGACAGGGACAGGGACAGAAAGTGAGATCAGAGAGGTGACGCAGGCCAGATTAGATAGGGTATTTGTTATCAACTAAATGTTTGTGTCCCACCAAAATTCGTGTTTTGAAATCCTAACTCATAATGTGATGGTATTAGGAAGTAGAGCCTTTAGAAGGCGATTAGGTCATGAGGGTGGAAGCCTCATGAAGGGGATTAGTGCCATTATGAAAGGTTCCAGAGGACTCTCTCACCCACTGCACTATGTGAGAAGTCGGCAGTCTGCAACCTGGAAGAGAGTCCTCACCAGAACTTAAACACACTGTCGCCCTGATCTCGAACTTGCAGCCTCCAGAACTGTGAGAAATAAATGTCTGCTGTTCATAAGCCAAAAAAAAAAAAAAATGTTGCTGAAAAGTGCTTCATCTTCAAAGAGATTCAGGGAAAGGACTCTGGTAAACACACGTTTCTGATAACTTTAAGATCATAAAACTGAACTGGGTAAGAATTTCCAGAACTAATAGAAAAAAAATGGATTAAAGCAGAACAAGAATTAATAACATAGGACTGAATGAACTGAAAAGGGTGATTACAATTTTTATTCCTTCTTGCTTGAAGCACTGCTGGTCCTTTAATGTTTTATTTTTCCAGATTTGAGGAAACTGTTTCTCTTAAGCTATGACTTACAACAATTTGGTAAAGCATACTTTTGTAAACAAAGATGAAACATTTACTTTTTCTCCCTACCTGATCCCTCCAGAATGTAGAAACTTTTGAGTACTCTTTTTATGGAAAAATAGTTATTTACATAAGTCCAATGAGAATCTGTTCTCCTTGTAACAGGACACAATTGGAAACACTGGTTACATTACCAAAGCTTTAACTGGAATGTTATATTTGAGAGAGATGTACATAGACTCAGAAATGACCAGATAGACTAAGGTTGACTTTATGGAGCCAATAAAGCCCCTTAGAAAAATCGACCTGGTGTCTTACTTACAAGGTTCCAGCAAAGCAGTCTTAAAAAGAAAGCATATGGTCAGTCACTATTCTTGCTACACCTGTGTAAATAATTGGGCCAAGTATAATGCAAACAAATTAGTTTTACTATGATTATCTTTGATTTTTAAAAATGGGGATAATTATAGAGAGAAAGATTATGTTTGCACTTTTGTAGGTATTAGATTTTAATCCTATTAATTGTCTCTGAGGTTTTGTTAAATACCTATAAATGAGACCAGATCTTGAATTCTTCTAGTTTCCTCAAATATCTGGCTATAACTCACCAAACTAATGTTTCTAATTTTCTCCTACCCTTCTGATTTGGAATCACTAAGAACAAAGACTGTCCTTAAATCTCCTTGGAAGGGACTATACCAGGTCTTCCTCACTACCCAGGTGGCAGCCAAACTTTAGAAGTTTGAACCCTGGGGACACATCTCATGGCTGAAGAAGGTTCCACCTGACATCTGGTCCTGCACAAATGCTAGAGACCTCCAAATCAAATTGATGAAGAAGAGAAGTAGCTGACATCAATGTGGACTGCTTCCTCCAAAGATAGTGGATCAAGACTTCATATTTTAAGGACTTCCCTGGTGGCGCAGTGGCTAAGAGTCTGCCTGTCAATGCAGGAGACATGGGTTCGATCCCTGGTCCAGTAAGATCCCACATGCCAAGGAGCAACTAGGCCCGTGCACCACAACTACTGAGCCTGTGCTCTAGAGCCCGAGAGCCACAACTACTGAGCCCATGTGGCACAACTGCTGAAGCCCACGTGCCTAGAGCCAGTGCTCCACAACAAGGGAAGCTGCCACAATGAGAAGCCTGTGCACCACCATGAAGAGCAGCCCCCGCTCTCCGCAACTAGAGAAAGCCAGTGTGCAGCAACAAAGTCCCAACACAGCCAATAGATAAATAATTAAAAAAAAAAACAAAAAGACTTCATACTTTTAAACACAAAACGCTTTCTTCCTCTCTTTTTTCCCTTTACTCTGGCATTGGCTTAAAAAGGTAACACCATCATCCATATCTCCCAGCCCACTGCTAAGGGAGGTAACTTTTCATTGCTAGATTTGTCATCATCAAAAAAACGGATCTGTTCATTTATAGTATTACCTTAGTTGGAGTGGTTTGTGCCCTGACAGGGTCTATCTTTGTCTGTGGTGATTATCATTCTCCTTGGACCTATGAATACCTGGATGGCTGGTGCATAACTGAGCAATGCCTCTTAGGTTACCTAACTGTCCACAGAGATATCTCATTGGTCAACACCCCTGAATTTGCATTGTCAAGTTAGAAAGAACCTACCAGGAGGTTTTCATGATTCAGGATTTGCTTTCTTTGGCAGGTCCTTACTTCCCTGGTTAGAAGTAAATGCAAATGAGACTATGATCAGGAACCTCTCCTTAACTCTCAAGACACTGCAGAATCTGTTGCTAAAGCAATAGCTGCTCAGTGAAACTCCTTAGACTCTCTGGCCAAAGTTGTTCTTGATAACTGGATAGCCCTTGATTATCTTTTAGCTTTGTAAAGAGGTGTCTGCTGTGGCCAACACCACCTGCTGCACCTAGATTAACATTTCTGGGGAGGTAGAAACTCAGCTACATAAGATCACTGAACACGTCACTTAAAAAGTTGACTCCTTCAATAGGGTCTTCCTCTGACTTAGATTTTCATTGGTTTGGGTCTTGGGGACCATGGCTTCGAAGTACACCCTAAACACTTGGAATTATCCAGCTTATCATAATCATAGTAGTCGCCCTGGTACACTGTATTCTCTCAAAAGCTTTAAATGCATGATTGTGGCCACTCACCACCAAGCAAATGATCTCCCTAACACGGGAACATCAGAAAAGGAATAAAGAGAATGACCAGCTTAAAAATTGTGAACCTGAAGTTGTAGCCTGTGCATATCACAGAGATTAAGCAAATAACATCATGACCTGTGAATAGCAGACAAAAGATCAACAAAAATTGTGTGAACTCAGAGCAGGAGCTGGGAGTGGCACCAACGTCTAATATTTTTATCATATCTCTCAGGCTGCCTGAGTCTGATGAAAAGGGAAGAATTATTAAAAAAGAGACAATAGGGACTTCCCTGGCGGTACAGTGGTTAAGAATCCACCTGCCAATGCAGGGGACACATGTTCGATCCCTGGTCTGGGAAGATCCCACATGCCTCAGGGCAACTAAGCCTGTGAGGCAAAACTACTGAGCCTGAGTGCCACAACTGCTAAAGCCCACGTACCTAGAGCCCATGCTCCACAACAAGAGAAGCCACCACGGGCTTCCCTGGTGGTGCACTGGTTAAAAATCTGCCTGCCAATGCAGGAGACATGGGTTCGATCCCTGGGCCGGGAAGATTCCACATGCCGTGGAGCAACTAAGCACATGAGCCACAACTACTGAGCCTTTGCTCTACAGCCCGTGAGCCACAACTACTGAAGCACACGCACCTAAAGCCCATGCTCTGCAGCAAGAGAAGCCACTGCAATGAGAAGCCCGCACACCACAAGGAAGAGTAGCCCCCGCTCACCACAACTAGAGAAAGCCCGTGAGCAACAACAAAGACCAATAGATAAATTAACTGAAAAAAAAAGAATCACAATCTTTCATGAAAAAAAAAAAGAGAAGCCATCGTAATGAGAAGCCTGTGCACCACAATGAAGAGTAGCCCCCACTCGCCGCAACTAGAGAAAGCCCACACATAGCAACGAAGACCCAAAGCAGAAATATAAATAAATAATTTTAAAAATATAAATAAATAAATAACAATAAAAAAGAGACAACAGGCCCAAAATGGAGTCACTTGTGCTAAGCTCCATGTCAGTAAACCGAGACTTAATACCTAACCTAACTGCAGTTTCAACCTCTCCTAGGAATGTAATCTTAACCAGTCTGGAATTTCCTGGCCAGCACCAGTGAGGTCCTCAAACTGATAGACCCCTGTCTTCCTCCAAAGGAAGGTGACCTTACCTGAAATAGTCCTTTCTTTTCATTTATGACTTCCTCGTCCCACTCCCTTTCTGCCTTTAAAAACCTCTCCTTTTCTGCAGCTTTTTGGAGCTCTTTTCTATTTTCTAGATGGAATGCTGCCTGATTCATGAATCATTCAATAAAGCCAATTAGATCTTCAAATTTGCTATGTTGAATTTTATTTTTTAACAGATTGCTGTTTAGTATTTTAAATTTTTAAAGCAAAAATAGAGAACAAATATTTTTTAGAAGAGCAATGTCCATTAGAGAAAATTTCCATTTGTCATAGCTTAAAGCATCAAACTTCAAAGCCAAAAATGCTAGATAGCCTTTGTAGGATCCTTAGCACTTAGAGAAAATGAATAAATGCATTTCTAAGTGGTCTCAAGGGAAGAAATAAAAGAAAATATAGTGTTCTCGAAGTGCTCTACAGGAAAAAAATAAGGCAATAGATTATTAATTCAAAACTCATTGATATAAAATTTTAAGTGTAAAGTGAAGTTCAGGAGAAGGAAACTGCAATGTTTAATTTTTGTTTTTTAGATAAATTCCAATTTTACAAGTCAGGGCAGCATATCAAAAGGAGCATGAACTTTGGAATCTGTCAGAGCTGGCTCCAATTCAGGCTTAGCCATCAACTAGTACATGACTTTGGGCAGCTCTTTCATCTAAGTCTCAATTTCCTCATATAGAAAAACAAATTAATCAAAGCTTCCTCCAAGAGTTTTGGTAAGAAACAGAAATAACAAATGTAGTAGGCACTCAATAAACGATAGCTGTTATAATTCTTCCCTATTGCATATCACAAAAGAATCAAAATAACAACAATAACAATAATAATACAACAACAATGCTACTTCTCTACATGGAAGGTAGATAGCCCACAAGACAGGGATAGCCTCAATTTTATATGTAGGCAACTCTTTCTCAAAAATGTCATGATACTCCAGAGGCAGAGAAATGTAGTGGGGCTGAATGACCAAGGTGGGGAAAAACCCTTCACACTAGTCCGAAGTAAGCTCTAGGCTTGGCTCTGCCACTTCTGTGTTCTTAAGCAAATCACTTTGCCTTTCAAAGCTTCAGTTTCCTTTTCTGCAAATTGAGAACAACCCTTCACAGGTGGTGAAGATCAAATGTATGTGAAAGTGTTTGTCAAACTATAAAAGCACAATGCAAATAAGAGGTATTTTACATAAGTACATTTAATTAAAGCTAGTTTCCAAGAATAGCAACTTTGGAAGCCATGACAAAAGGATGTAATGGTTGACAGCAAAAAACACTGTAGTCAGAACTCTTCAGGTTCAAATCCCACCTCCAACAGTTGTTAGTTTTATAACCTTGACAAGTACTTACCTCACTGAGCACAAACTTCTTCATCGGTACAAAAAGTAATAATAACACTTTACTCGGTTTATTGTAAGGATTAAGTAAAATGTATGTAGTACATTTTGAATACTCTCTGGAATACAGTTAGTAATGAGGAAATAATAACTATTATTTTCTATCAAGACCTTTTAAAACATTCATAGCCCTTGACACAGAAATTTCATGTCTAATCACCTGAATATGGGAATAATCCAAAATAAGGAAAAATCTTTACATGAAGAAATTCTTCAATGTGTCATTTATATTAGTTAAAAAAATGTCCAGTATGACAGGGATAATTAACTATATTATGGCCTATCCACTAATGAAACATTTAGTAATGGCTAAAATGATGTTTACAAAACATTTATAACAACTTGAGAAATGTTTACATAACAATATCTCAGTGCCAAAATCGAGGCTATAAAAAAATTACTATTTAGGATGATCAAAAATATACACTATACCAAAAAAAAAAAAAACTGGGTAGTAGAATGATGAGTGATTATTAATTATTTCCAACTGCTTTCCTATATCTTACAATATTTCTGAATGAGAAAAACTTTTTGTGGTAAATGTAAGTAAACACACTGCATCAGTTTTCTGTAGATATATCATTATGAAATTATAATAAACTGATATATTCAACAAGAGATAATGGAAGAATAAAAAGAATAAGGGAATACCTTGAACAAATACATGCTAATAAATAGATGAAATGAACCAATTCTTAAAAGGATACAAACTACTGAAAAAGACTGAAGAAGAAATAGAAAATCTGAATAGACCTATAACAAGAGTAGAAGAAGTAATTTAAAAACTACCCACAAAGAAAGGCCCATGCCCAGATGGCTTCACTAACAAATTCTACCAAACATTTAAAAGAATTAATCCCAATTCTTCATAAACTCTTCTAAAATATGGAAGAGAACAGAATACTTTCCAACTCAATCTATAAGGCTAGTACCACCCTGATATCAAATCCAGACAAAGACATCACAGGAAAAGAAAAAGAGACCAATATCTCTTTTGAATATCGATGCAAAAATCCTAAACAAAACACTAGCAAACTGAATCCAGTAACATATAAAAAGGATTATACAGAGAGCAAGGAAGGAAGGGAGGGAGGGAGGAAGGAAGGGAGATAGGGAGAGAGGGAAGGAGAGGGAAAGAAGATGACTAATAAGCAACAAGAGTACCTGGAACCAGGCATCCAGGTTGGTGAACACACGGTGGCTTGGAGAGGGCGTAGAAGCTCGCACCCCTTCCTGTAGCCTAACCTAAGCATCTTTTCTCATAAACCACTTCATACTGGCCACAAAGCTCAGGCCACCTGTCAACACTGGGAGGAGGTTTGTGTCCATCCGCTATGATGCCTCAACGTGCACCTTTGGCCACTTGCTCACCCGAAGACGTTTGAGGTGCATGACTATTTGATCACCCAAGCACAGGGATAATTGTCACATCTCACTATGACCACTGAGGAATTCAAGAAAAAAAACTCACGGAAACATCAGAAAACATTGGCCACAAGATCAACTCATGAAACGATACAAAGTTTTCCTACAGTGTTCTCCAAGATGATGGCAACAATGATGCGTCAAGGATGAAAGAAGCTACACTCTATAACAGAGCTCTATACATAACATATGTGATTAGAATACAAAAGTATCAAGGATACACTATTTTCTGAAATCAGTTTCCATTTCCAATAAATAATCTGTTACTAGGAATCATCTAAGATAAAGTCTGTCCCTCACAACATGCAAAAGTCTAATGTAGGAGAGGAATCAGATGGCAGAGTAGAAGGATTTGGAGCTCACTTCCTCCTACAAATACATCAAAAATACAACTACATGTGAAACAATTCTCACAGAATACCTACTGAAGGCTGGCAGAAGATATCAGACACCCAAAATCGCAAGAAAGATCTCCATGTAAACAGGAAGACCCCTCAATGTTTATATCTGGATTCATATTTAAAATGGAAGAGATTTCATCCTTCATATTCCCCTATAAATTCTCAACATGGAACAGAGACTCCAGTACCTGCCATGTTCTCAATAAGTATTTCCGGCAGAATGAATGAATGAAACCACTGTACATATTACTTCATATTACATAAAGCCACATTTATCGTTCAGAGTATTGTGCTTTCCCAATATTTTCATGCATCATGAATACAGGTGTATTATATTCAGGAATAAGCAGAACAATGCTTGTTTAAAAAAACAGAGTTTAGGGGATTAAGAGGTATAAACCACTATGTATAAAATAAGCTACAAGGATGTAATGTATAACATGGGGAATATAGCCCATATTTGATAATAACTATAAATGGAGTATAACCTTTAAAAATTGTGAATTACTGTATTGTTTACCTGAAACATATAATATACATCAACTATACTTCAATTAAAGAGAAAAAACAGAGTTTATAAAGGTAATACATGCAAGACCTCTTCAATAAAGCCAGTTGGCAACTGCAAACAGGAAAAAAAAAAAAAAAAAACGGGATTATATACCATGATCAAGTGGGATTTATGCCAGGAATACAAAGTTGGTTCAATATCTGAAATTCAATTAATGTACATTATGTCATAGAATAAAGACCAAAAATTACATTATCATCTCAATACAGGCAGATAAGGCATTTGACAAAATTAATTACCATTTTTTAATTTAAAAACATCAATAAACTAGGATTAGGAATGAACTTCCTCAACCTGATAAAGAGCATCCACAAAAAGTTACAGCTAATATCACACTTCAAGGTGAAAGACTAAATGCTTTCCCCCTAAGATCAAGAACAAGACAAGGAAGCCTACTCTTGCTTTTCCATTTAACAGTAACAGAGATTGTAGCCAGGATAGTCAGGCAAGAAAGTGAAATCAAAGGCACAGAATAGAAAGGAAGAAGCAAAACTTCCTCTCTTTGCAAATGACGTGATTTATAAATAGAAAATCCTAAGGAATCTACTAAAAATCTATTAGAGCTAATAAATGAGTTTAGCAAAGTCTCAGGTACAAGTTCAATCAATATACAAAAATCAATCGTTTTTCTGTACACTTGCAATCAACAACCCAAAAATGAAATTAAGAAAACAATTCCATTTACAATAGCATCAAAAAGAATCAAATACTTGAGGCTAAATTTAACAAAAGAAGAGTAAAACAAACTCTGAACACTATAAAACATCACTGAAAGAAATTAAAGACCTAAGTAAATGGAAAGATATCCTGTGTTCGGGAAACAAATGACTTAACTGTTAAGACGACAATACTTCCCAAACTGATCTACAGATTCAGTGTAATCCACATCAACAATCCAGATGGTTTCTTTTGAGAAATTGATCCTAAAGTTCATATGGAAATGCAAGAGACCCAGAAAGCGAAAACAATCTTGAAAAAGACAAAGTTGAAGGATTCACACCTCAAATTTCAAAACTTTCTACAAAGTCTACAGTAATCAAGACCTCAAGTATTGGCATAAGGATGGACATACAGATCAATGGAATAGAACTGAGAATCCAGAAATAAACCCTGACAGTTATGGTCAACTGATTTTTTACAGGAGTATCAAGATCATTCAATGGGGAAAGAATAGTATTTTCAACAAATGGTGCTGGGACAACTAGATATTCACATGCAAAGGATAAATTTGTATCCCTACCTCATACCATATATGAAAATTAACTCAAAATTGATCAAGAACTAAATGTAAGTAAGACCTAAAAATACAAAATTCTTAGAAGAAAACATATGCAAAATTAATCTTGAATTTTGTGCCCTAAAGCACAAACAACCAAAGAAGAAATAAATTGGATTTCATCAAAATTAAAACCTTTGTGCTTCAAAGAACACCATCAAGAAAATGCGAAGACAACCCACTGAATGGGAGAAAATATTTACAAATCATATATATGATATGGAACTTGTAACTAGAATATAAAAAAAAAAAACTCTTACAAAAAAAATAAAAATAAATAACAATTAGAAAATTAGCAGATGATCTGAATAGACATTTCCTCAAAGAAGATCTACAAATGGATAATAAACACATGAAAAGATGCTCAACATCATTAGTCATTAGGGACATTCAAATAAAAACCCTAATGAGATATCACTCCATACCCACTAGGATGGGTATAATCAAAAGGACAGACAATAAAAAGTGTTGCTGAAGATGTGGAGAAAAAAGAACCCTCATACATTGCTGGTGGGAATGTAAAATGGTGCAGCCACTTAGGAAAACAGTTTAGAAGTTTCTCACAATGTTAAACACTGAGCTACCACATGATCCAGCAATTCTACTCATAAGTCTATACCCAAGAGAAATGAAAATATGTCTTACATAATAAGTTGTACATGAATGTTCATAGTAGCATTGCTCATTATGGTGAAAAAGTAGAAACTATCCAAATGCTCATCAACTGATAAATAGATGAATACAATGTAACATATTCAATACAATGGAATATTATCAGCAATAAAAAGGAATGAAGTTCTGATTCATGACACGTGGATGAACTTTGAAATACTATGCTGAATAAAAGAAGTCAGACACAAAAGACTCCATATTGTCTGATTACATTTATATGAAATGTCCAGAAAAGCCCAAATCTATAGAGACAGAAAGTAGATTGTGATTGCCTAGGGCTGGGGAAGTATAGGGTAGGAGAGTAACTGCTAATGGTTTTGGGGGCCTGTGATGAAAATGTTCTAAAACTGATTATGGTGATGGTTGTACAACTCTATGAATAAACCAAAAATTCACTGAAGTTTAGACTTTAAACTTGTGAATTGTGTAGTATGTGAATAATAAAGCTGCTATTATTAAAAAGTGATCCAGGAAAAGAGTCTGGCATTTCCTTAAAAAGTTAACCACAAAATTACCATATGACATTGAAATTCCACGACTAGTTATATATCCCAAAAAACTGAAAACATGGACTCAAATAAGTACACATACACTCATGTGCGTAGCAGCACTATTCACAATAGCCAAAAAGGGGGGAAAACCCCAAATTTCCATCAAATGAATAGACTAAAAACTGTGATATATACATACAATGAAATATTATCCAGCCTTAAAAAGGACTGAAGTACGGATACATGTTATAGCATGGATGAACCCAAAAACATCATGCTAAGTAAAAGAAGCCAGACAAAAGGGTCACATCGTGTATGATTCTATTTACGTGACATGTCCAGAACAGGTAAATTCATAGAAAAAGAATACAGACTGGTGGTTGCCAGATGCTGGGGGAAGAAGGAAATAGGGAGAAACTGCTTAATAAATGAGGAGTTGTAATTTGGAGTGATGGAAATGTTCAAGAGCTGGACAGAAGAGGTGGTTACACAACTTTGTGTAAATGTCACTGAATTATTCCTTTTAAGATGGTTAATTTTGTGTTACTTTTCACCTCAATAAAATATTTAAAAGAAACAGGAATCACAGGGACTTCCCTGGTGGCATAGTGGTTACGAATCCACCTGCCAATGCAGGGGACACGGGTTTGATCCCTGGTCCAGGAAGATTCCACATGCCACAGAGCAACTAAGCCTGTGCGCCACAACTACTGAGCCTGTGCTCTAGAACCTGTGAGCCACAACTACTGAGCCTGCATGCTGTACAACAAGAGAAGCCACCGCAATGAGAAGCCCACTCACCACAACGAAGAGTAGCCGCTGCTCACCACAACTAGAGAAAGCCCACACGCAGCAATGAAGACCCAATGCAGCCAAAAAATGTAAAAATTTTTTAAAATTTGAAGAATGAAACAGGAATCCAAAAATCAAAGCTAATGTTTCCATTCACATGTAACATTTTAAAAGTTGAAAAGCATTTCAAAGAGAGAGAATTTACATTTACAAGTTGGGCTTGGCTTTTTTTTAACCTAAGAAATTTGGCTAAATTTTTAAAACTCTGGGTAATCTTAGATATAAAAAGAGAATCACTCTACTTTCATAATAAATTACTACCATGGAATTAGTTCAGTTGGAACTTTTGAAAGATTTATTTCATGACATGCTTACAGATTTGAAAGAGTTAGTGCATCTCCTGTTGCCCCACTGTCAGAGATTAACTTGCTAACTCACTGGCACAAGTCAGCTGGGAGGGAGACCGGCATTTGATTCCCAAAGGAAAACATCCCGCGCTAATTAGAATAGAATACTCTGCATCCTAAACGCTGCATCTTAAGCCTGAGTAAACTGCTAAAAGCAAGATGTGGAATAGAAATTGGGAAAATCACCTATAACCTAGATAACAAAGGAGTGGAGTTTAAGAGCCAATTATTCACACAATCATCCCGGCTTGTTTTGGGTTTAATTTGCACGTGGAGACTATGCCCATTACACACTCAAGTGAGTTTCAACTAGATTCTAGTATCTATGGGAAAGAAGGTCAGTATAAAATAAACAAAGGAAATACTGAAGCCTCTAATTACATGGGGGTAGTGTGTGGGGGTGAGGCACATCATCTATTTAGAAACAACACACTTTTCGAGAAGCAGATGATCTAGCGTTTCTCAAATTCTACCTAGAATATTCTAAAAACATGCAGCAAGTCTCATGAAGTTCTGTACTGAATAGCTATAAAAAATAATCTGATCATTGAGTTATAAAATCTAATAAAAATTCAATGATGCTACCAAATTTCACATAGGTATGGATAGAGCTATTTATAAGCATATTGAATAAACAGATATAAATTTACAGAGAGGCTTTCTTGTTCCCTGCCACTGAGTTTTAAATTGAGATTTTATACTGGTACATTTTCAACTGAAATCAAATCAAACATAAAACATCTCTCACATAATACTTTATGGCACATCATAAATTCAAAGCCACATCTTCCTAAAGGTAGTTTCCTACGTTATCCCAATATTTAACCTCCAGTTCAAGTGATGATGCCTCGTGCAAAATCACTCTGGGCAGCTTGAGAACTGTGTGTGTAAATGAGAAAGGGGCAGAGCGTGAATTCATCCAGGAAGACAGGCACACTCCTAGCCACTCACCTTTCTCAGATTTCTTGTCTTTCATTGAAGATGAAGTTCTACAGCCCATGTCTTCTATATCAAGTATGTTCGTGAATTCAACTTATTCTCAAACAGTGTGAAAAGTGCTTCCCTTTATGCTGCAAGGAGTCCCTCTTGACTGATCCACTTCGGTCATAGATCCTGATGAGGACACATGAGGGAGGGAGGAAAGCGCCCGTTAACAACAAGGTATCTAAAGGCTGCTCAGCAGGATTCATTTTATGCTTCTTCTCAGCTGCTGTTCATTATGTGATGTGGAAAGCGATCAGACATAATCTAATCCTGGTTTATTTTCTAAAACACAGCAGCAGCAACAGAACAGCTATAGATTGCTTTTTTGCAACACATAAATTGTATTTTCCCCGTGTCTAGGTCAGATCAATACTCTATAAACTAAAGCATTAAAATGAAAAGTGGAAAGGTAAGAGCATACAATTTTCTAATTGAAATATAGGGAATGGGATATGAAGGATCTGACATAATTTAACTGTTTTGGTTTTAAGCTCAAAATAATTAAATCTATTTGGGTTTTTAGAAACATAAATTGGAGAATGGCGGAGACAACAACATATTTATACAACTAGGCCAAAATTCAAATCAAAATGAGTTGACACTATTTCTCAGAATCAGTCAGGGCACTTGTCTGAAAAAAAAAGGAGGCTTCAAGGCCTCCCCGGAAACTAAGGTATCAGAATCCAGGGAGTGCCCTTTTCAAACAAGCTCTCTGGGCATTTCTGAGGCCCCTCCAAAGTCTGCCCTCACACTCACCAGGCCTTCCAATGGGTTAGCTGAGACTGCTAGCAACATTGGATCTTCCACAATCACTCCATGGGAGTTTTCAACAAAATTCCTTTCTGTAGTAATCCCACTTCATGCCTTTTTAGGGTGATATTTCCTTTATTTCGTGATGCTCCAAACCAGGCTGAGCTAATCTATTTGCATTTCTTGATAGTAACAAAGTCAGAGAACAACTGACTTGGGACTCTGCCAGGCATGCTATTTTTCTGTTAGTGTTACACTAAAAGCTTCAAAATTGCGACTCAATGAAAGAATGGGGGGGAAATGAGCAAAATATTTGAATTATGGAAATATTTTTAAAACAATAACCTTAACAGATATTGTGATCAGAGCTAGGCTTGATTCTATTGTGTACTGAATTAATTAACCCTCCTAAACTTTGGGTTGTTTCCAAATTTGATAGGCATTTCTTACATATCTCTCTTATCTATATCATGGGTAAAGAATGTTAACAGGGTCAGCTCTGAGGGCAGAAAACCCTTGTGGCATTCCACTCCAGAACAATCTCTAGGGTTACCACAGACCCATTACATTCACAATCTCGGAGCATATTCGTTCAGTTAGGTGGTAAATTTACCCATTGTAAGTATCCACTTACTTATCTATGAGACATCCTGGTAAATTTCGCTAAATATTTTAAGGAAATTAAGATAAACTGACATTCCAGGCTAGCCAGCAGCAGAAGAAGAAAAAGAAGAAGAGGAGGAGGAGAAGGAAGAAAGGAGGCAAGGAGGGAGGGAGGGAGGGAGGAAGACAGGACGGAAGGAAGGAAGGAAATCAGTTTGCCATTATTTTTAATAACAGAATCATAGACGTTTAAAGGTGGTAGAGACTTTTAAAATTACCTAGAATTTACACAAAGTGCAAGAAAGCCAAGCCCCTTGCCTAATGTCATATAGACAAATTGGCTGTCAAACTGTTGCATATTCACATCACCTGGGGAGCTTTTAAAACTCCCAATGCTCAGACAGCACTGCACCAAATTAGAGTCTCTGGGGATTTAAAACATAGCAATGCCTGGGCCCCATCCCCAGAGATTCTGATGAAATTGGTATTGAGTGGGGGTTGGGCATCAAGAATGTTAAAAGCTCCCCAGGTTATTCTAACATGCAGCAAAGCCTGACATTCTCTACTGGAAAAAGTGTTCTAGTGAACCCATGGTGATACCTAGTGATCATCACATTTTCCTCTAAATGCTTTGACTCCATCTGTTTGGAACAGAATTTTTCCAGAGGTCATGTCAGGCTTATAAGGCAGTGGCTTCTGGCATCTGCTCTCTTCTTGTTTTTGAAATTGGGGCACTGCTTACCCATCGCCTCCATTCTCTCCATTTTCAGACATTTCTCAAAGGTTATCTGCAGTGCCTATGAGAACATGTATGCTGGGTTCTTTGTCACCCTTCGAAGTACTTCATATGGTCCTGGTGAGTTTCTCCAAGTGCCTAGACCTATGCTCTCCTACGTGAGTATCACAAAACTTACCAGGGGAGATTATTTTAAAATGCAGACTCCCAGACTTTACTACTATACTTGAATTCAAGCAGTCCAAGGGGGCCTAGGAATTTGCAATTAAAAGCGCACCCTTCATGGGACTTTGACACAAGCACTCCCCATATCTCAGTTTGAGAAACACTGCTCTGTATATCTCCCTTGGGCTTTGCTTCTATCTTTATGCTATTTTTTTCTACCCCTTTTTATGAATACATAAGAGTTAGGCATTGAGTAGGCAACACTGATGCAATGATAGGAAGTAATATATTTCAAACTCAATTTTTTTCCAGAAAAAAAAAAGCAATATCTCTGCAAAGGCATTTGGTTCTCAGCCACTCCTCAATCAATTCATTACACAACAAACAAAAGTCCATATAAAAGATTCACTAGGAACTAAAAAGCATCAAACTTGAGTATATTTCTGCTAGACTGTAAGCTCCATGGGTACCTTTGTTTCTAAATACTCCTTGAATCTCTGGCACCTACACAGTGCCTTTCACATAGTAGGTGTTTGATAAATGCCAAATGAATGAATGAATAAGGGAATGAATATTTCTACGCCAGGGTCCTTTAAAAAATTAATGCTAAAAGTAATTATTAGTCCATCATTTTGTGCACAGATACATGCTATTTGATTACACAAAGGCCTTTTATTAAACCAGAAAATGGATAGTACTTATATATTCATTTTTAAAGAAAAATTTTAAATCATGATAGAAAGGAATGAGAATTGTTCTAGAATTCTTGGGTTATTAGAAAAAAATAATTTGCTATTAGAATTTTTACATTATTAAATAATAATAATTTAATTTCCTTAGGTAACAGGTAAAACAGAACCAAAGAGTCAGCTCATTTTAATTCTCACCAGAACGAAGAGCTGGTTAAGACCAGGTGCCACTTACTGCTCCCACACACTGCCCAATCTTGACTGCAATCATCCACTTAAAGGCTGAGAGGGACACACATTTGTAAGCAGTGTATGGACCTTTGAGGACAACCCTGAGTGGTGCAAAGCTGATAAAAATGATTTGGGAATTTTCCATTATTTGGGACAATCTAAGCTTCTTCCATTCCCTGCCCTCTGTCAGCATTAGATAAGCACTTAGTGTGCTAAAGAGGTCTCTGAAGAAATGATTCCCTAGGGCCTGAAAAGGGTTCTCCAGCTCAGGAGGTGGGGAGTCTCTACAGCATTTACAAAGACCCTAGGACGCCGTAGTCAGTGACATAAACCACTGAAAAGGTGGACCTTGGCAAAAAAAAAAAAGCTTGAAACTTGCTCAGTGCTGCTGCCCCTACCAATATATACCAAGGATGGTTTAAAGCATAAACATAAAATAGTGACTCATCATTGGCACTCACTTATAATTTGCAAAAGGAAATTCTTCCAAGGCTTCTGCTAAAAGCTTTTTACTGTGCGTGGGGGGGTGGGGGGGAGCGGGGGAGAACTGGAGGGTAGGGACTGTTTGACGTTGTTCAGTTCTTTTCATCTTAACCACTATTCATTTCCCAAGGTGAAAATACAAGGAAAGAACAAAAGATGGCCCTTGGAACCAACCCAATCTTGGCCTCCAAGCACCTTCTAAGTGCTAGCCCAGCCTCCCCGAGTTCTTCTTCATTCCTGATTTTCTTTCAAAGTACATCTCTATTGAACGCCCACACCTTGGCTCAGCCACCTTGACCTTGATTCTGCTCTGCCTCTGGCATTCTAGATGTAACTTGTGTGGTTTCCCATGCTAGAAGCTCAGCTTTTCATAGAGATGCTGACTTTTGTGAGAAATTTGTACTCTAGCTCTGACCCCAAGAAACCCAAAACCAGAACCCATAGTCATTCAACTATGGGTTGAATGGGAGGTGAGCAGGTCTAATTTTTCCCCCTTGGACTGTGAGACAAGAGCATGAAGGACAGATACCTCTTCAGGCTTACCCTGCTACATTCTTTGGCATTCATCAAAACAGAGGTTCTACAGCCTGATGTCTGTGGACTAAAGATAACGAAGGGGCACAGAGCTGGGTACAGGAGTCCCTGGCAGACCGCTCTAGAGAGGCCCCTTCCAACACTGCCCTTCCAGTAGAACACTGTAACACTTGCTCCTGTCTGGGGTCTTAAATGAACAAGGGGGGTTCTGTAAGACTGAACTGGTGATTATTCCTGAGTCCATGAAAGGATAAGAATAAAGAGGAAATGATACTGACCACCAGAAGGTATCTGAGGCTGTGTGTTGTTCTACCAGACAGGATTGTAATCAGGAGGCAGCTAGACCTAGTGCTAGGTTTTCCAAAGTGTGTTTGTGGAAGAGGAGTTCTATGTGGTTTATGATTCTAGAAATAAGACAAAAAAAAGTCCCACCATCAAATAAGTTCAGGAGAAGTAGGATTAAACAGGTTCCTTGACTGCAGGACTCCTCAGAGCCTTATGGAGGTTAACATGCATTTCTAATATGAATCTCTAAGAAAGAGCTATTTATTGTGTCCACTCTTTCCCAAATAGCCTAGCAGGGGACCCTTTTGAGGTAAAGCATTTTAAGAACATCTATTGTTCCTAACTACCTAATGCTGGCCCAATGGAGACTAGGGTTTAGAAGTCAGACAAACCAGAGTTTAAATTTTTCTCAGCCAGTCATTAATTCCTCTGCACCTCAGTTTTCTCATAAGAAAATAAGGATAATAACACCTACCTTACAGACTTGTACTAAAGGCTTATGAGAAGATCAACGGTGGAAAAAACCAGCTGGAACAAAGAGCAATTCTTCTTAGCTAATGAGTTAGGAGGAGCCATGCATGGGTGGTACCCACAGTGGTCGAAGTGTTGAAACAAAATGTGTTTGCTCGTATCTGTTCCTTCAGAATGCACTGTCCGGGACCTCCCAGAGACTAAACCCCATGGGTGTCTACCAGTTCTGGGATAACTATAGACTCACAAAGAAATGGACTGTTTTCCCCTGAGAGTCCTAAGATCAGAAAAAATGCTTTATCAGTAAAAATAATAACAGCTAAAACCACTACTATTTATTAAGGGACTATTTACCCAGCACAGTGGGTACTTAATATTTCTATTATTCCAGTTAATCCTCACAGCAACTTTCAAGGAGATATCATCACTTCAGTATTAGAGATGAAGAAACTGAGACTGAGAAATTAAATATCAGACTCCATGGCACAGCTGATCAGTGGCAGAACTGAAGACTCACTCTGTTTAATGCCTAAAGAACAAAAATGTCCACCAAAAAGTTAGCTATGCCTTGGTTTCAGGACCCCATCCGATCAATCTATAGAAGCACTAAATCACTAAAGAGAATTCTTGAACATTGCAAGGAATTCTGTTTCCCTTTCTTACAGATAGATGGAAATCCTGTGGTCCTCTGTGACAACAAGAGGGCCAGGGAGCTAGAGGAAGATTTCTGAATATGAAGTTGTGTAGTGGGCAATGACCCACGAGCGGCCTGGAAAGATTTCTCAAAGTACCCCCTCCCTCATTTTCTAGCTCTCACCCAAGTGACCACAAAGTTTTCCCAAGTATCACGTTCATTTGAAATAGACTACAACCCTTCAGAATGCCAAGTCACCTGTACACATTTTTAAGATGATGATAACTGATGTGCAATCAGCATCTTTGAGAGAATCATTCTGAGAAATTGCAAAGCAATAAAATAAACTTCAAGGAGTGCACATTTCTTGTTCCATTGCTACACACTGTATGTTTATAATGTAGACTTCTGCTTGCCCAAGATACCTAAGAACAAACAAACATATTACCTGTTTCTTCTGCTTGGCCGATACAGAGGTTTATCCTCACCCCAGGTGTTTCAAGAGAAACAAAATCGAAAAAAAACTTCTCTATGAGGGATGCAGAGATCTGAAAGAAAAGAGGTACAATTCCAGCTCTCTCTGGAACATCCCCCTACACACACACACACACACACACACACACGAACTCACATACTCACACGCTCCATACACCTCACATCTCTGCAGCTCTCTGCAGGGAGAGCTCTTGTTTAAATAAATCAAAAAAACAAATATACATGCATACACACAAAGAAATAACTCCAACAGGCTTTGTCTTTCAGCCTGGAAGGCAAGCCCAGAGCTGCAGATCTGGGAGAGGCTGGGCTGGCCTCTGAGCCGCAGCTGTCTGCCCCAACCCTGCCCTGTTACCAGCAAAGAGATAAAGGGATGCACTCAAGTAATGGGCTGTGGTCACATGACTGCTTCCAAGGGGACTTGGCTTTGTATAGGCAGGACTTGGCGACTGTTCGCATAAACAATCTGATCAGTACAAAATACAAAATAAATTTTGGTAAATAAGGGCAGAAAAGCATTTAGTGGCTGACTCTTTAGGTCAACTGAGGATAATTTTTAGGAAACATTACAGAAACCTGGGCACGTGGGAACACTAAATATTCCTCCTTAGGACTTGAAAAGGCATGGGTTTAAGGGAGTAGCCTTTGGGTGCTGCACTGAAAATTGATTTCTATGACATTTTTATTCCTCCAGTTATTCAATTAGCTGCTTGTTGGAGAATGTGAAATGGAGTCTCCCAAAAATTGAGTTCCTCTGTGGAGTTTGTGATTAACCTCTCTATCCAAAACTTTATTCCCTTTCTTGCCCCGTATCTGTTCCTCTCAAGTTGAGGAGTATCAAAGAAAAAGGAGGCTTGAAACTGAGCAGGACCCTGTGGGGCCCTCCCAGGTACAAAAGCCCCTCCATGTCCCTTGTTTCTTGTTTGTGGAAAAAGGTTTTAGTTTCCTAGGCTTCCCTGAGTTCCAAAGAGCAGATGCAAGCAGTTAATGATGAGGACAACAGTGACAGGACTCCTAGTTCCTCCAGAAGGGATACAGATAATCTGACGCATATGTCGGAGTTGTTCTGCAGAAACCAAGACCACCGCACCCAGTGGAGGATGGTGGCTTCATGCTGACCACAAGTATGTAGACCCCAGGCTGGCTGGAATCAGAAGGTTGAGATTCCCAAAACACCACCCTGCTACCTCACCACTAACCAATCAGAGGAAGGTCCACAAGCTGATCACGCATCCTATGACCCTCTCCCCTAACATTGTCTTTGAAAACCCTTGGCTGAAAGCCATTGGGGAGTTCGGGTCTTTTGAGCATGAGCTGCCTGTTCTCCTTGCTTGGCGCCCTGCAATAAACTTACTTTGATACAAACACCCGCTGTCAGAGTTTGGCTTTCTGCGCCACAGGCACACAAGCCCTTGCTCGGTAAAAAATATATCTGTGAAAGGGAGATTCACCTCCCATCATCAGCAAAATGGAAAAGGAAAGTTGACCTGTGATTTTGCTGAGTTTGAGAAGGAAGAGGAGGAAGACATGACTGAAAAACTGAAGTGCCAGTCTCAGTACTAGATGTCACCAGCCTCGGTTCTGTTGTCTTTTGAGGCAATCCAGAGGTGAGTGATCTTGTTCCTAGAGTCTCATGCTGACTGCAGCTGCACCAACAGCAATATTCCTCCCAATTCTTCCTACTGGTTACACACCATATGTGTTTTTGAGCTTACTGGCCTTAGGCATCGTAAGCTAGGATTTAAAGGTCTCCAGCCATAATCATTTCATAACCCCACCCAAGCTGCTCTTTAGCCAATTCCTTTCTGCAATTGAGAGCCACAGGGGATCCAGTAAAGTTGTTACCTAGCTTACTATTTAATCTAATGGAGTCACTTTAAAAATAACTGGAAAGGCAGTTCTGGGCTTCTGTACTCCTATTAGCATATTAAATATTATCAGAGGGCCTCATTATGAGGCAATACAACCATACAGGTTTCCATGGCAGGGACTCCAAGACTAGAACCTGATGAGGCTGCCATACACACTGTAAATGATAATATAACTACCTAGGCTCCCCAAAAATAGTGAACAATGTTGCTATATGGCTGGGTTTCCAGCCAAATGCCTATTCAATCCACGTGATTAAATGATGGCTATGTCTAGATACAGTTGTTCAAATGTCACCTCCTCTGTGTGAAGCCTTTCCTGAATCACCAAAGGGGAGTTAGTCATTCTGTCTTCTGGCTCTCAAAGCCATGCGTGTGTCCAATTATAGAACTTCCCAAAGTGTGCTGTAATTTGTCCTTTCACATGTGAAATCCTGAAGGAAAAGGATCCATTTCATTCCTCTTGGCATCTCCAACTCCAAAAGCATAAGAGGTACTGAAGGGGAGCAGGTTTTGCCACCCAAAATATGCCACTTTGGCATGAGGATTATTTTGAGCTAGAGGCAATTAAAAACCCAGCAGATTCAGGAAAAACTCTTTACCTCCCCCTCAAGTGCCTAAATTTACATTGGAAAAGGGCCCTGTACCAGGAAGAGAACTATTACCAGAGCTACCTTTTTACCTAAGAAACTTATCTGCATAACAGGGCAACCTTTGTTTTCCAAATCTCTCCTCTGACTTCCTGCAAATGGCCTTCCTTTTCTTTGTATCCCCAGAACCCCCATCCCTTTCCTTAGCTTAGAACTTTATATAAGCTTCACTTACCTGGCTACCTTTTGAGTCTTCATATCTTTATGGGATTCCCATATGTACATAATTAAATTTGTTTTTCTCCTGTTATTCTGTCTTATATCAATATAACTATTAGACTAGCCAAAGAACATAGAAAGAAAGAAGGGAAAATTTTTCTGCACCTACAGTGCTCACTAAATATGTGTTTAATCACAGAAAGAAAGGAAGGAAAGAACTTATGATTTAGGTCGTTATTTGAATAGCCAGTCTCTGGATCATGAACCGGATTGGCTGTGACCTTTGTGTGATTTGCCTAAAATTTAGAATCTGCTTAAAATGAAGAACTTCACCATATTTTTCCATTGTATGAAGAACACTAAAATGTTACTTTGAGCACCATAGAGTCCTGTAGCCAGCCTCCAACTGTTAAATGAGCCAGCATTGATATGTGGGAACAAATCACAATAATGATAATAACATTTATTGAGCACTTACCATGTTCTAGGCACTTGCTCATTTTAAACGTTAACCTTTTAATCCACACACCATCCTATGAGGAATATACCATTATTATCCCTACTTACACATTAGGAACCATAGCCCAAAGTCAAACAGCAAATGAGTGGCAGAGTTGGGATTTGAACTTGGGCACTTAGACTCTAGAACATCTACTTATGATCATTACACTATACAGCTTCAGTGAGTACCTTGTGTGTTTGCAAATGAAGCTTCCAGCCTCTTCGCAGATGTTCTCTGACTTTCCTCCAGGTAGGCAGGGATGTGTTCTTCCAGCCGGAAAAAAAGAAAAAAATGATGGGCAACCCTAATGTTAACTCACTCAATAACACTTATACCACCAATAGGCAAGGTGGGTCAATTTATCTCTCAATAGGCACATCAGGAAAGGTGAAGAGTTCAATTTCTCCCTTGGAAAAAGCCGTAGAAATATCAAATCATCCTGAACTAAGATGCCCTGTACTCTTCTATTCAATTCAACACACTTTTACTGAGCTCCCCCTATATGGCAGGCACTGCACTGAGGGGCAAGGACATAAATGGTGAACAAAATGGATATGATTAGGTGAGGCAAACACATAGGTAAATAAGAAATCAAAATAAAATTACAAACAAAATTTTAATATAAGCTCCAGGAACCTAAAACAATGTCAGGCACATAATAGGTATTCATTATATGAACTATATGAATGAATGGAAGCAACACAGTATGAGGAAATCTCTAATAGGACAGCTAGGGGCACAGAGAAAGAGCCCTATCCCAGAAAGGGGGATGAAGCAAGGCTTTCTAGAAGAACTGATGCCCTGAGACCTGATGATTGTACAGCCAGAAGCTAGGAGTTAACCAGAAGAAAAGAGGTGAGGGAGAAAAGAGTATGATCTTGTAGATACATATTTAATAAGGATGTGAAATGGGAGAGGTGAAACAAAAATCAGAATGAACTAAGTTCCTAATTATAATGCTGCAATTAGACTTATAAGCAGATAGAGAAAACTGTCCATCTGCTATGATTGAAAAATGGTGGCTTCTCCACCTCTGCAGGCTGGACTTACTCTTTCTTGGCTGTCTTGGTGCTCTCCTTCCTTTCTCACTTCCCCCCTCCCCTACTGGGTTTGCCTTCACCTTCCTAATAAACTTGCTCTCAAATGCTTGTCTCAGAGTCAGCTTCTGAGGGAATCCAAACCAGGATGCTCAGTTAGTCTATGGTAGTAGCAAGTTATAGAAAGACAGAGAAGAACAGAGAAGGCTGGTTTTCTCACAAGGGAGAAAATGGGCATTGCAGGCAAACCTCTACTATTTCACAAGCTTCCTGGAGTTGGCCGCAGTTCCAGTTTCTACCAAGGAGAAGTCATTCTAATGGACAGCTCCTGTTATTGGTCATGACACACCCTATGCTAGAATCTAGGCAAAGCAGCTGGACTTGGGAATAGACTGAGAAAAGAAATGATGTGTACACATCTGTTCAGTACTTAAAGTGTCTGCCCACTCATGGCCCCCTGATACCTTAATACCTGATAGCACCAAAGTGGGGAACTCAGACAGGGCTGGCCTCCCAGCTCTGGCAACTCTCTGCTGGCCCTCTAGTGCTGGGGCTGTTACTAAACTCAGGCTCAGCTGCTTGCTCGAAAGCCAATACTTGAGAGACGAGTGTTGGTTGGGAAGTAAAGGCTGCTTTACTCAGGAGGCCAGCAACCTGGGGAGAAGGTTGACTAGTGTCCAAAAACCAACTCTGAATGTTACCGAGTCCAAGCTCGTTCTGCTCACCACACGACAGGCCAATGCATCAGAGACGAGGTGTTGAGGCAAGGAATACAACTTTATTCAGAAAGCCAGCAAACTGAGAAGATGGCAGATTAATGTCTCCTCAAAAAACCATCTTATTGGGGTCTGGATGCTAGTTTGTTTTATAGAACCAGAGAGGGAGGGGCTGTGGGGAAGTAAAATTAAAGGGCCATCAGTCTTACAAAAGACCTCTGGGAACAGCCAGCCTCAGTGAGGGGATATGTTAATTTCAGCCATTCACACAGGTGGGCAGGGCAGATTGTCCGCCATGGGCTGAACAGAGGCACTTTAGCTCAACATTCAGGCAGAGGGGCAGTTGTTCCCAGAGGCAGGCCATCATGTGTGATTACAGTAACAAAAGCAACAAAAAGCAAAGGTTAAAGTCAAAGAAACAGATCTAACATGGAGTCCGATTTAGCTCCACGCGGTAAAATGAAGATTCTGCTCAAACATGAAAGTTTATAAAGGGAGAATCATTTGGGGAGGAGGTCAGAGTCTCTGTTATCTTCTACTGTGTTCTGACTTTCTTCTGATTGGTTGGTGGTGAGGTAACAGGGAAGTGTTCCAGGAAGTTTCTACTCATTCTGGAGTTACCGTCCTCCACCTGGGGCGGGGGGGGGGGGGGGGGGGGGGTCCCTGCAGAAGAATTCAAATGTATTGTTACGTATATTCCTTGAGGAGGAACCAGGACCCTGCTGCACTATTGCTTTTTTGACTGCTCCTCCTTTGTTTCTGCATTCCCTCCCTTCCCTAATTAGCAACTGTTTGGAACTCAGGGAAAGTCAAGGAGGCTGAATGAAGCCCATTTCCTGCAAACAAGAAATGGGGGACACGGAAGGGATATGCACCTGGGAGGGCCCCACAGGGTCCTGCTCCATTTCAGGGCCACGTGTAAGCAATCACACGCAATGCCAGATTCCTAGCACCTACTAGTCTCCAAATTGAGGTACCTGCCCCACAGCAAATACAGGTCCATTGAACAATAGACGGCAAAATATCAAAACTTGTATTTTCTTATTCTTTTTGAATTTTCTATTTTCATGTATATTTGGTAATGTACACAGAATATGAGCTCAGTAGTATTAGTTGTAAATAAATAAACTGTATCAGAAGCCCATTCTCAAAAAGTTTTCATTGCAAGAGGTTCATGATCAAAAACCTTGATTTAAAGAGCCTGCTTCCTTTTGAAGAGAGGGAAGGAATACTAAGTAGTTTTACATTTTAATAAAGAGAAAGGATCAAGCATATTTCCAGAGATGGGTTCTGGGTACTGAAAAACCACATTAAGTAAGAAAAAAGAGAGGCCAGATTTGGCAAGTCATTAGAAAGGTATTAAAATAAACCAAAGGTCACTATCAGGTGAAAGAAATTCATAAAGGCCAGTGCTGGCCAGATCTATTAGGGTTACCTGGTCAGCAGCCACAATGACAGGCTGAAATAGCTGTCACGTGTTGAATTTTATAAACTCATCATTGAAAAGGCTCTATCTTGGGTATAAAAGCTGAGCTTTCCATGGTTGTGACTTAATAAATAGAAGATTAGTAGATAACAGAATTTAAATTTTGACCACTGTTTAATCTGACCCTAGCTTTGTCTTAGATGGCTTGAGTTTAAAAACAAAACAAACTCCTTAAATTAACCTTGAATGTTCATAAATCAAATGAAAAAGCTTCAGAGAGAGTAAGATGGAATAAGGACACTCTACCCACTCTACCCTGTCTCTCCCATGGAATGAAGCTATAAAACCTGGACAGAATCCATGGACCAGGTATTTGAAGACTGTGGCAAGTTTCAAGATGGTCCCCAATGATCCCTGCCTCCTGGTGTTCATGCCTTTGAGTAATCTCCCTTTCAGTGTAAGGCTTGACCTAGTGACTGACTTCTAATCAATAGAACATGGCAAATGTGTTGGTCTAAGTTATGAAAGATCGTGACTTTCTGTCTTGCTAGCAGACTCTCTCTATTGCCTTCACAACTTGTGCGCTTTTGATGAAGTAAGGTGCCCTGTTGGAGAGGCCCATGTGGCACAGGACTGAGGGAAGTCTCTGGCCAAAAGCCAGTAAGGAACCGAGGCCCTCACTCAAACAGACCTCAACGAACTGAATCTTGCCAACAGCCACGTG
Organism: Hippopotamus amphibius kiboko; assembly: GCF_030028045.1. Lineage (NCBI taxonomy): Eukaryota > Metazoa > Chordata > Mammalia > Artiodactyla > Hippopotamidae > Hippopotamus > Hippopotamus amphibius. Next base: position 120,865,769 of record NC_080203.1, read on the forward strand.
AGCTTGGAAACAGATCCTTCCCCAATTAAGCCTTAGGATGACTGCAGCCCAGCCAACACCTTGATTGCAGCAGCTTATGAGAGATCCTGAAGTAGAGGGCCCATGTAAGCTATGCCCAGATTCGTGACCCACAGAAGCTGTGAGATCATAAATGTGCGTTTTAAGCCCCTAAGTTTTTTGTAATTTGCTATACAGCAATAAATAACACAAGGACTCTGGAAAGTAAATAGCAGAAGGCATACTGAGGAAGATCAAAGTTTGAAGTACCACCACACTGGTGGTGAGTTGACCATTTTTTTACCTCCAACACCCCCAGAATGGATTCAAGGAAGCAGAAATTCAAATCAAAAGCACAGTGAGCTAACACTGCACACCTATTAGATTTTTAAAAAAATTCTAATAATATCTAGTGCTGGCTAATTTATGGAGCAAGTAGATAGAACTCATACTTTGCTGGTGGGAATGCAAAATGGTATAGCCACTCTGAAAAACAGTTTGGTAGTTTCTCATACAGTTGAACATGCACTTGACATATGACATAGCAATCCTACCCCTGGATACTTAAAGGAATGAAAGCTTATATTCATACAAAAACCTGTACACAGGTTCATATAGTCAAATACCGAAAACAGCCCAAATATCCTTCAGTGGGTGAATGGATACACAAACTGTGGGACATCCACACAATGGACTATTACTTACCAATAAAAAGGAACAAGCTACTGATACACACAACCTGGATGAATCTCAAAGGCATTATGCTGAAAGAAGTCAGGCTTAAAACGTTGAGTACACTTATATGACATTCTTGAAAAGACAAAACTGTAATGGAGGACTGATTAATGGTTGCCAAGGTTTATGGGCTAGGGGAGGATGTGACTACAAAGAAATAGCAACAGGGAGTTTTGGAGGCCATGTTCTGTAGCCGGATTATGGTGGTGGTGACACTAATCTACCCATGCATTAAAATTCACAGAACAGTACAGTAGGTTGGTTTTATTGTACACTAATTTAAAAATAAATTTTTTAAAAAACTTCAGAGCTGGCTCTGGCTTAGTGCCTTTGGTTCTGCAGATATTAAAGTCCCCATGGGATGACCCTGACTGCCAAGGGCCTTCCTAAAGCACAGCCAGAAGCAGTGTCTGCCTCTGTAAACTACAAGCACTAAGGAAAACACTTGCTTTTCTCTGACTTCACTTTTAGCTCTCTATTCATGGGCAAAACTCGAAAAACATAGATCCCAGTGAGAAAAGGCACCCCATCCATCCTTTACTTAACAGATACTTAAGGAGCAAGTTCCAGCTAGGAGGCAGGGATACAAACATGAATACATTCTGATTCATTTCCCTACCAGGTTCACAGTGTAATGAGGGACACCAGCCTGTTCATAAATAATTTCAGGACAGGAGGTGTGGGTACAGAGATACACCATGTACTACTGGAGCCCAGAAGGATATGAGCCCTGCCAGGGCAAGTCAGGAGATGCTTCCTAGAGCATACAAGGTAGAGAAAGGCATGCCAGGGAAAGCAGGAGCATCTTACATTTGAGTAATGTTTCCTGAGACTGGGGATAGAGGGTGTATAGAGCAGAGGATGGGGACATGAACCTGAGAAGGCAGATTGGTGCCAACTGTGATTGTTCTTATAAATCACAGCAAAGAATTCATACTTTAATCTGTCAGTTAGGGACTGCAATTTCAAGTGCTTACATGGGCTGGAGTACATAATATAAATGAATAAAACAGCCTGGATGGAAATGATGGGACATTCTAGAGAGTTCTTGCCTAAATGAGGCAGCTGCTACTTACCTGTAGCTCACTCTTAGGCTGCCATCCAGAAATCCTGGCCCAATGTTACCCAGTGTAATTTTTCAAGAGAAAGTGAACATACTTTTATGTAAAATCTCCATATTTTTAAATGTCCGTTTAAGATGCCATTGATTACAAGGTGTATTGTTTTATGTACCAGTAAGAAAGAAAAAAGCCACCCATCAAACTATGACATGCTATCGATTTTAAGGCACATTCCAATTTCAGAGTTGCTAAAATGTGAAAAAATGTGCATCTTAGAATCAATGAAATGCAGTAATTCTCATTTTCTCAAAACACTGTATAGACTCGTGTGAGGCGGCCAGACTGCAAACTCTGTTTAAGTGAAGGGGAGCCTGAGACTAATCTGATTAGATTCACACTTTAGGAAGATCACTCTGAGGGTCAGATGGTGATGACCTGGGAAAAAGCCAGCCAGAGGAAGACCAGTGAGGAAGCTCCTGCAATGATCCAGGCAATCAGTGATAAGGGCTGAATTAAAGCGGTGGCAGTGGAGATGGAGAAAAGGGGCCAAATGTGAAAGCCTTTTTTTTTTTTTTTTTTTAAATGTGAAAGTCTTTTAGGTAATAAACCCCACAGGTCCCAGACTGGGTATAGGGAGCAAGGGGGAGAGAGACATCCAGAATGATTCCAAGGTTTCTAGTTTGGAATACTAGACGGATTCATCACTTTGTCAACAATGCTCACTGGGTGTCCACCATGTGCCAGGCACTGCACTGGACCCTCAGGGTACAATGTGGACAAGACAGACATGGTCCCTGCCTTCTCATCACTTACCATCTAGTGAGCGACGCCATTAACTGCGGTAGAATATTAATGGGTATGGGACAGGACACGAAGGAGGACAGGCGTGTTTATGGTGGAGAAAAATAATGAGTTAAAACGTCCCATAGGCAGTAGAAGCTCCTTCTAAAGCCCATAAAATAAATCAGGTCTGCAGATTCTGATTAAAGAGGTCATCAGGTTACCTATAACAGCTAAAGTGATTAGAGAAGATAAAACAGGCAGGGAGAGCTTGTAAAGTCAGAAGGCCATAGGGGCAAAATCAGAAGCCTGGGGAATAGAGACATTTAAAGGGAATGAGGAGGAAGAAGCAAACAAAGGAGACTAAAAAAGGAACAATCTGGAAAGGAAGAGGCCCAGGAGAGAGGGGTATCTGTAAAGAGAGATATTATCATATAATCCAATATACCTTTATCTATAATTACTGCACAGAAGTAATTTACCTTGGCAATGTACAATTCAGATATTCAGAGTTATGGGTGTTTTGTATGAATTCCAAATAGGCTTATCAGAACTGCTTCTTATTTAGAGAGTTGTGATATTTTTAAATATTGCCACAATCTGTTCCTTTAGCTTGTATGTGCCCGTGTTTTGCATGTGTCTCAGTCTGACATCTACTATGAGTCAATGGCAGAACAATGGTAATTCCTTACTTCTTTTTTTCCCTTCTGCGGGAGCTATAATCTGTCATTCCAAGACCAAAGTAAACAAAGAATATACATGTATGCAATTCCCTCTCATGTCAAAGCACTAGGAATTGGGCAAAACTGATCTAAGCACAGACGGCGGAGGCCCCTTGCAAGATCATTATGAGGGTCTTGGCCCAGAGCTCTGTAACAGATGAGCTTGTGATATGGTAAGATACTCTGGTCCTCTGGATTTGTTCAGAAAGGCCCTTCATTTTCTGGGAGAGGAAACCAGGCCCAAAGAGGTTAAGTAGCCTCCCCAACATCACAGTCGTACGACTTGGTGGCCAGTACTCTATTACATCAACGTGATCCAATTCCACCCTGTAAAGACAGCTCCAGGGACTTCCCTGGTGGTCCAAGGTTAAGACTCTGCGCTCCCAATGCAAGGGGCACAGATTCGATCCCTGGTTGGGGAACTAAGATCCCGTATGCCTCACCATGCGGCCAAAACAATGATAAATAAATAAATAAATATTTTTTTAAAGACAGCTCCAATACAATATAAAGTATGACAGACTCCATACAAAACATTAACTCTACTAGAGTTGGCCAAAGAGAGGAAGAAGGTTAACTTTTAAACATATGGTCCCATGCCTACCCAGATTTCATTCAATTTATCTGCTCCTTTAAGAGTTCTTATCCTTCCCTCTAAGTCTTACCAGTTCCACACAGGTTGAAGGAAAACAGACTTCTAGATGTTCACTTTGCTGGCTGCTGAATCTTTCAGCCTGACCTGCAGGCTCAGGACACAGTTCATCGTCACACTTACAGATCTTACTTGAAGAGGATTCCTCAGCCTCATCTGGAATTTTCCAGAGGTAGATTCTAGAATGATTCTTTATTAGGTTTCCTTGGCAACCCCACAGTGATGAATGCAGGTATGACAGTACTTGCCAACAGAGTGTGAACAACACAACCTAGATGAGAGAACCACTTCCTACTTACTGGGAAGGCAGGTTCCAGGTTGTTCAAGCTTTATTTTTACCAACCATTGCCTCTCTGTCAACCATTTTTATTTTTATGAACATAGAAAACAAAAAAGCCAGTTGGTTTCTTAGATGAATGTTGAGACTATTAGCTAAAGCGAAGCGTAGGAAAGATCCATGGCTTTCTTTTCAAAACACTGCCTCAGATGACTAAGAGTCTATGGTGAAGCCTTTGGAAAAGTTTTTAGAGAGTTTTCTTTAAGAATGCTTACTCTTGGGGCTTCCTAGATGGTGCAGTGGTTAAGAATCCGCCTGCCAATGCAGGGGACATGGGTTCGAGCCCTGCTCCAGGAAGATCCCACGTGCCGCGGAGCAACTAAGCCCGTGCGCCACAACTGCTGAGCCTGTGCTTTAGAGCCCGTGAGCCACAACTACTGAGCCCGTGTGCTGCAACTACTGAAGCCCACGCACCTAGAGCCCATGCTCAACAACAAGAGAAGCCACGGCAATGAGGAGCCCATGCACCACAACGAAGAGTAGCCCCCACTCACCGCAACTAAAGAAAGCCCGCACACAGCAACAAATTAAATTAATTAATTAATTAATTAAAAGAGTAGTTATTCTTGGGACTTCCCTGCTGGTCCAATGGTTAAGACTCAGCACTTTCACTTCCGTGGGCCCGGATTTGATCCCTGGTCAGGGAACTAAGATCCCACAAGCCATGCAGCACAGCCAAAAAAAAACCCCCAAAACTTATTCTTGTCTTGGTTTTATTCAGACATTCATTCAACAAATATTCGTGGAGCATCTTCTGTGTGCCAGGCACTGTTCTAGACCCTGAGGATATACTAGGTAACAGAACTGACAAGGTCAGTCCCTTTCCTCATGAAGTTTATAGCCTAATGGGGGAAGTAAACGTTAATCAAATAATCATAAAAATAAATGTGAACCTGTAAAGGAGAAGTACATGTATTGTAAGAGTGAGGCAGGAGGTCAAGGAAAGGCTTCTGAAGATAGCTTCTTTTTTTTTTTTTTAACTTGGCCATGCAGCGCAGCATGTGGGATCTTAGTTCCCCAACCAGGGATCGAACCCATGTCCCCTGCACTGGGAGCACAGAGTTTTAACCACTGGACTGCCAGGGAAGTCCCTGAAGATAATCTTTAAACTGACATTGGAAAGACAAACACTGATTACTTAGTTGAAGGTGCTGATGGGGAAGGGAGTCAAGCATATACTTGAATTAAGGCTCAGTGACCTGGAGTACATAACTGGACTCTACGGGGACTTTCAAAGGAGAATCTGGGGTTTAATATAGGTCTTAGTTTACTAAAGCTGAAGTTAGTATCTTCACCAATATCCCAAAGAGGGCACAATCTGTGTCATTTACATAAAACTCTCTAAAACAGTGCTTCTCAAACTCTCATGTGCTTATAGATAACGTGGGGATCCTGTTAAAACAGATTTCTGGGCCCAGTCCCTAGAGGTTCTGATTCAGTAGGTCTGGAGTAGGGCTCATGAATCTGTATTTCTAATTAATTCCCACGTGATAGTAAAGCATACTTTGAGAGGCACTGCTCTATAGCACAGTACAATATTTGTTTAAATCTCTACTTCTTTTTCAACCCACTCTTTCATGACTTTTAAAGTCAAACTATATTCTACAATGCTTTTGTGATTTTTACGGTCAATTCAGTAGTATCACCAGAACAAGAGAATGTTGTGATGTATAAATAAAACAATGCCATAAGCTACCATTTCTAGGAGGGGCCTACATTTCCTGAGTGGTTACACATCCTGGAGAAGAAATGTGGTCTGGCCTGTGGGTCAGGATGTGTCTGGGAGCATCAGAGAATTCGGTTCCAGAGTCAGATTGGTTGGGGTAATTTTCTAGCTCTACCACTTCACAGCTGTGTGTGAGCTTGGGAAAATTACATGACCTCTCTCTGACTGTTTCTCAAAAACCAGGATAGTAATACACCACGCACACTGGGTTAATGTAAGGAATAAATGGATTCATCATATTGTGGCAGCCACTGATAGCTGCCTAGCCAATATCTATTCTCCCTTTCTTCCTTACCAATAAAGTCCCAATTATGTTCTACGTGGCAATGGACTCAGCCACCAAAACTTGATTTGCTAGGATCCCTTGTAGTTAGGGGTGGTCATGCGACTGTTCTGGCCAATGAGATATAAGCAGAAATCTACTGGCTGAGGCTCCCAGAAAAGCCATTTTTCTGATTAAAAAACACAAAACAGCTGTCATGAGTCCTTTCCTTTTTGCGCTTCCCCCACTGTGCCTGGAACCATGACATAATGCCTGGAGGAGGAAGAGCCCTCTTGAGTACATTAGGAAGAAAGGCTCATGCTGAGAATGAGAATGCAGAAAGTCTAAAGGATGAGCCTGGGACACAGGTGATGATGTGAAGTTGCTTCTTTCCTGACTTAATATCACATGAGATAAAAGCCAACCCCTCTGTGTTAAGTCCATGTTATTACATTTACCTCATCACATGCAGCCAAACACATTCTCTAACCAATACACTCGTAAAGCAGTTTGAGTGATGCCTGGCTTATAGTTAGTATTCAATGAACGTTATTATCTGCCCAGCATTCTGTTGTCTACCAGGTGGCCGACAGGTATTCCCCTCGATCCCTTGCAACAGTACCTCAATTTTCCTTTTTGAGATCAACCATCTCCCTAGTCTAAGCCCTGCGGTTTGCATAGGATTGACACCACCTCCATTCTAAGCGTGAGACCTGACTGGCTTACTTCAATCAGCATGAGCCCACTTCCCAAGCAACAGTGACTGCCCAGGGCTGGGCACATAACATAGGCCTAGGCAGCTTGCACATCCTCTTCTCCCAGCAAAAGGGAGTGTTCAGGTGGGCACATAGCTAAAGACAGGCAATATGAGTAATCTCAGGGCTGCTATTTAACCTATTTAGTCAAATCTACAGTCAAGTACAATAAAAATTCATATCCAAATCATCTTTCCCAAAGAAAAGAAACAGCAATAAAACCTACAATTTGCAACTGTGTGAATTCATTTCTCTTCCAAGAGAAAAAACCCCAGCCGGCTGAAACTGTTTTGTTTTTGTTTTTTGTAAACATGCCCAGGAGAACTCCTTTAAGAATAGATGTGCATCTGGGTTTTAGAATGAATGTTGGACCGGAGGCAGACACCAGAAACCTATGACTAATATTGAAATAATAGTCACAGACAGTTGTCATGGCAGCCTGCTCATTCTGCACAAGATAGAACCCACTGCATTTTAACAGGATTTAGCAGAGGAAAGCTGCTAGCCTGAAGACAGCCTCTAACTGAGTTAAACAACCTACTAATTGGTTTTGGTTTTATTATTATATCTAGCCTTCAGACTAAACCCTAATTGTATCCAAAAAAATCACAAACACTTAAAGTCACTAATAAAAACACATTAGATGATCTTTGTTTAACACCTCCACCACTCTCAAAATCTTCCCATCAGACTATGAGGAAAGCTTACAAGCAAGACCCATTGTGTGCACAGTTGAATCCACTTAAATCTAAAGACAGTAAGTTTGCGGGGAGTAGAGGGAAATTTCATTTCCATCACCAATTAGCATTGGCTGGATGCCACTATCAGTCATTTCCTCTTAAGTGGGGTTCTGTAGGAGTGGGGAGTAGCCAAACTGTTCTGTGCCGATTACACAGTCCCAGGGGAGTGACTTTAGAACCTGGAGGCATCTCAAGTCACATAAATAAGGGAGGGGGAGACAAAATATTTTCAGCTGATCTGTTTCTTGAGGGGCTATCTATCAAATCCAAGCTCAATGAATATGATTGCAGGTGATTTTGTAGATTATATATAGCTGGTGTTGAGAGGAATACTACACAAGGCCATCTTTCCTATTAGACAGGCTTTTGCATATCACTATGCCCCCCTCTGCCTTTTCCTCTTTGAGTTTCTTCTTTAAGAGAGAAGAGGGAGGGTCTAATTAAAATTCAATAACATCCAAAATTAGGAAAACCACATCAAGCCATTATGATCCATTAACATCTTGGAACAAATTAGTCCTTTGGGTTAATTAATGTTCTTCAAACTGTTTGAGATGGGGCCATGTCATACACTTAGAAAAACAAAACAAAAAACTCCCGCACTACCCAACACTGAGCTCCTAGACATATTGCAGGTATGTGACAATAAACAACTTCAATCAAGGGACTGGGACACTGAGGAGCAGTCCCTCAGTAGCTGGTGGGTAGATTAAAGACATTGTCAAAATGGTATAGGAGAGAAACGTGGAAATACTGAGTCAGTAGGGATTGTACTTTCCCTCATATAACTGAAACTCCCCCACTAAACAGTAGCATTAAAGATTAGGGATTTTACTTTTCACATGTAATCGGGAGTTGGAAGTAGTAAATTTGGGGCTGGGACCCAGGTACCTTCCTTCTTTCTGCTGAGCCATGTAGCCTTCTTCTTCATAACTGTCAACTCATGGTCACAAAATGGCTGTTCTCCCTCCAGCATCACATTTGCATTGAGGAGAAAGTGAAGCTAAGGGCAAAATGGGGCATACCAGCTGAATCTACCTTCTTTTAAAGAAATGGTTTTGGAAGCCCACCTACCTCCACAGAAGTCATTGACCAGAACTGTGTCACACAGTCTATTCTAGCTGTAAGCGAACCTGGGAAATCAATCTGCTTTAGCTGGACACATTGCTGAGTCAAACAAAATCAGGCAGTGCAGTGCAGAGCTTAAATACAGCCTATGGAGCCAGATGGCCTGGGTGTAAAACCCCACTCCTTTATTTACTAGCTGTGTGACTTAGTTAAGCGACCTAATTATTCTGTGCTTTGGTTTTCTCATCTGTAAACTAAGCATAGTAACAGTACCTTTCTCACAGGGTTCTTGTGAGGGTTAAATGAGTTAATATGAGTAAAGAGTTTGAATAGTCTCTAATACATAACAAGTATTATACAAAAGTTCATTCTTCTTGTTTTTTATTATTGACAAAAAGAATGGATATTGAATAAGCAAACAGCAGTATCTGCCGCAGATGTGTTGCCTAGTTTGTAACCTCACCCGTCCTGGCTACTGCAATAAGTGGGAACAAGTGCCCCGCTGCATCTGAGAACTGATGGCTGCCTAGGAGGCTGGAAAACCAAAACCCTGACCTGCGAGAAGCAGTGACTCCCATGACCATCAGCCTCTTTCCTCATTTCCTGGGAACTGAGGGCAACAAAATTTCCCAGTGTCTGAGCCAGGGAAGCATTGTCAGCCACTGTGGTGATGCCCAACCATTTTAGACATGAATTATCAGGACTTCTTCTGTGGCAAGAGCCAGTAAACACGACTCCCACTGGCCTAAGCAAAACTGGAAATACACCCTTCAAATAGCTGAAGAGTCAACGAGTATACTTAAGTCCTGACTTGGTCGAGGCCTTAAATGACAGCACCTGGTCGCTGTTTCTCATCTCTAATCCCTTGCTGTTGGCTCCATTCTCAGGCTTCAGGCCGTCAACCGATGTCTTTCAGACTCTGTGGTCACCCACACTAATTTCTCAACATCCTCCCTATATTTTGGTAATTCCCCACATTTGACTCCTTGTAGGAGAAACAAGAAATTTGCTTTTCCAGCCTCTCTCATAGCAGGAGCACAGGTATGTAACCTAGGCTCTGCCAGAGACCTAAATTTAGAAGAGGGCAACACAAGGAGTCAAGGGGTTGTGAAAGTCATCTCTGCCAAAGTCAGTGACAGAAGGGTCTAGTTTGCAGAGACAGCAGTGATAGAGACTCAGGGCCCCATCACTGGCTTGCGTTGCTAACTCTGTATTCGGAAGGGGCAGCAGTGGACAGGCATCTTTGCTGATGCAGCCCTGCAGCGAGATTTAGACATTATTCCTGGTTTCGGAGTCTCCAAAACCTTCTCGCAGAGCCTGTGGGCCACCGAACACCCTTTAATAAACTCATTTTCTTCTTAAACTAGTAGGAGTGTTGAATCAGCTTAGGTGATGTTATACCCCAAATCTTAGTAGTTTACACTTACCAAGGTTTATTTTTCACTCCTGTTCCTGTGCAGGTTGGCTGCAGTTCTGTAGCATGTGGTCTATCCCTCTAAGACTCAGGCCAACCTCTCTCTGGGGCATTGCTGTACTCATAACAAAGAGGAAACATCAAAGCAGCGCCCTACAAGCTGGCTCTTCACACCTGTGCTTGGAAGTGAGGCATATACCTTCTGCCCACATCCAACTGGAGAAAGTAAGTCACTTGGTCAAGCCTATCAGTGGGGCAACTGTAAAAATCCTACGTGGGGAAGAGCAGTACATATTTTGGGCAAGAAGTTTCTGCTGTAGGCAACTCAGAGCCCTGTCTGATATAATGCAATAGTCAGATGGCAGCAGAACCTGCAGCCTCTGGATTATCTCACACTGAGTCCAGGGTGAACAAGGAAATATCTCTTCTCAGGAATTCACGCGAAAGGGCCAAGATTAGCTCTAATTGGGACTGACTGACCTGGCATGAGTCATCCCCAACCCTGAACAAATCCATTCAAGATGTATTTATTGAGCAGTTACTATGTACTAGGCCCTACTTAGGTTCTGCGGAATACAGCAGTGAACAAAACCAAATCCATGCCCTAATGAAACTTTCATTCTAGTTGAGAATGATAGGGGACAGACAATATCTAGAAATAAGTAAATATCTAGAAAATTAGATGGCAATAAGCACTACAGAGAAAAATAAAGCAGGAAAGGGGAATACTGAGTTTCCAGGGTGAAGGGGAAAGGAAAATAGCAATTTTAAATAGGGCAGTCAGGAAAGGCCTCACGGAGAAGATATTAGGGCAAATACCTAAGCAAGATGAGAGACCAAGCAATGGGGTGACCTAGGGAAAGAGCAATAAAGGCTGAGAGAACAGCAGGTGCAAAGGCCCTGAGGCAGAAGAGGCCTACTGTGTTTGAAGAACAGCAAGCAGGCAAGTGTGGTCTTGTAAAATATAATAGGATATATGATCAGAAAGGTAATAAATGGAAGATCAGATCACATAGGGCCTTGCAAGCCACTGTAAGGCTCTGGCTTTCATTCTAGTTAAGGTGGGGAGCTATTGAACGGTTTTGAGCAGAGAAGTGACACGATCTAACTTAGGTCTTAAAAGGATCACTCTGGCTACTGTGTGGAGAATAGTCTGTAGGGAGAAAAGGGTAGAAGCTGGGAGGCCAGAATATGAGGTTCTTGGCAATGATCAAGACAAAAAGTGATGGTGGCTTTGATTAGTATAGTAGCAGGGCAGATGGTAGAAAGTGATTAGATTCTAGATAGATCTTAAAGGGGTAGCCAATAGGACTTGCTATTGAGATTAGATTTGAAGTGTGAGGGGGAAAAAAGAATCAAGTATGATTTCTTCCATTTTCTTCTACGTTTTAGGCCTAAATAACTGGAAAGATGAGGTTGCCCTTATCTGAGACAAGGAAGATAAGGAAGACTGAAAGGAGAGGGGGTAGAGATCAAGAGTTTAGATACAGACAGAATAGGATTAAGCTACCTATTAGACATTTAAATAGACATGTTTAGTAGGTAAATTTGGAGTTTGGGAGAAAAGTCTGGACTAGAGATATAAACTTGGAAGTCATCTAGGTTATAGACCATATTTAAAGCCATTAGATTAAATGAAGTCACCAGAGTGGTGAGGATGAACAGAAAAGTCCATGAACTAAGACCTGCGGAACACGCACGTTTAGAGGTCAAAGAGATGAGATCCAGCAAAGCTGACTGAGAAGGGGTGACTGGTGAGGTAAGAAACAAAAATCGGGAGTTGGGGGGAAGTGCTTCCAAAAAGAGGAGAAGAACTGGAGAGAGCACCTAAAGACACATTTTCTAAGAGTTTTGCTATAAAGGAGAGCAGAGAAATGGGAGTAGTTGAGGCAGAAATGAGATTGAGATTATTTTTTAATGACGAGAAAAACTATAGCATATTTATATGCTGATGGGAATGATCTAAAAGAGAAGGTAAATAATGATGCAGGAGAAAGAGGGGAGTTGGAGTTCCTTGAGGAGGCATGAGCAGGTTGAGGGCTGGGTGTCGATAGGAATGCAGACAACTCATCTAGGGCAGGAGTTCTCAACCATGGCACTATTGACATTTGGGGCCCAGTTATTTCTTTTTTTTAAATAAATTTATTTATTTATTGGCTGCGTTCGGCCTTCGTTGCTGCGTGCCGGCTTTCTCTAGTTCTGGAGAGTGGGGGTTACTTTTCGTTGTGGTGCGCAGGCTTCTCATTGCAGTGGCTTCTCTTGTTGCAGAGCACGGGCTCTAGGTGTGTGGGCTTCAGTAGTTGCAGCATGCAGGCTTCAGTAGTTGTGGCTCGCAGGCTCTAGAGCGCAGGCACAGTAGTTGTGGCACACGGGCTTAGTTGTTCCGCAGCATGTGGGATCTTCCTGGACCAGGGCTCAAACCTGTGTCCTCTGCATTGGCAGGCGGATTCTTAACCACTGCGCAACCAGGGAAGCCCCAGTTATTTCTTGTTGTGGGCGACTGTTCTGTGCACTGCAGAATGTTTCAGTACATCCCTGGTCTCTACACACTAGATGCCAGCAGCACACTAACCCCACCACCCCAGTCACGACAGCCCAGAGTGTCTCCAGACATCACCAAATAGCACCCAAGATTTTGCCCCCTCCCCCAGGGAACATTTTGGGTTGTCACACTCAGGGAATGGTGCTACAGGCATCTAGTGAGTAGAGGCCAGGGATGCTGTGAAACACCCTACAATACACCAGACAGCCCCCCACAACAGAGTTACCCAGCCCCAAATGTCAACAGGGCTGTGGTAGGAATCCCTGATCTAGAGGCAAAGCCCTGGTCTAGATCTAGGAGGGCACAGATGCAGGCAGGTGAGCAGATGTGGGGGGGTACCTGTGGAAGTTTTCTTCAGGTTGCTTCCATTTTTTTTTCACTGAAATAAGGAAACAAGGTCATCAGCTGTAGGTGAGGTCGGGGAAGGAGGTACAGGAAGTTTAGGGAGAGATGACATGAACCTGTCCTCTAGGTGAGGTGAAAAATGGACAGGGAAAGTACACGATTCTGGGCCACATTAAGAACACACTTGAGGTACTTAGTCAAGAATTTACTGTGAGGGACTTCCCTGGTGGCGCAGTGGTTAAGAATCCTCCTGCCAATGCAGGGCACACGAGTTCGATCCCACACACAACTAAGGCCATGTGCCACAACTACTAAGCCTGCGCTCTAGAGCCCGCGAGCCACAACTACTGAAGCCTATGCACCTAGAGCCCGTGCTCCATAAGAAGAGAAGCCACCGCAGTGAAGAGGAGCCCCCACTCGCTGCAACTAGAGAAAGCCGGTGTGCAGCAAGGAAGACCCAATGCAGCCAATAAATAAATAAATAAACCTATTTTTTTTTAAAAAAAAGGCAAGAATTTAATGTGAAACCAGTAGGGCTGAAGGTGCGTTCCTCCTGGGGCCATATTCAGAGGCAGAGTGGGTAAAGAGTTGGATTTAACAGACTGGTTTTGCCAACAAGTACAAGCAACAAAGGGGCAAAGCAGCGATAAAAGTGACCACAGAACTTGAACTGGGTAAGCAGACAGAGGGACCTGGGAAGGTAGTGAGCAAAAAGTAACAAATACCCATCCCAACAAGCTAGTTTCAAATGTTTTGATGAGCTGTAAAAGGGGGAAAATATGGTGAACTTTGCCATACTAAGGTAACCACTCACTTTCCTTAGTAAGTACTTGAATATACGCTGAAAGACAAAGTACAATCATTTCTAAATAAAATCAGGTCAATGGAGCTTCCTAAGTCAACTCAGTGTTTGGGGTCATGGTTTCCTTGGTCGAGTTACCCTCCATCAGTGAAGCCAAACGCTGGGGAAGCCACATTAAACATCTGAGAAATCAGAGGACTCAAAAAGTTTGAAGTGACTTCTAGTCTTTATTTGCTAGTTTATCTACTTCTCTGGTAGTTGTTCAGATGATTATGGGCAGACCTGGGGGTGACAGGCCTCACAAATCTGACTGAAGAGACTGAAGTGCCGGCGAAACTGTGGCCAGCTGTGGCACTAGCCATGATGCTGGTGGTATCAAGGTGAAAGTCATCAACAGTGTTTTGTCACAGGCACTTGGTTCTGGCTTTTGAGGATTTCACTTAAAAATTACAAAAGAAAAAAAGTATCCACTTCCTCACTGGCATGCATACAAAATATTACAAGAGACCAATGGCACTCATGGGAACAACACGTAGCCTTTATGAACAAGGGCCTCCCCAAATCACTTAGGTATCAGGAAACTGAGCATGAGCCCAGCCCTGCCACTCACCAGCAGAATGGTCTCGGCAACGCATTCAAACTCGGCTTCAACTTCTTCAGCTGAAAAATGGAGAGAGTAATACTTACCATGGCTACCTCATAGGAATGTATGCAAAAATGCTTTGTAAACCATACTGCATTTTACTAATAACAGAGATTGTGAATACACCTTGAAAGCAGCAGAGAAGTGGAACAAAAGTCTCCCTGCTTTTCGCTAAAGGCAGAATCCTGTGTTGCGTGCATCAGAGGTGCACCAGCCTCTTTTCTACATGTGGGAACCTGGCCAAAGCTTGCACGTGGCAAACCCACCCTTATACCAAGGGCAGACAGAAAGCCTGAGGAAGGGCAAAGCATTCCCTAGAGACAGACCGAAACACAACTGGTGAGTGTAGTTTTAAGCCCAATTCTTGACAGCCTTGTTTTGAACTGACCAGGGTTTTGAAACAGGTGAAATATACTGATTACTCGGCATCAGGGGAATCATTATGGCTCACTGACTAGCAGGAAACATGGAGTCTTCATGAATTCATCCTCTGCCGAGTGGCTGTCCACTCATGGTCATCTCATGGCTCACAATCTAAGCGTCAAGTGCTCAAGAGGCCTCTCGAAATTTATCAACAAAAAGGCATTCTGGAAGTGGTCCATGATGAACATTACAGAGAGCTAACTAGGATATAGGAAACATGGTACTAGAGAATGTAAGCCGGCCTGCCTCTATTTCTGTGGAAAAACTTACATGGCAGAAAAGTGCCTCCATTTTCCAACCTAGAAAGTAGAGATAACATTTAGACCCAAAGGGGAAAGTGGGGGTGTCTAGTCCAACCCATGCATTTCACAAAGGGGGATACGGAGGCTTGGGAGGTGAACTGGTGTTCAAGAGTACACAGCTAGTGAGTAGCCAAGGCAGCACTAGAATCCAGATCACTACCCCCAGATTAGTGCACCTTCCAACCACCTGTTTCTTCCAGGGGCCTTCCCAGGAAGACAGGAGTTGGCTGAAGGGGTTGCTTTCATACAATCAGCATCATTTCTCCATCATTCTGCCAGCCTCAGAGGAAGACGCCTGGGAAAAGTACAGCCGCAGCCTTCAGCCACGTCAAACTAACCATTTAAAAGAGCCCCACCTCCCCACCCCAAATGGTTTTAAGTGGGTTTTGAGGATGGCAAGCAATCCTAGGATGGTGAGCAGTCCTAGGATGGTGACGGAGATCCATCCAGAAACACTGGGGAGGGCAAATGGCACCGACAATGAAACCCAAGAAACGAGACCATTCAAGGTGCCCTTCATAATGGAGGGTCCCAGCACCTTATCGGGACCACAGTCCTGGAAGCACAGCGGCAGGCTCATGGACTGCACTCTCACGGGACCGCGCTGGGTTTAATGCTCTGCCTTCACGGTTTTGGAATTCCTAATAACTTATGATCAAGGAATCTGCTATTTTCATTTTGCACTGGACCCCTCAAATCTTGTGGCCGGTCCTGCTTCATCCCCTTCACTCTCCCCGACCCCCTTCCCCAGCCATAAAGGGGCGGGCTGTCTATACCTGCCTCCCCACCCCTCCCCCACCACAGACAAATAAGATCAAACACGAGCCCCTTAATTTTTAGCCCGTCTGGGGCTTCGGGAAGGGAAGAATGTTGTGGAGGTCGTCAGGGGAGCATTAAGAACCTATATCCTCGAGCAAGAGGCCGACTGACCAGATGCCTTTTCCAACCCTGACAAAATAAAGGCCAATATAAAAATGACCCCCCCAGCCCACTCCCCAGGCCCGAGCTGCCTGAATCTTTGGCTCCATGTGGTGCTCCTGTGCGCCCTGCTCCGGACTCAAGGCCTCCAATGCTGCCGGAAGCGGCTCAGTGTGCCCGTGGGGAAAGTGGGGAAGTGCGGGTCCCTCACAGGCTGAGGGAAGCTGCCAGAAGAGGCTGCGCCCCGGGCACTGTCCGCTTCCGCCCGCCAGGCCGACCTCGCCGACTCCCCGGCTGCGGGAAAGTTTGGGGACAGGTGACTAATGCGGCGGCGCTCTCGCCAGGAGGGTAACCCCTCGCCCCAGCCTCCCCGTGGTCGCAGGGGGGACGAATCCGGAGGGGAGGGAGGACGAGCGCTTGCAGACACTGGAGCAGGAGCCCGGAACCCGGCCGCGAACACCAACTCTCGCAGGCGGAGCGGAGCCACGGCGGGGGTGGAGCTTACGGCAGAGAGGCGGGGTTTCAGCAGAGGCGCTTGTTCTCATGTGACACTATGACTAAAGTAACAACACAAGGCACTTGCGCGAGGGTTCCATAGTGTAGTGGTTATCACGTCTGCTTTACACGCAGAAGGTCCTGGGTTCGAGCCCCAGTGGAACCAGGCCGGGAGGGCTGCTTTTTATTCTTTAAAGATGAAAAACAAAGACGATGTGCTTTTCTTTCTCCCATTAAATTTTTCCCCCCCACTTTTTGGCATGTTTTTATCGCAGAATTGTAATGACAAATACCCTCTCCTCCCATCCCCGCCGCCCTCGCCCGACCTGGGAAACAGCAGAAGTGGGGGCCTGGTCGTGTTGTAGTCCCGAGGGCGCCCCCGCCCCGCCCGAGTCCTAGCCCCACCTCTCTTTCGGTACTCCGGGGCGACCTCGGGAAATCCGGTCCTCGTGGGAACCAAGATCACCCGGCGCAGCCCTTTCCCTAGAAACCAGGGCAGGCCGGACCCCCAAAAAGCCTCCGACTAAAATACGGCAGCACAGCAGTGCTTTGACTGCAGTTCAATTATTAAAGGTTTTCTAGTAGTAGTAGTGGTATCAAAGGTTTAATTTTTTTCATTAAACTCTAAAATACAGAGCAGAGAAAAAATTAGTCCTTTTCTTTCTAGTACTGCAGTAGGATTTTTTAAATAGACCTTCATCTGTTTAATGAAGAATCCATACATAGTACAGAATAAGCGTCAGGCTTGTGGACACCCCCAAAATGCTGACTGAATGACTAAACATTACTCTAGTTCCTTTCTGTTCCTCTGTATTAGTTCATTACAGCTTCGCTTTGGGGGGTTATTATTATGTTGTTAATGTGAGTTTTTCATCTTTGACAAGAGCAATGAAGTAAGTCTCTGGGACCCTGGGGGATTGAGGTGGGATAATGGTGGCCAAGAACTAAAAAGGGAAGGGGAAACAATATTTTTCTCTGCATTTTTCCACATAGTTTTGTTCATACAGTGGGTAAATCTGTATGCTTTTCTAACTCAGGAGTATAACACACGATTGTCCCTTTTATTACATTCACTTCATTAACTTTTTTTTTAGACCATCTTAACTGTTTTTAAGTTTATAGTTCAGAAATGCTAAGTATAGTCATATTGTTGTGAAAAAGATCTCCAGAACTTTTTTATCTTGGAAAACTGAAACTCTGTATCCATTAAATAACCCCCCTTCCGTCCCCACCCATCAACTTTATTCTTAATGGCTGTATAATAATAATAGCTAATTATGTTAAACACTATACTTTTTAATATATATATCATCCCATTTAAATCTCACACTAACTCTATGAAGTAAGCATTATTATCACCATCTTACAGATGAGAAAATTGAGGCACAGAGACCTTAAGTAACTTTCCCAAGGCCACATAACAGCTGGTTGAGCTAGGAGTTGCATCCAGTCTGGCTTGGGAATCTGTGCTCTTAACCCTGCCTGCTGTCCTGAATCCCCTAACCTTGACCATATAGATTGTTTCCAATTTTGTCTTATTATAAATAACACAGCAATGTAAATCTTTGTGTGTAATGGACCCCCCCCGCCCCAATTTAGCATTTTGATGAGTGAATAGGTGTAAACATGATGCCAACTTGCTTTCTGAGAGGGGAATCCATGCCATTTTCATAGAATTCAAGAATGTTAGTGCTTATTTGGCAGGAAATTGCTCAAGGTGACCCCCCTAGAAGATGATGGCAGAGAAAGGATTAAGACCTGGGTCCTCTGATTCTAGTTTCTATTTTCCTCCACTGCTTCCTTTACATTTAAGGATAGAATAAAGCCAATATCTTCCTTTGCTTAAACCGACCTCAGTTGACATTAGCTTCTTCTCTGAGACTTCTTGATGAGGCAGGTAACTATGTGGGTTAACTTAGCGGGGCTCAGTCAAAGCCCTAAGTACTAAATGGAATAAGATGCTTAATGAGGCCAGTGCTCAAGTTAAGCTCCTGTTCCTAGGAAAGCTCTCCACTTCAATAAGGAAGAGCAGCAGCCAAGGACAAGGGGAGAATGCCACGCAAGATAGAAGGCTTCTTGTTTTTACTTCTCTTTGGCTATGAAGGTATGTGCTATCAAACCATTAGCACTCATTAAATACTTAATACAATTGAATTAATCACATAGCTAATTAACAGAAATGCAACCAGAATAATTAAAATATTATTAATTAGCGAAGCATGCTAATTAATTACTATGTGTTATTAATGAACAACAGTTGTCTTTGTGTGATGCCGTCCTCTTTGTCTTACCACTGGCTTTCTGGTTCTGTGAGGAGCCTTCTAAAGTTCAAAGGATGCTCTTAAAATGGGACAGAAAGAAGGAAGGGTCTCAAAAATTGTATAAAAAATAGCTATAAATTGCAACAATTAATAAGAAAGTGTGATGTATTCTTGAAAGTTTTTGGGAGTCAAATTTAGAGTGATTATAGAATTTAATCTTCCAAACCAGGGCACTACTGAGAGCGGCAGAGGATGCTATTAATAATTCTGCTGGAACAACAGGTGTAAATCAGGACTGTCCTAGGCAAATCGGGATGTGAGGTCACCCTAGTTTAAATATGGATTAACATAACACGCCGAATGCCACTGGACACTAATAGAAAGCATAATCCAACTGAGAGTCAGGAATCCCCAAAGACTCAATACACTCAATCATTTTAAAATTTCTAAATATAGCTCCGGTGGGAGTGAAATGCTTAATTAAGGAGAAATTAAAGGCAAATCTCTAAAATGCCATCCAATTCAACTTTTAGGTTCTCTATCAACCTTTGAAATCATGCTCTTTCATGCCTCTCTCAACTCTTAAGGACCCATCAACTCAGAATTCCTCTTTAGGGTCATTCCAGACATTAGAAATTGGTGCTTTGTGGTCGCTGTGTATTTATGTGCATTACAGGAAATAAATAAGTAGGGCAGAAAGGAGCAGGCCTCTCCACTCTGCCAATGACCTGGTAGACAGACATGACAAAACTCACACAGAGTCAGAATTCGTGATTTACATCATTCTCTTCTCTACTCTCTCATTATGTTCTCTTGGAAGAATACTAAATTTCATGATTCCCCAATCTCAAAACTTTTGTTATTTAGTCACATTTCTCAATATTTGGAAACACCTGTAAAAATATAACCCCAAGGTTATTTTGCAAACCCCCAAGATATATTTCTAAGTCGGGCTCATTTAGACCAAATTGTCTGGTTTTCTCCCTTGCAATTAAGAGTCAGCAACTCGTCCCAGAAACTCTTACTTCAAGATGCTTTGGTGGGTTTGTTTTCCCTTCACTCCTTGCCCTTTCCTCAGCAAAAAAATCTAAACAGAACCTTTCAAGGCTTAGATCCCAATACCCTTGGTTCTCAGACATCCACAGGGCTCACCCTCAGATTCCTCTTATTTGTGATTGGCATTGAGATTCATTCATCCATTGATTCATTCAAGAATCCATTGATGTCAGTTCAAGAATCCATTTCTGAGTTCCTGCTATGATAGGCCAAATGTCGTGTAAGAACTTGATACACCGGACAGATCCTTGTTTTCACTGTGCTGACTCTAAAAACTTTGTTCTGTGACCCCCTAAATGGGAATAAGCCCTAGGAAAGGTTATCAGGCCACTTTTCAATTAGACCCATGCAGTCAGGAGATAACTGTAATAAAAGTCACGCTGTCAGGGGGCACAGAGCACAGCACTCTTTCCTGTTCTATAGCTTATCAATCTTTGTGCATGGCTGGGGAGCTCCAGAAATTTCCACGAAGAACAGAGAATCCCATCTGTCCCAGTGGAATGGAATGTGGTCCAGCAGGTAGGCTTGAAACACTTAAATTCTCTTACCCACCTAACCCAGGCCCTCCACCCTCACGCAGCATCAAAGGAAAGCAGCCACCCCAAAACTAGGCTTGGCAACCTCAGTGTGCTCTACCCTGAGCTAGAGGGATATGCCAGGAGACAGAGAAAAAATGCAGGATACAGTTGCTGCAGTTTATCAGCTTACAACCCAGAGAGAAAAAGAAAGTAAATGCACAGGGAAAGATATATCCTACACAACTGGGAATCTGAAGACAAAGGTTCTTTGTCTAATTTACTCTTCACTGTTTCTGTTCCACGGCAGCAGTGGCTTCTTACTACAGTGAAATAAGGTAAATGGATTGACTCCACTTATGTGTTAGATGAAGGGGCATTTGGGAATCAACAAATCAACATAGTAAAGCACTACTTATGTCTCTTAGGCAGGCTTCTATTTATCTTGCATTGTACATTTTGGATTCCAGGCTGATGATGATTTTTAAAACATCCATCTTACTGAAGTATATTGTTCCGCTGCTTGGTCATGGCTGTTACATAAAAACAAGCCAAAAAAAAAAAAAAATCACCAAGCCTCATCTCACAGATGAGCGTGTGTCCCTCCTTGCAGGTGTGTCAAGGGATAGTAGATTTTTTTCTTTCAAAGCAGCTTTATTGAGATGTAATTTACATACCATTAAATTCACCCATTTAAAGTGTGTGCTTCAATGGTTTTTAGTGTATTTACAGATTTGTGGAGCACACAGTCTAATTTTAGAACATTTTCATCATCCCCCAAAGAAACCAGTAGACATCAAGGACTCACTCCCCAATTCTCCGTCCTCCCAGCCCCTGGCAACCACTGATCTACTTTGTCTCTTATACATTTCCCTTTTCTGGACATTTCATTTAAATGGAATCATACAACATATGGTCTTTTGCCTTTCACTTAGCATATGTTTTTGAGATTCATCTGTGTTGAAGCATGTACAGATAACAGATTTACCCATGAATATGTCTGTCGCCTAAAATAGTAACACTTTCACACCAGAAGCAATTTCCTCCTTTCTTCTTCGCCAGAGGGACATTACTGCAGCCTGCTGTTTTTCTCCTGTGTCTTATTCTTTGTTTCTCAAGTAGATTGGAAGCTAGTTATAGACAGTTTCTATCATTCATAATTTTATGCTTTTCTCCTTGGCTTCACCTGTTTCCATGGGAAGGAAAACTCTGTATTTAGTAACAGCCAATCAAACAGACTGAAATAGTCTTCCCTAAGTGTGTCTAATGCACACTTTGCTTTCTGGGCTTGCAAGGTACATTTCAAGAAATAGACATGCTTGAATTTTCTGGCTCCAGTAACAAACCGTTTCTCTATGGAGTAGCCCTTTGAGCAAAAGAGCAGAATGGTCCCATATTGAATAAATCTAAGGCTGGCGAGTGGCAGACGTCACAGACCCTCTGGTGGAAACCTGTAACCTGGAGGAATGGCGAAGGCGATCTGAGTGGGGAGAAAAATAGGCAATCGTGCAATCGAAATCTTGCCCTTTTTCCTTTAAAGGCTGACCTGTTTCCTTTTGCTCATGCCAACGATGTTATTTTCTGGTATTATAAGATGTTGTCGTCAAACACGCTTTTTGCTTTCGTTCGCCAGCTTTAGGGTGATTAAATCATTTCGGGGACGACAGCAGCCACGTTGCTACTCCCTTGGTGACAGCTTTTCCTGTAAAAGGCTTGTTGTTCCTTCTCCCTCTGCTCATTTCCATAAGATCTGGTGCCTCAGAACCCCAGGCTGCCTACAGACAAACGCTTTCTGGGGAGAGGAGCCCGGGAGGGGAAACAATGCCAGGAATCTGATTGAGCACAAGCGGTGGTTCTGTAATCAGGCCTCCCTCTTGGGCCTCTTCCTCTCCACAGGTAGAAACCTCTCTGCCCTGTGGTTTTTGCCTTCTTTGTTTCTGCACAATTCAGAGCCCCTCTGGGGGCCCACCCATGGACCCAGGTAATGCAAAGACTCTGAATGCCGTGGCAATTAGAGGGGTCTCATCAGAACTCTGGGTTTGCTCAGTTGCAGCTGCATAGACCCTCTTCAGTGACAGGGCACGGCCTCTGGGCCAATTTGATCTGGTTATTAAGGCCACTCTGTCAGTTACTGACACACCTCAACTTTGGTCCCCGCAAAAGACAGTCTGGGCACATCTGATGTTTGCCCAAGTGACAGAGCCCTTCTGCACTTCTGCCATCCCAGCTTCTCTCAGAGATGGTGTGGAGCCGAGTGCCTCCTGTATTAACAGCCCTAAAAACATGTAGATGCCAACTGCTCATCTACTTTGCAGTTCTTGGGGAGCAACTGTGGGACTGACACTATGGGTTCACGTACACATTAACTGCGAGGAGCACAGGGCACCACCCAGCCTACCTGGCCTTTCCCCTGAGCTACAGAAGCTTCTAGCCAGCTGCCCACTCAACCTCAACACTTGGGTGTCCCATAGGCCTCTCTATCCCATCCCCCCCAAATCCCTGCTTCCCCTGGAACCTTCTCCCCTAGTAAATGGTAGCTCTATCCTCCTAGGCACTCAGGCCTTGAACCTCTCTTTATTTCACACCCACATCATCTGTCAGCAAATCCTGTTGGCACTACCTTCCAAAGAGTCAGAATCCAGCCACTTCTCATCACTTCCACTGCCATCACCCCGGGGCCATGCCGCCATCTTCTCTCCCCTAGATGACACGCCAAGTGTTACCGAGTCCAAGCTCGTTCTGCTCGCCACACGACAGGCCAATGCATCAGAGACGAGGTGTTGAGGCAAGGAATACAACTTTATTCAGAAAGCCAGCAAACTGAGAAGATGGCAGACTAATGTCTCCTCAAAAAACCATCTTATTGGGGTCTGGATGCTAGTTTGTTTTATAGAACCAGAGAGGGAGGGGCTGTGGGGAAGTAAAGTTAAAGGGCCATCAGTCTTACAAAAGACCTCTGGGAATAACCAGCCTCAGTGAGGGGATATGTTAATTTCAGCCATTCACACAGGTGGGCAGGGCAGATTGTCCGCCATGGGCTGAACAGAGGCACTTTAATTCAACATTCAGGCAGAGGGGCAGTGTTCCCGGAGGCAGGCCATCATGTGTGATTACAGTAACAAAAGCAACAGAAAGCAAAGGTTAAAGTCAAAGAAACAGATCTAACTTGGAGTCCGATTTAGCTCCACGTGGTAACACAAGCACCTGCCCACCTTGGGGTCTTTATATGCTATTGCCTCTGCCCAGAAAGCTCTGCCCACAGGTATCTCACTTCTTCAGGTCTTTGCTCCAACATCACCTTCTCAGTGAAGCCTTCCCTGAGCCCCAAATTACCACTCCCTGTCCCCCCAATTCCCTGCTTTATCTTTCTCCACAGCAGTCATCATTATTTTACATATTACATATTTTATTCATTCATTCACTATCCCCTCACCCCCCACATTAGACTTTAAGTTCTAGGAGAGGAGGTGTTTTTTATATTTTGTTTACTGCTATATCCCCAGCACCTAAAGCTGAGCCCGGAATATAGTAGATGCTGAATGAAAATTAATGAACGAATGCTTTGGGACTGGTCATTATCAGCTGTCTTTTATATCAATTTCTATAATTATACAGATGCTTAGAAAAACCTGTGGATAAGGAAGACATACGACACAAAGGCCAGAGCAAGTGATGAGTTCTACATGAGGGACAGAAAAAGTCCTCTTCATAGGGAAGGGGTTAAGCAGGCAGAGAAGTTGGGAGGGGAAGGCATTTGAGGCCAAGAAGTCATATGCACAAAGGCATGCAGGCATGAAACAGGCTGGCACATTTGATGAATTACAAGTAATAGACAGTGCAAAAAATAAATCTGGAGAGGTAGCCAGGAGATAGGTGATAGCAACCCCTTAAAGGACACATTATTATTATACCCATTTTAGAGATGAGGAAATGGAGCGATGAGGTCATACAACTAATAAAAGGTGAAACTGGGGCCACTGCAATGGGTACGCAACAAAGAGTTTGGAGCAGGAAAGTGACACAATCAGGTTTGCATTCCATCCCATTGGCAGCATGGAGGATGGATGAGGCAAGGTCTCTCTTTAGCAAGGAGAGTATTCAGGGGAGAGAGAGTAGGGGCCTAAAACAGGAAGTGGTAGTGGGGGTGGAGAGGAAAGATGGCTCCTGGTAGACACTGGATGTGGGGGTTTAGGAAAAAGAGGTGACTAGGAGGAGTCCCAGGTTTCTGGATGGGGTGGGAGGTGGATGGTGGAGCCATTCAGTAGGATAATAGAGAAAGGAGAACAATCTGAGGAAGGATGTAATGAGTTCAGTGTTGAAAATTTGTTTTTCCTGAAGTATAACATACATACAGAAGAGTGTGTATATTACAAGCAAGTGTACAGATCAATGAATTTTTGCCACTAAACACACCCAAGTAACCAGCACTCAGATCAAGTAACAGAACTTTACCAGCTCCCCAGACACCCTCCCTGGGCTTCCTTCTTGCCAGCCCCCACCCCAAGTGTGACCAGGACTCTAATGTCTAGTGGCATAGATGACTTCTGCCTGCTGTGTACATTTTAAATCGATTCATATAGTATGTCCACTTTATCCTCTGACTTTCTACTCAGCATTGTTTGTGAGAGGCGGCCATATTGTGGTGTGGAGTTGTAGGTCATCCATTTTCATTGCAATACAGCGTTCCACTGTGTAAATCTACCACTCTTATCCATTCTACTCTTGATGGACATATGAGTGTTTCCAGTTTGGGGTTTTTACAAATACTGCTGTTACAAATAATCTAGTACATGTTTTTCTTTATTGGAGAACATATGTATGCATTTCTAGTGGATAAATACTTAGGAGTGGAATTGCTGGGTCATAGGGCACATATATGTCCAGCCTCTGTATAAATTGCCAAAGAGTTTTTCAAATAGGTTAGACCAACTTATACCCCACCAGCAACATATGA
The DNA here is from genome assembly GCF_030028045.1 of Hippopotamus amphibius kiboko. Taxonomy (NCBI): domain Eukaryota; kingdom Metazoa; phylum Chordata; class Mammalia; order Artiodactyla; family Hippopotamidae; genus Hippopotamus; species Hippopotamus amphibius. The sequence goes on from NC_080203.1 coordinate 120,891,274, forward strand.
GTTCAGGTTGCTTCATGACCTGGCCAGCACTTGGTTGGGTCCAGTTTTAGATAGTAAGAGACATCCACAGGGAAATATCAAATAAGCCATTCGATGCACATGTTAGGACTTGAGTTTAGCAACATTTATGTAGGGGTGGAAGTAGAGGAAGCAGAGCTCTTGAGAGAGATTGAGAAGGGTTATTTAGAGTGGTGGGAGAAGCAGGTGAGCATTGTGATGGAAGCTAAAGGAAGATGGGAGGGACTGACAGCACCCAACATTGCAGCGTGAAGATGTAAGGTCAGTGTTGGGAAGAGTCCATTGGATGTGAAAGTAAGAAGTCGCTGGGGGTGGGGGCAAGGGTGGGGGAGGGATAAATTAGAAGATTGGGATTGACATATACACACTACCATATATAAAATAAATAACTAATAAGGACCTACTGTATAGCACAGGGAATTCTACTCAATACACTGTAATGGCCTATATGGGAAAAGAATCTAGAAAAGAGTGGATATATGTATAACAGATTCATTTTGCTGTATACCTGAAACTAATGCAAATTAACTATACCCCAATAAAAATTATAAGCAAACAAAAAGAAGTTGTTGGTAACTTCCTTTGCCAGCACAGAACTTGGCCTCCTACCAAGATGGTACTCCCTAGTCTACACGGCTACCTGAGAGGGTCAATTCTGCCCATAGCAGGTAGACCAAGGAGTCTCTAGGAATCAGTGGACAAGGACCCAGGAGAGATAGCAGTTTGCTGACCACAGCTGAGAGGTGACCCTGAATCTGCCTAGGCTAAAAGATAGGCTAAAAGATATGCACCCTTGACTCACCTTACAGCCTATGCATAACCCAGCAGAGGACTCACCATGTGCGTCGTCCAGTGGTCTGTCTTCTCCTGCGTCCTCAAGCCCCTTGTGGGCAGGGAGCGAGGCTTCCATTTCAAAAGGCCCAGGCCCTGATGCAGGGCCAGGCTCACAGTGGACAGGCAAAAGTGGTGTGTGGAATGGATACATATTATTTAAAGAAAGGCACAATTTTAAAAAAAAGCTTTATAATTGTAATGAAAAAGATGAGACCATTCCTTTACTCTCTAAAACAATCTGAAAGTTCTTGATGGGCATCAGATTCAATTTTTAGATAGGAAAGTGGTTAAGGAGGGACTTTTATATCTACTGTCTATCCTCAGGTTTTGTTTGAGATTTTTATAATAGTTGTATGTGTTGCTTTTATAATCAGAAAAGGAATAAAGGCATTTGTTTTGTTGAAAATGGGAAATGGAACTTGGTGCATTAAACTCACACTGTCTCATGGAACCTTGGGTGATGATGGAAATGTTCTGTATCTGTGCTGTCCAGTACAGGAGCCACTAGCCACATGTGGTCAGCAAACACTTGGAATGTGGCTGATGTGACTGAGGAACTGAATTTTTAATTTTATTAATTTAATGAATTTAAACTTAAATAGCCACATGGGCCTAGTGACTACCACAATGGACAGTATAGCTATAAACAATCAGCTTATGCTAGCATAGACAAACTCTTTTCCTATTAAATTGTGCATTCATTCTATTTAATCATACTTCTATAAAGATAGGTTAAATGGTAGTCTTATGTTACATTTTACACATTTTTAATTTTTCCACATCATTTATACGGTATTTATACTTTGATTGTGGTTTAATATTTCCTGTAGATAACAGACAAACCTAAAAAAAATTAAAAAAAATTTTTTTAACAATATCCTAATTCTAAATCACCTAAATGTGTCACATCCCCAGTTTCTCAGCATCTGTGGCTGTTTTTCCTGGCACGTATTTACTTACTTTGACTACTTCCAGAAGGAGCTTTGTTAACTTTTATGTGACTATTATTATTTCACTTTTCCATGTAATGAATTATTTGTTGAATTTTTCTTTCTTTTTTTAACTTGATTTTTCCCCTCCTGTCCTTCTGCTCAGCCACACTGGGATTATCGTCTACTGAGGTATGTTACCGTAAGAAGACTGGAATTCATATGGATACTGGTTTTCCAGGTTTTCCTAGCCAAAAACAATGTATAGGATTATCACTTTTTTAAAAATGTATTTTTAAAGGTTTTTTTTTTTTTTTTTTCTGGTGTTAATAGCTCGTTTTATCTGGACAAGCTCCAAGACTGGTATTTTAATGAGAGAATGCAAGTAAACCAGGTCTTAAATCAGATGGCTGAATCTTGAATCCAGTCCCTTTTAAAATTGGATCCCCAGATGGGACCTCCAGGAGATGTTAGGTGCCTGACCTTGGATTGGGGCTCCTCAAGCCCCTGAAGATAACTGTAATGGGATGTGCATGGCTCTCTACGTGGGTGTGTCTGTGAGATTTTTAGCTAGTCACCCATGGTGCCAAACATTTGTTTATCTAGACTCAAAGATGAGTGGCAACTGTGTGTGTTAAACTGGGTTCATAATTCAGTTGTGTTGCTGTAGTGTGAAAGTCGCCAAAGACAATAGGAAATGAATGAGCAAGGTTTTTGAAAGCAAGCTTTTCCAGTGGTGCTGACCACAAGTTGCCTTTGTGACTTTTCTGAAGCTTCTGCCCCTCTGGCTTCCCGCAGGATGAGGGTGAGGATCCCTGGTACCACAAAGCATGCAAGTGTGATTGCCAAGGAGGTGCCAATGCCCTGTGGTCTGCCAATGCAGGCTCCACCCCCTTAGACTGCATACCAGGTGAGTGTCCCCTCTCCCTGGGGCACCAGATCCTTTGAGGTATCCTTGGGAACACCTTGTTTCTCCTCTTTCTTTCAACCCTGTTGAATTAAACTGCCTGAAAGCCACGCTCTGGGTGTTCTCCAGTTGGCCTTTGAACTTCAAATCTCAATGGCCACTGCTCCAACAAACTGCACTGATGTCATTTTTCAGAACAGTTTCCTGGATCTCTGCTTGGCCTCGGTGAGACTGTAAGATGAGACCTAACTTTCAATGAAAGAGATTAATGGAATTTATCAAAAATAGACTAATGATAGGTGGCAATTTTGAGAAAAGTACAGGCTTTTGAGCTAGAAATACCAGAGCTGGTATCTTGGCTGCATCATTTTTTAACTCTGGGACTCCCGCTTTGGCTTTTTTCTGTCAAATGGAGGCAATACTGCCGTGCCCGGATACTTATTGCTCACCAAATGACCAGGTGCTTCCCCACATTCTCAGCCCCTTTGCAGTCAGGTGGCCTCACAGGAGCAGTTCCAGCCGAAGGGAGCCATGTCTCTTCTGAAATTAGGGCCCTTTCCCTGCTCGAGAAAGTGGCTTCTCCTTTAGTCTGGGTGCCAGGGAGGTTAAGTGGAGTAGAACCTCCTGCTGACCCTCGATGGATGAATCACTTGAGTGAAAAATCAACCTTTGTTGTGTTAAGCCTCTGAAATTTCCGTGACAATTTGTTCTGCAACATAAACAGCCTCTCCTAACTAATATGAATGCCTTCCTCTAAGGCAGTGGCCAGCAAACTTTGCCTGTAAAGGACCATAGGGCCTTAATACCTCAAGTGGAAAGCAGCCGTAGACAGTATGTAAATGCATGAACGTGGCTACGCTCCGATAAAACTTTATTTATAAAAATAGGCACGGAGCCACATTTGGCCCAAGGGCCACAGTTTGCTCTAAGGAGTTGTTAAGAGGAATAAAATGGATGAGGCATTAAAGCATCTTGTCCTGGACCTGGCAAACTAGCTCCTTTTCTTCCTGTCTCCTAAGAGCTCACGCTCTGACTTTCAGAGGCTCGGGCAGCCTATCAAACATTTGCCATGCTCAGTATTTACCACAGCTCGGAGCCTCTTTTGCTGAAACTATCCTTGCCACCCCTTCCCAGGGTTATGACAGTGCCATGCCGTGGCGCGTCAGCCTCACTTTACATAATCACCTAATAATAGCTCGGGGAGAGAGGTTTGTGTGCAGTGTGTGAGCTTCTCTGCATTATTTCATTAAATTTGCATTAAAATAGCAAATTGTGGGGGAGGGAGGGAGTCTACAAATGTTTTACTGCCTGTTTTTCCTATTGACTAAAGGGGTAGGAGTTGGTTTCTGAACTAAGTCTTCTGGAAGGGAACAGTGGGGGCCCGGTAGCAAGGAAAACAGTAAGTGCTGATGAGTTCAGTGGGTTTCTCTCACAAGAGGGATGTCCCACTGAGCTCCACAGTGTGAGCTTCTGCAGCTGTTTTGTGCAGGGGTGATCTGCCCAGTCAAGACTGAGGCACCCTCCTTAATAATCCATTTTGAATTCAATTCCACCATCTGTCATCATGTGCCTACCATGTGCTGATGGGGAGACAAAAATGAACCATTGTCTCTACCCTGGAGGAGTTTACCATTTAGTAGAAACAAATGTTCTCTTCACTAGAGACAAGAGGCCTACTGGAATTCCAGTCCAAGGAAGCTCTTTCTAAGAAACTGAAGAGAGATTATTTATACAGATTGGTTTCATTGACCTGATCAACTGCACAGCTAAGGAGGGCTGTGTGTTTGAGGAACGTGAAGATGACCTGGGCCGCCCAGGCTCTCTCCCCTACACAGTTGCCGTGAACTTGAAGTTCTGAAATCAGAAATTCTTTTAGCTTAAGTGTTCTCCTCTCCCAACTGGGGTTTTGGTTTTTGTTTTGTTTTGTTTTAACAACACAGATATTCCCAGGAAGGAAAAAAATGCAATCTTAGTGTTAAATGGTTGATTCATTACTGTGAATTGGCTTTTCCATGAAAGAGATGATTCAGGGCACCAGGTCTAGCCACAAGCTTCCAGAATTCACTTGCCCATCAGTGCCTCAGATCCTCAGTGGAACACTGCCTGGTCTTTCTGGATCCTGAGATTGAGTGCTTCCAGCAGAGCCCGACTTAGGACGGAAGAAGAGCCTAGAAAGCACAGGACAGGAGGGTCATTCAGAGCTGCCAAGAGGTGCTCGCAGGTGCACACAGGCTGTTACTGCCAGGGGGCCCTACCCACAGAGCAGAACGTGACCAGCTAGGTGCACTATGGCCTCCTCATCTTCAGCTTAATGCTATTACACTGAAAGGTCTGTCTTTTCCACAGTTGAGCTAAGATTACCTCGTCACTCTGAGAGGGGGGAATAGGGTAAGGAAGGTATCAAAGTATAAGAAATCCAGTGACTCAATGCTTTACTCATATTCTAGATTTTACATTTCCATATTATATTCAAGTTTATACTCTATTCTTCTATAAATATTATTCTGTATTCCACTACATCATCATATAGATTCGTCTAACACATGTGCATAATAATATTCACATGTCTTTTGTGAAGAATGGCCCTGAACTCCCTCTGTGTTCCTTTACATTAATATTCTTTATAAGCATATCTGGCCTTCATATCTCTACACATCGAGAAATTATCTACTGAATAAGAAAGGCTAGTAAGTTAAGTGTGCATAGCCTGGATTAGCAGCACACATGACTATGTCTTCATCCATCTCGTTATCAAATCAGTGCTCAGAAGAGATACTTGTGCCACCGAAGATGCAGGTTTTTCCGTAAGAGTAAAATGAGTGAAGAAACAGGCTTAATAGCTTACAGTAACCTCTGAGCAGAAAACTTGGGAAGGACATACTCTGTGTGTGAGAGGAGGATCCCTTTAATTCCTCCAGCAACATTATTTATGTTGCTTAATACTAGTTTAGACTCAGTTGACAGTTTCTTTTTGATTAGACCAGTGGCAGTTCTCTGGGCCAGTCAATTCCCACTTCCTCCTTGAGCTCTCTGCTTCCTGTTCCTGCCATTTTCTCTGCTTATTCCCAGTGGCCACCTGAGAGATGGGGTGATGTAGTTTGTTTATCCCTCCATTCATCCATCCAATGAATATCTATTGAGTGCCTAGCACACACAGGCGTTCTGCTTGGTGCAGGATAGAATGGTGGGCTAGACAGACCGGGGAAGCTGGAGGCAGCACCTGGAGTCCCTACCCAGCTCAGGGTGGGCAGGGGAAGTGGGTAGAGATCTGAAGGATGAGGAGAGGTGAAGGGGAAAGGAGGAGACAGGGAAAATAGTAATAATGTAACTGGAGTGCCCTTTACTCCAGGGCACAAAGAACAGGATAAATTTTATATTTTCTATTTTTCCAATTTTCGGATAACTCCACTTTGAGTCCACCTTTATCATGGGCTGTGAGGAGTTCTAAAGACACAATTGTTGAAGTTCCTGACCCTCACCTTTGGACTAAACCCCCCTCATCCCCCCCCACCCCCACCCCCCAGGGGCCTGCATGGGCTGACTGGGGGCAGGGCCCAGGCTCAGGATCGGGGCAGCTCCCTGACTGGCTGGCAGCCCCACAGGAAGGCAGACACCTTGTTGGTGGCCCTTCTCCCTCTGAACCAAGCTCAGTCCTGGAGACCTTCCCAAGTCTCCTCAGGATGTCAAGAATTCAGGGCTCCCAGGCCCCATCCCTGGTCCAACCCCCTCAGAGGAACCATTTCCCCACTGAGTTCAGGCCCCTACCACAAGACCCCCACCCCTACCACCCCCCAGCAAGGGTCAAAGCCCAAAGCCTCTGGTCACCTCCTCTGGGACAGGCAGCTAATTCCTGTTGAGGTCTAGATCTGCCAAATCCATAAACCAAAGAGATGCTGGGCTGTCAACAGTCTTCTCCTCCCTCAAATCACATGCATGTGCGTGCAAACAGCTTATTCCTTCCTGAGGCAAGGAGACGTAGGGAGAATGATGGGGGCAGGACAGAATGGGGTAGAGGAGTGTTTGATTTTTTTCCCCTGGTGCGTCTTCACCATAAAAACAAACATATATAACTCAAGACATTAATACACTCTCATAACTTCACCCTATTACATCAGTATTAACTGCTTATTTTTGGTCAGGCACTACAGGCTCTACACTCTACAAACACTGCTTCACATAATCCCAAATCAACTTTATGGAGGCAGGGACTACTGTTGTGCCCATTTCACAGATGAGGAAACTGAGACCAAGAGAGGTTGAGCAGCTTGCCTAAGCTCACCAGAGGGAGAATGGCATCCAATCCTAGGTTGAATTGGCTCTAAGCAGACATTCTTGACCTTGGCTGCCCATTGCCATCACCTGCAGCTTTACCCCATGCCAAGAGGTCATGCCCCAGACCAATGACATCAAAATCTTTGGGGATATGGCCCGAACACCAGCACTTCTATAATTTTCCAGGTGATGTCCTGGCTGAGACCCATCACAGAGTTTCTGCTTTGTGCCTTGGGCCAAAACACAGGGTTTTCTGGGTTAGCAGCTGGGTAGCTGGAGGTGCCAATGCCTGAGACAGAAGCACTGGACAGGGGCAGGCTTGGGGCTTGGACGCTGAAGGGCTTAGTTTTGGACATATGAGTGTGAATCATCTTTGGGTCACCCAGATGGAACTGTTCACTTGGAAAATATCCAGGGGGCAGTGGGATGGAATTTGGGGCCTGGAAGTCAGGCATTGGCTCTCAGACACCAGCTGAAGCCATGGGGATGGTGAGCTCATCACCTACCCTGGAAAGTATAGGCAGGATGCACGTCTGGACAAGCCCTCACAGGCCTCCAAGACCATTGCCACTGGCCAGGTCCCTGTAGTGTAACTCTTAACTGTTAGATGGGCTAACTGGGAAGAGATGGCAAAAGAGATGTGAGGGGGAAATAGAGAAAGAGCAAAATGCCCACGAGTAAAGCAATCAGGAGAGATGGCCATGGCTTTTTCTTTCCCTCTGCCTCTTCCCTCTGAGCTGGTGGCGCTGCAGCAAGAAAAGGGAGGTTCAGGATGGAGGGGCCTTAGAGATATCCATGGTTAGAATTTAGGAGGCGACCAAGGACCCAGCTGAAACCCAGCTTTCTGACAATGTCCCTCCTTCCAGTGGCATTGGCTGGGCTTGTCTTCTAGGTCAGAGGGGAGTTGAGGAGGTGGAAGTCCCCAAGGCCACAGGCACCAGCCCCCTGAATCCTACAGTCAACAAAATGCCTTCCCTGGCAGACCAAGGTTTTCAAAGTATACTTTGAAAGTGTGCTTGTTAAAAATGCAGCCACTCTGGGGGTGGGATCTTGGAAACTGCATTCTTAACAAGCCCCCCTGATGATTTGGCCACACAAGGCATGATGGAGTGGCTCAGAAAGGGCTCCTATTCTCTCTCCCTCGACATTATTTTAAGAGGCTCCCCAAAGCTTCAGGTACTTGATAAACTACAGATGCTGTCCTCTCACCCCCAGCCCTGCTGAGCTGCAGCTACTGGTGGGATTTGGCCTATTTCTTTGGTTCACTGGGCAGAAAGGCAGTTAAGCTGCCCTGGCCAGAGGCCTAAAGCTGTCCTTCTGTCTTCAGCCTCTGGGGACAGGGCATGTCTATCCCTGCAGGCATTCTGGAGCCTCAGGATGGCATTCAAGCTTTTACATGCCTCATTCAGTTTTACTGACTTTTGAAAATTATCTGCCAGAAAGACCTCAGCACTCATTTTACTGTTGAAGGTGACGATGCCCCAGTAAATACACTTGGCTTTTCAATCTGAACTCAAATTTATACATGGAAAGAAAGTAATTTGATCTGCCTTACTTGAAGTTTATCATTCACAATTGGAAAACTAGGAGAATGTATTTGCCTAAGTTTATCATTTGTTTTCTAAAGAAATTCAGCTAGAATCTGGGTTTGGTTATAAATAAGAGACCCCCTAAATAGTGGCTTATTGAAATAGGAGTTTTGCTTTGACTCACATGGTAAAAAGACTAGGGGTAAGGAGTAGCTTAAGGATATCAGGGCTGAGATCTCTTCAGTTCTCTTGGCCTTATCCCATGGTGCAAGATGGCTAATGTTGCACCAGCCATCAGCTCTTCCTTCTAGGCAAGAGGAAGAAAGAGGGGGCAAGCAAAATCTGATTGGAAGTCCCCAGCAGACATCCTCTTCTATTTCATGGGTCAGAAATTGTGTCACGTGGTCACTTCTAACTGCAAAGGTAGCTGAGAAAGATTGTTATTTTTTAGCTGACTAGGTTGCTGTGCCCAACAAAATTAGGGTTCTTTAGTCTAAAAGAAGGGGAGAATGGATACTGGGTTGGCAATTGACAGTCTCTGACCAGGTAACTCAATGCTAAATTAGTGAGAGGAAATCCATGAGAAGCAGCAATTAATATACAAGAACCAGCTTCGGCTACTCTGATTTGGAAAAAGCAGTTCCTTTCAACTGTTCCTTATTCAACAGTCACTTAGGCACATTTCTTCCCCCCCGCCCCTTTTTTTCATTAGACAAGTGAGAAAACTGCAATTTACAAGTGGGAAGTCAGTCTCAATATGTAATTGCCCTTCTTGCCTCTCACCATTGTTTTGTTCCTATAATTGGCATCATATGCTGCCTGAGGACAGTTAGGGACGTTGATGTCATCATGTGGGATGGCTAACCCGTGTTAATGAGGAAAATAAAGAGTATGGCATTTAAGTATGATATTTTGCTGCGAACCTCTTGGTTTTTAGGTCTCTGAGTTTGTGGAGGAGGTGAAGTATTTCTCAAAATTCCCTGCCTGCCCCCCCCAATGAGGTTGCCATAGAACTACTTCCTTCTGCTTTTATGAATGTTGTGAGTCTCTATGGCAATCCCTTTACTTCATCTTCACTCTCTTCTTGCAAGAACACTGTAGAGGATGAAGACACAGTTCTACCCATTGTGAATGGCGCTGACAAGGAAAACATCCTCCAGCTTCCAAAGCACAAACGGGAGGGTCTGATTTGTCATTTTAATCATGTCGTGTTTGTTGACTCTTGCCATGTGATGTGAGTGTTTTAATATGCATTGTTTTTCCTTCCCAGAATGCCCATACCATAAGCCCCTGGGTTTCGAGTCAGGAGAGGTTACACCGGACCAGATCACCTGCTCCAACCTGGAGCAGTATGTGGGCTGGTATTCCTCCTGGACTGCCAACAAGGCCCGGCTCAACAGTCAAGGCTTTGGGTAAGCAGGGCAGGCGGCTTGGGCGATTTTTTTTTTTTTATGTGATTTGAAAAAGTAGGTCTCTGTAATAAATGAACTACACAGAATGCTTTTATTTATTCAACAAATATTGACTGAGTGCCTTCCACATGCCAAGGACAGTGGATTCAGCAGTGAACGGGTGGGTGAGCTCCTCACCTTTGAGAAGCACAGTTTATTTTTTTGTTTGTTTTTTGAGAACTTTTATTGAGATACAGTTAATAGACAATAAACCGCATATATTTAGAGAGTACAATTTGGTATTTTTTTTTTCTTATTAGTAATGTATATATGGCAATCCCAATCTTTCAATTCATTCTCCCCCAACCCTCCCTTCTTTCCCCACTTGGTGTCCATATGTTTGTTCTCTACATCTGTGTCTCTATTTCTGCCTTGCAAACTGGTTGATTTGTACCATTTTTCTCTATTCTGCATATATGTGTTAATGTACGATATTTGCTTTTCTCTTTCTGACTCACTTCACTCTGTATGACAGTCTCTAGGTCCATCCATGTCTCTACAAATGTCCCAGTTTCATTCCTTTTTACAGCTGAGTAATATTCCATTGTATATATATGTACCACATCTTCTTTATCCATTCATCTGTTGATGGACATTTAGGTTGCTTCCATGTCCTGGCTATTGTAAATAGTATTGCAATGAACATTGGAGTGCATGTGTCTTTTTGAATTATGGTGTTCTCTGAGTATATGCCCAGCAGTGGGATTGCTAGGTCATGTGGTAACTCTATTTTTAGTTTTGCAAGGAACCTCCACACTGTCCTCCATAGTGGCTGTATCAATTTACATTCCCATCAACAGTGCAAGAGCGTTCCCTTTTCTCCACACCCTTTCCATCATTTACTGTTTGTAGATTTTCTGATGATGCCCATTCTAACTGGTGTGAGGTGATACCTCATTGTAGTTTTGATTTGCATTTCTCTAATAATTAGTGATGTTGAGCAGCTTTTCATGTGCCTCTTGGCCATCCGTATGTCTTCTTTGGAGAAATGCCTATTTAGGTCTTCTGCTCATTTTTTGATTGGGTTGTTTGTTTTTTTGATATTGAGCTGGATGAACTGTTTATATATTTTGGAGATTAATCCTTTGTCTGTTGGTTCGTTTGCAAATTTTCTCCCATTCTGAGGGTTGTCTTTTCGTCTTGCTTATAGTTTCCTTTGCTGTGCAGAAGCTTTGAAGTTTCATTAGGTCCCACTTATTTATTTTTGTTTTTATTTCCATTACTTGTTGTGATTTATGTCGAAGAGTGTTCTTCCTATGTTTTCCTCTAGGAGTTGTATACTGTCTGGCCTTACATTTAGGTCTTTAATCCATTTGGAGTTTATTTTTGTGTATGGTGTTAGGGAGTGTTCTAATTTCATTCTTTTACATGTAGCTGTCCAGTTTTCCCAGCACCACTTATTGAAGAGGTTGCCTTTTCTCCATTGTATATCTTTGCCTCCTTTGTCATAGATTAGTTGACTATAGTTTATCTCTGGGCTTTCTATCCTGTTCCATTGATCTATATTTCTGTTTTTGTGCCAGTACTATACTGTCTTGATCACTGTAGCCTTGTAGTATAGTTTGAAGTCAGGAAGCCTGATTCCACCAACTCCGTCTTTCCTTCTCAAGATTGCTTTGGCTATTCAGGGTCTTTTGCGTTTCCACACAAATTGTAAAATGTCTTGTTCTAGTTCTGTGAAAAATGCCATTGGTAATTTGATAGGGATTGCACTGAATCTGTAAATTGCTTTAGGTAGTATAGTCATTTTCACAATGTTGATTGAGAAGCACACAGTTTAGAGGGGGAACTCTAAGCACATTGTCACATGACTGGTCATCTGCTAAGTGTGATGAGTGCTGTGGAGGAGACAGAGAAAGACCTGGTCCATTTGAAACACCAGGGAAGGCTTTCTAAGGAAGAGATCTTTGACCTGAGAGTTGCAGTTGTCCAGGTGGGTGGACGGGGGAGGGAGGCACAGGGTACAGCAGGTACAAAGGCCCTGAATTAGGAAGATCCCTCAAGTGCATGGATGCGGCCCATAAAGAAGGCCAGTGAGGTTAGTGCACAGGTGAGATATTGCTGGAGAGGTAGGCAGAAATCAGATGGTGCAAGGCCTTATAAGTCATGTTAAGGACTGTGGTCCTTATTTTAGGAATAATGGGAGAACCCTGAATGTGCATTAGTTAGAATACAGGCTTGTGCTGCTGTAACAAACAGCCCCAAAATACAGAGACTTAATCAACATGGAGGTGATCAGGCAGTCTAGGGTTGTTATGGCAGCTGGATGGTATCAGGGGCCCAGACTCTTTCTACCCTGCTCTCTCATCCTTAACATAAAGTTCCTATCTTGGGGCACAAGATGGCTGCTGTAGCTTCCCCTATCACATCCACATTCTAGTCAGTAGGGAGAAAAGAAGAGCAGACTACATACACTTTTCCTTTAAGGATATATACATAATCCTACTGGCCACTTCTGCCCACATCCCACTGATCAGAATTTGGTCAACTTGTCCCACCTAGCTGCAGAGGAGACTGGGAAATGTGATCTTAGCTGGGTGGCCACTTGCCCAGAGGAAACCCAGGGGTTCTATTACTAAAGGAAGATGGGAAGAGGATACTGGGAGACAATTAGCAGACTCTACCAGAGAAAGATTTAAAGTTGGGGAGTATCACAATTGGGTTTATGTTTTAAGTAAAATCTTCTGGCTCTTGTGGGAAGAGCTGTTTAGTGTGGGGTACGGGTGGGGGGCAAGGCAGGGAGAGGAATCCAGGGAGATAAGTTAAGTAAGCTATGGCAGCTGTGCAGGCAAGAACTGAGGGTGATGTGGGCTATAGTTGTGGCAGTGAAATGGAGAGAAATGACTTTGAGAAACATTTGGAGATGGAGCCAAAGAGACGGATTAGATGTCTGAGGTGACAGAGAGGAAGGGGGTAGAATTCAGAGAGATGAACATGGAAGGGGGGATTGGAGTGAGGATAATTAGTAGCTCTTTTTAGACATGTTTTGAGATGCTATATGGCATCCAGGAGAAGTTGTCTAGCGAGTCATTGATTCGCAGGATTTAGAATTTAGACAAGGCCTGGGATGGACCTAAAAAGTCAGGAGCCACCCAAGTAGCAAGTCCAGAATTAGAAGAGAAGGCAGCCAAGGACTGAGTCCCGAGAAGTTAATTAACGCGTGCGTGCACGCACCCTGCCCTCCCCTCTCCCTCACACACACACAAAGGGAAACTACAGGTTTCCACAACTTATGAGGGATATAACTAAAAGATAAATCAGTTCCTTCAGTGGTTGTTTTGCTTTACAATTGTGAAAAGCCCTTGCAGAGCCACTTGGTTCCATGTTCTGCACGTGGTGCCTACCATGGCGTGGATGACAGCGCCTGAAGGAGACGCAGATAGGCATGAAGAGAGTGAAATCAAAGAAAAAAAAAGACTTATGGAGAAAGAACATCAGGAGAGACTAATGAAAAGGGAAGGGGGCTGGCAGGTGCAATGACCATGCTCAACCACACTCCAAAGGTGATTTCAGCTACAGTTGAAGGCATTTCTTTGACAAATTATTTGAATCTGGCAATTTTTCCTTGGGCGGTGGAGGTGCAGGGGAAGAGAAACTATACAAGTATCACAGAGGCCGGACACTTCTTAGAGACAAGCCTCTGGGTGCTTAACAGATTGCAGCTCAGACTGCCTGAGCTTTGTGGGGGCTCTTCAGATGCTGGCATCCCCTCAAAAGACAGTGCCTCCCAGCTCTTCTGAGGGACTCATAGGGAAAGGCTCCTGGTGATTTGCTGTGTTCGTGGCAGGTGCGCCTGGCTCTCCAAGTTCCAGGACAGCAGCCAGTGGTTACAGATAGATCTGAAGGAAGTCAAGGTGATTTCAGGGATCCTCACCCAGGGGCGCTGTGACATCGATGAGTGGATGACCAAGTACAGCGTGCAGTACAGGACCGATGAAAGTCTGAACTGGATTTACTATAAGGACCAGACCGGAAACAACCGGGTATGTCGGGCTTACCCCAAACCAACAACACACCCCCTCTGGGACTCCCCTCCCACCCATCCCTGTGTTCCTGTCGCCACCCTCTGTCAGAACACTAACCCCACGGTATGGTGAGTCATCCATGCTTCCTCCCCACAACACAATCTGCTCTCTGATGACGAGGCAGGGGTCTTTTCTTGTATCCCTCATGCCTAGCACAGTCTGTTTGTGAATGCCATTGTACATGCAAAAGAAATCTCACATCAGCATAGAGTTGCTTGAATAGTCAAGACTGGCCATTTGGATTCTGCCAAACTTACTGGACCTTGAACACTTTGCTGCATGGGTCTGGCTTGATCTACTACTGATGTGGCTAGGTCCTCGTCCCTTTATGTAGATATGGCCTCTCCTTACTATTGACTGAGACCAACAATCTCAACAAGTTAGCTATTAAACTGTGTAAATAGTTAAAACGACTCCAGCTGAGAAGAAACAGTCACTTAAACCTTTGAACAACTTTATATCCTACTAATCTCTGAGGGCTGAGACCCAAATCTTGCTCATCAGACTGAACACAGTAGGCTCTTGATTTTATATATATATAAATATATATAATGTACACACATATGTATATATACATACATATATACATATATAAATATATAATCAATATTTTACATATATATATATAATACTATCTGCAGTGAATTAAAAACTCACTAGCTGTTTGGAAATGTTAACTGCCCTTTTGTCGGAGAGTGTGGACTTCCTCCAGCTAATCTGGACATTTTATCAGGTTAAGTAGACATGTGCAGCTGAACATCAGAAGGCTCTGTACTTTCTGATGACAATTTCTACAGCAAGACATTCATGGGTTGAAATTTCAAGGAGTTTGATCACAATTGGAAAAACCAGCTTTATTCTTGGACATTTTATTTCATTTTTATTCTTATTAGTTGGCTTCTCAAAAAGATATGAGAATTCTTTTTCATTCTCTGTCTGTTGTTTCTGAAGGCTTTGATGGTTCTTTGCAAAGAAGCGCTTCACTCCAGCAGTTGTGCGATCTGGAGGAGCCTGTTCCATCCTCCCTCTTCACTGGACTCCTGACTTAAATAGGTTCAAGGGCAAACAGCTTAGAGAAGGGGATGTGGGGTGTTGCTACGGAGAATAAAGGCAAGATCATGGCAGCTGAGGTCCTTCTTGATTTGTGTATATATGAGGTCAATGTGGCAGCCAGATTTTTTCGGGAGATAATCCCAGAAGGAAATGAAATGTTCCAGTGTCATTGGGCAGAGCACTAGGACTCTAGAAAAAGCGCACAGAAGTTTCTTTGAAAACATAGCCAAATATCCCTTGTACCTTATGTTACAGCCACTGCATCATGCTATGTTATATCCCCCAAAACAGGAAGCAACTCCTTTTTCTATTTTGGGCACCGCTCTCCCACTTTGAGAGTCTTCTCTCTAGTTTTTATGTCTTTTTCTTTTTTAAAAACATTTTTTTTCCAAGTCTAAAAACTACTTGCCATTTGTATCAATGTAGACACATACAGTTAAGCTTTGGCTTACAACTTTAGAGCCAGTTCACAAGTTTTCACTTGAGTCCCACTATGGATACCTTTGGAACATGGGAACATTCCTCTCTTAAGTGTGATGTGGTCCTTTTCAAAATTCTTGTCAAAATGCACAGGATTAAATCACAAAATGGGTGATAAGAATCAAGAGGCATGTTCTATCAGAGCCATCCAATAGAACTTTCTGCAATAATGTTATTATCTGCAGTATCTACCAATATGGCAGCCACTAATCACATACAGTATTGAGCACTTGAAGAGCAGCTAGTGTGACTGAGGAATTGTTACCTAATTTTAATTCATTGAAGTTGATGCCTGGAGCATGTAGGTGCCGACAATCATTCAAGGTCAGATTTTCGGGGTCCTCAGCAAATTCTTTGCTCTTTCAGCACTGAAATTTTCCATAGTTAAAAGTTGGGGCTAACTCCAGACAGGAATCCATCTTCCTTTTCTCTCCCCTTCTGTGATGGTGATAGGATTTCCTCCCTCCCTTTAGGTTTTCTATGGAAATTCGGACCGAACCTCCACAGTCCAGAACCTGCTGCGACCCCCCATCATTTCCCGCTTCATCCGGCTCATCCCGCTGGGCTGGCATGTCCGCATTGCCATCCGGATGGAGTTGCTGGAGTGTGTCAGCAAGTGTACCTGATGCCCGCCTCAGATTGGCACCTGCTGGGGGTGGAGGGCGCACGGGGGAATGCTGACTTACCACTGTGACCAACAGGGCTGGATTTTACAGGCTCTTTTCAATGCAGAGCTGGGCAGAGAATACTTTTCTTTTTTGTAAGATATAGTTTCTAATTTCAATGAAAGAGAAAGAAAATGAACTTATTCTATACTCAGGGCCAAAGAAAATAAGAACAAAGAAAATGTCCCTAAAAACAATTTTCATGCAAAAGCCTAAGTAGCAGGAGTAATTTGCTGCTCTCAGGGTTTTTTTTGTTTTGTTTTTGGTCTCAGTGACACTGTGAAAGGTGCAGTCCCAGGGGAATGCAAAGCAGCCCCTGATAATTTGAAAATTCTTTTGTTTTACCACGTTCAAAACAAGAACACAGAGTTTCATAAAGCCTCCCTTTGAACGCAAAGGGGAAGCAAGCTTGTGGATTCTCCAAGCTAAATTTTCATTAAATCACGGCCTTTTAGGACTTTAGAGCACTGGGTATGCAGTTTTGGGGTGAGTGGGTGGCACAGATGAGTCTGGTGGATGGGAGCCCATGTCCCAGTCTCGTGACAGCTGTGCATGGCCAAACACCCCAAAGGTAGGAGGGCCTCCCCTGCTCTGAGCTTTCACCCCTCACGCCCAACCCTGCAATCAGGGATGGGGGAGGTCCACAGCTCTCACCACATACAGCTCCATTCTTCAGTCCCCTCAGGCAAATGATCCTAGTCTGTGATCACTATTTACGTGAATACACAAGACAGGCTGCCTTACTGTAAGGAGCCAAGTTTCCCTGTATTTAGGAATCCCGGATGACCAGAACACATCAGAATTTCCTTTTATCTAGGGCTACCATTTTTCAACAAGCTTAACACTTGGAAAACAGTTGGCCAGGAGCTATCATTGGCTACACAGAGGAGGCCCCTCAGCTAAGTACACTCTGCAGGAAGTGGTCAGGCCCTACGATCTGAAAAGTGTGATGTGGCTAGGCTGCTGGTGAGCTCAACTTTTCAACCTCTGCCCCCTTGCCTCATAACATATGGGGTCAGCCTGGCCTTCCCCTCCTGGAGGAGCTCCCTAAAGGGGGAGCTCAGGGGGAATGATATTCTTCCTCCTTTGTCATTTATAGATCAGCCTAAGTTTTCAGGCCCTTCCCTGGAAGAGGCTAATGACAGGGCAGGTGGGCAGGAGAGGATTTGAAAGTAGGAGCCAAGAAGGGGTGGAATCAGAGGATGAGGACCCTCCAGCGGGACTGGGGAATCCAAGACTGTCCTGGCCCTGACACAGTGCAGCTCCTGCTAGCAGCTCATTTCTCTGAGTTACTTCCTGTTTTCAAATGCCAAGCCAAGTCAATGGACTCACACCAACACGATCCTGGACATCCTATTCACCTTCTCTGTGAACAGCCAGTCTCCTAAAATCCCCAAATCTCTTCCCTGGTGTTTTGGGGCTTAGAACATCTTATTTAACCTAGCATCTTTTTAATCCCCATGCTGCATACTTAACCCTGGAAAAATGCTTTTCCCTGCTCAATCTTCTCTCAAATATAAAGGTATCAATTCAGGGTAGGGGAAAAAATCCTTCTCTGGCCTTAGGACACATGGAACAGAATGCCTACCAAAGATCATTCCTGGGAAAGTTGAACAAACTTTTATAGTGACATGGACTGTCGGAGAACATGGTGGTAGCCTAAGAGTTCAGGACTCTACAACTGGCACACCAGACACAGGAGGGGAGTATAGTTAAGGGAAAAAAAGAAGTAAACAGTGTGAGCCAGGGATAAAGGTTCTACAAATAATTGTTTATATTGGAAATTTTTGGTTTTTGTTTTGGAACAGCTTTATTGAGATAATGTTCACATACCATACATATTTCACCCATTTACAGTGTATAATTCAATGACTTTTAGTATATTCAGAGTTGAGCAACCATTATTACAATCAATTTTAGAAAATTTTCACCACCCCAAAAAGAAACCCTGTACCCACTAGCCATCACCTCTCCAACCCACTTGCCCACCCCAGCTCTGGGCAGCCATTAATCTTGTTTCTGTCTCTGTAGATTTTGCCTATTCTGGACATTTCATATAAACAAAATCATACAATATGTGGTTTTTTTCTGTCTGGCTTCTTTCACTTGGCAGAGTGTTTTTTCAGGGTTTATTCATGCTGTAGCATGTACAGTACTTCATTCTTTTTTATGGCTATCATTCCATTGTATGGATACACCACATTCTATTTATCCATTCATCTGTTGATGGACATTTGGGTTGTTTCCATTTTCTGGCTATTATGAATAATGCTGCTATGAACACCTGTGTACAAGTTTTTGTGTGGACATGTTTTCATTTATCTTGGGTATATACCTAGGAGTGGAATTGCTGGGTCATATGGTAACCCAGTTTAACCTTTTGAGTAACTCTCAGACAATTTTTCAAAGTGGCTGCACCATTTTACATTCCCACCAGCAGTGTATGAGGGTTCCAATTTCTCCACACTTATTATCTTTTTGATTGTAGCCATCCTGGTATGTATGAAGTAGTATCTCTCATTGTGGTTTTGATTTGCATTTCTCTAATGAGTAATGATGTTAAGCATTTTTTCATGTGTTTACTGTGTTTGTACACCTTCTTTGAAGAAATGTCTATCCAGACCCTTTGCCCATTTTTGAAATTAGGCTGTTTTTAAAATATTGAGTTGTAAGAGTTCCTTATATATTCTAGATACAATTACCTTATCAGATGATATGCAAATATTTTCTATTTCAACAGGTTGTCTTTTCACTCTCTTGAAGGAGTCCTTTGAAACACATAATTTAAAATTTTGATGAAGTCCAACTTATTTTTTCCTCTTTTGTTGTTTGTGCTATTGGTGTCATGTCTGAGAAACCATTGCCAAATCCAGATCATGAAGATTTATTCCTATGGTTTCTTCCTGAGTTTTATAGTTTTATCTTAGATTTAGATCTTTGATCGATTTTGAGTTAATTTCTGTATATGATATAAGGTAGGGGTCTAACTTCATTCTTTGCATGTGGATATCCAAATGTCAGCACATTTGTCGAAAAGACTATTCTTTCCCCATTGAATGACCCTGGACCTTTATCGAGAATCAACTGACCAGAAAGGTGAGGGTTTATATTTCTGGACACAATTCTTTTTTTTTGGCCGCACTGCGCAGCTTGTGGGATCTTAGTTCCCCAACCAGGGATTGAATCTGCGTCCTCAGCAGTAAAAGCGTGGAGTCCTAACCACTGGACTGCCAGGGAATTCCCTGGACACTCAATTCCAGTCCATCGATCTATATGTCTATCATTATGCCAGTACTACACTATTTTGATTACTGTAGCTTTGTAGGAAGTTGTCAAATTGTAACGCTTGAGTCTTCCAACTTTGTTCTTCTTCAAGATCGTTTTGGCTATTATGAGCCCTTTGAATTTCTGTAAGAATTTTAGGATCAACTTGTCAATTTCTGCAAAGAAGTCAGCTGAGATTTCCTATTGGAAATTTCCCAGTACTTCAGAATTTAATAAACAATGAGATTCATAAAACATTTATCTGTAGGTAATTTATTTATGGCAGCATATGAATTTCTTACTTCATTTAATTCATGACAGAGTATATAAAAAATAAAACTTTTATTGAGGGACATCTGAAGCCCAACAGAATCTTGCTATTAAACACATGAACTATGTTTGCAGTACTATTTCTTTTGTGGGGGAAGCTCTAGTTAAATGAAAAAAAAAATATATATATATATATATATATATAAGCAAAAACTCTTTCTCTTATGTTAATGTGCTTATTTTTATTTTCAGAAATTCTAGAGTGTGGCCTATACTTGCAGGATATATATTTTTTTAATTGTGATAAAACACATGTATTGCAGGAGATTTTTAAACAACTAGATGAAATCCTATGAACAAAGAAGTAGCATTAAGTGTTGCCAAGATTAAGAAAAAGTCTGAACTGATTTTGGTATTCAGTGTGGGAGGAGGTTACTTGGACGAAGCAAAGGTACTTCAAAACAGACGTACTGCTATGATTCCAGTCTTGGAGTCCAGAAGATTTCACCCCTAAAGTGAGCCTTTTAACAGACACCTGAAGCCCATCTTTTTGTCTGCCTAGAGCATGGTTGCTGAGGCTTGCTGACAAGTGCACACCTGTAATGGCTATTGCTTCCCCTGTGATCCTAAGAGTAGCTCTAAGCTGGGTGGTTTTTAACCCTGAGAACTTTACTAAGGGCTGATGTGAAGTTCAAATGTGATAAATGCACCTAAAGTGCTTAATGAGCTCTGTATAAGTGGCAGTCACGATTCAGTGACATTCCTTTTTAACTTCATAGGGCTATCAACTGGGGCACAAATAATAGCAATAATATAGTAGTAGCTAATATTTATTGAGAATCTGTCAAGTGCTTTGCAGGTTATCATCTCATTAAATTCTCACAACAACCCTATGAAGGAGGCACTATAATTATTTCCATGTAAAGATAAGGAAACTGAGGCATAGAAAAGTTAAGTAAACTTGCATAAAGCCACACAAGATGTAGGTGATGGAGCTAGAATTGCACTCAGGTAATCTGACCCCAAAGCCTGTGCTTTCAGCCATTTCACTAGTCTCTGGACCTCTAATGACTTGTTTCAATGAAATGTTCTATCCTCAAATCAGTTCAATTACCACCTGATGGGAGATGGGAGGAAGAAGGGTGGTACATGAATTGCCCCATGTCACGGACTCATGTCAGTTTCTACACATGGAGACACAGTGATCACACTCTATAGTAGTGTTAAAGGGTACGGGCTTTACAGTGAACATAATTGATTTCAAATCCTAGCTGGGTGACCTTGGGCAGGTTAACGTAAAGTCCATAAACCTCAGTTTCCTCATCTACAAAATGGGGATACTACCCACTTTGTTGCCTTTCAAAAAGTAAATGTAATAATAAAAGTAAAATACTTGGCAATGTGCCCAGCCATAGTAAGGGTGATGAACATAAAAAAATGACAAGCCCCAGTTACTTTGATTCAGTCTTCATAAACAGTATAGTTGAAATCACAGGACACAAGTTTCCATGACACTTGAGAAACTTAAGAGTGAAGAATTTGGTGACACAGTACTTTATGAATGCGTTTTAGCTCCTATCCTTTGTTTAGAAAGACAAAGAAAGTTGGAGAATATTTATACATGTTATCACAAAACTTAAGCTCTCTCCCCCACCACATTTACTTAGTTCGTCTTCTTATTCTTAAAGACATAAGTGAGGGCCTGAAATAGGTTGGAAAATCTGGTCCCCTGCCTATTTTTGTAGATAAAGTTTTATTGGAACATAGTCACACCCATTCATTTACATATTATCTATACTGCTCTTGCACTACAATGGCAGATTTGCATGGTGAGTAGGGTTGAGTAGTCATAGATCCAATGGCTCATTGAGCCTCAAATATTTAAACTATCTGGCCCTGTACAGAAAAAGTTTGCCAACCTCCTGTTCTAAAACATGAAGAAATCCTTATTAAGCTGTCTATCTTTGCTTCCTCCATGGCTCTAAGCAGGAGGTTGACATCTCTTTCCAAACCACCAAGTAAGCGTCTAGCAATGTGCAAATGAGGCAACACTCAAGTGTAAAAGAAACCAAAGTTTTCAAAATGCCAGAAGGGGAAAAAAGCTTTATAAATACAAAAAAAAAAAAATCGACATCAGTAAATAACAGGATTTCCCTGCTTTACAATAATTTCTGTCCCTTAAACTGATTCCAACTTCAAACGCCCGTTTTCCCTCATTTGAATTCAAATGAGTTCTTTACAAACAAGGAACTACCACGGAGCTGCTTGCTGTTCAAACAAGAGGGACCACAGTGCTCAAGATGGGGAAGGCCTGGCAATCACATCAGTCAGTGCAAAATCTGCATTTTATTAAAGACATTTGGGAAGATCCATTCAAAAATACATTGTGCTCAGTAAAAATTAACCATTTCATGCTGATAATTAAGGTTACCACGGAATAGATATTTGTATAATATTTACAGCAACAATAGAAATTTTACAGAAGTTTAGAATGGAATACATGCCAGAAAAAACTTGATAAGATGTACCAACACATGATACAAAGAGTTATTATATAAACACTTTACAAATGGTTCATAATTAGCTTGTGAGGAATTTAAATATTCAACACTTCAAATTCAGCTTGGATTCAAAAATTAAAAAGGTTAACACCACGTCACATCCTTGCCACAGTACAAAGTATGGAATTACACTTTATATTATGGATTATAAAGTCTGTGCAATTAAGAATTTCAACTGATTCTTCATCTACCACAAATTTAGATGTTATATCATTCTGGCTTATCCCTATTTTTGTTTTCAGGCACAAGCAGGGTTCTCAAAGTCTCCCTGCCCTGTGTCTTCCCAGATACCCCTTTCAAACTTCCTAGAGATTGAAGAAGCTCAGAACAGTCTTCTAAATATACACAGAATAACTACCTGAATTCAAAATGGCACAAAGCAATTCTTGGAGATAGGAATTAGGGGCAACTATTTTGTTTGGTTTGTTTCTGTTAATCAATCCACGTTTATGTGAGAATGTACTTCTTACAATCACAGCATTACCCCTCCAGCCTGACTCAATCAGTGACCAAGGAGGAAACAAGGAGAGGGAAATGGACTGACTTGACTATAATCACTTGTATATCTCTAGTAAAAACAGATTTTATACAAGCTTTACTTTCCATTTTGGAAAATCTGAGCTGTTGTGGAGAACTTAAAAGTTCTCCAGAAGGAAAAGCATTTTTTCCCCCCTTGAAACTGAATGCGTTGTAATTGGAGCTTCTGACAACTCTGGCGATAAACACGTTAATCCCCCAACAGGGACAAGAGTCAAGGCATCTACCTTTTCTATTCCTGGGTTTTGTCTGATTAGCCCTGAAGCAGAGCACTAGGACAAGCTTGTCTATGCCTGAAATGAAGCAGATCAGGCTTTTGGGAAAGTAAAATCCCAACCCAAAGGAAGTCCTGAGGAATTCTTAGCAGTCTGTCAAAACGGAGGGGATGGAGGAACAGATAAGGCCTCTTTCTCCCTGATACTCTGCACTGGAAGAGTAGCTAACAAGGCAACTTCTAATCTGCATAACATGAAGACCGATTTTTAAGATTCCAAAGGAAGATCAAAATACAACCCAAGCATCAAATGGGGTTCAGAGAGCTTAACCTTGTGGGTAATGAAGGGCCTTAGAAGAGATACCAGTTTCACTGCCGCAGTTCTCTGGCCCTAGAAATCCAACGTGTAGACTATTAGAAATTTTTTCTGGCAAAACAAAAGACAAACCTCCCTCAAACTTGGGAGTGAACAGTTAATGAATGAAAGTACAAGGCAGGTTGTGATCATATTTAATAGCCTATAGGAAATACACAGAAAGATGGGTCAGTGCCTAGAGTGGAGAAAGGTGGAGTCAGGACCAGGCCTAACACTGATGTATTAACAAAGCACTATGGGAAATGAATATTCACATAGTAACTGACTTGGCACAAGTCTATGACCGTTTATAGTACATTCAATTAAAAAAGAAGAAATAGAATAGAATAGGGCGGCAGGCCCACAGTTTCCTAGCCACTTTACTTCCACCACATTGTGTGTATACAGAAAGACGAGGGACTCATCCTGTCACAGATTCACTTTCTTGCATTTACTCATGGTTTCTAAGACAGAATTTTTTACCCAGCTGAATCAGACCTCAAGATATTCTATATCTCAGCTGGTCAAGATGCAAAATGAAGAAATCAGAACCACTTACAAGTGTTTATTCTGTAAGCTGGACCTTTAAGTCTCCAAGAGAACCTTCTTGTGAGATTCTGGCCCTGGGGATTAGCGACAGGATGCTTACGACATTTGTGCTGTCGTTTCTGCAGCCGCTTTTAAAGAAACCATTTTTTTTAAAAAAACTGCAAATAAGTTTTCTCTGCCTACACACTTTATTAGTGATGAACTGAAGGAGGCAAGGAAATATTTCAATATTTTCTGACTTGGTTCAGTGTATATCATACCACATTCCCAGTTCACAAAAGTACGAGTCTGTGGATCTTAGTGCTCACATGGAGCTCAATATCCTACTATAATGCAGGAGGTAACAAACTTCTAGATATAAAAGCAGTGCTCTCCAGAAAAAGTGTTCTGACCAGGAGAGAATATGCAGATTTCTGAGTCCCAGCTGAGCTCTAGGAATAAGTCGCAATGAGCCATTGCCCTTGCTAAAAGTTGAGTCACCACCAGGACCTAGGTGAACAGAAATGGACAGAGCCTTCTACATACTTGAAAAGCAATCCTCTGGCCTTGAAAAAAAGTTATACTCTTATGAGTCATTCTCAATACATAGCTAGAAGAAAATAAATGGCTTTTTTCCTTATTTACTCTAAAAACTAGTTGAAGAAGTGAGGGTACTATGACGTTAACTAAGAGGTGCTGGGAAGGGAAAATGGGATAGCATTTTGTAGCAAAGCCCGCTAATTTTCAGATTAGGAATATGCTAAACTGGCTAACTCTACAACCACAATGTACTTTATAATACATGACGCGACTAGAAACTAACCAGCATGGCTCTGAGCTTAGAATTAAAGTACAACTACAAATGGTGAATCTTAACGTATGTTTTAAAACAGATTTAACCAAAGCATACGGCACAAACACTCCTATAATAGCCACATCATGACCACCAATTAAGAGTTTTTTGCTTCTAATCGGTCTATCATATACACCAATGTTTGTAAAGAGTTATTATATGATTTGAATAAAAAACAAAGACATTTTCTTTTGGGAGACACAGCTAAAAGCCACGGATGCCTTTGAGCAGTTGGTAAAAATCATGCCAATCTGCCAGGCTGCTGCTTGCTTCTAAATATAAGCTTCATGGCTCTATGAAAGATTTTCTAAGGATGCTGACCTAGAATTTAAGTTCTCAAACACCTATAAAGTGACTCTGGTCTCCTCCCAAAGAATGCACCTTTTAGCAGGCCCAAGATACTGAAAACAAACAATAGGATTCCAGGGATTCAAGAATGGTGGTAGAAGACTCCTTAAGAGAATGCAACGCTAAAGAATTCATACCCTAAAGAATTCATACCCCCAGTTTTCTAGCCTGCAGAGAACCAGGGCGGAGCCAAGCTCTGCAGACAGGTGGGCTTGGAGCATGGTACAGTAGGGTTTCTCAACCTCAGCACTACTGACATTTGGGGCTGAGTCATTCTTTGTCCTGGTGGGGGGAGTATCCTGTGCATGCAAGATGTTTAGCAGCACCCCTGGCCTCTACCTACTAGATTCCAATAGCACACCACCACTCCCAGTTGTGATAAACAAATATGTCTCCTGCCATTGCCAAAAGTCCCCAGGAGACAAAATTGGCCCTGGTTGAGAATCCTGCTGTAGAGATAACTCACTTCAGCCCCTCAGCATGGAGCACTTTTTGTCTTGGGCTCTGGAAAGGCTAAACCTCTGATTGAGACCAAACAAGGTTCAGTAAAAGTTCATTCAGAACTTCTGAGAAGAATAATGAAGATGGCGGTAAAGCAAAAGTAGAAAAACAGTGAAGCAGAGTTTCTTTTCAAAAGATCGGAGATACTTCTATAAAACAAAGCAATTCATAAGACGTCATTCAACCTTTTTATCCTTTAGGAAGTTAGGGCAGATAATAGAACATGGATGTCATAAACTTCCCTTCCTAAAGAAAAGGCAGACTTTGGTGACTTTAAGTGAAGTCCTTAATCTTATCACAGATGGCAATCTTTGTGAGGCAAATAATTCATCAACTAGAGGAAAGCAAGTTAAAAGCTAAGAGAGGGCCCAGTAGATTTGAGAGAAAACTTTACCATTCCCCTCTGTGAGCAGGAAGAGAAATACGCATGCTAGAAATGTGGACCGTAGTTCACTTACAGCTTACTGAAGTCAATGAAAGTCAGAATGGACAAAAGCTGAGAAGAGGATAAAAGAGCTACCTCAAAAACACTAGTTGAAAACATTGTATATATTTTCTGGCTCAAATCTGGGAATGTACGAAAAGTATGTATTGACTCTTCATCAGTTAGGTTTACTTTGCTTTAGGTAGAAGGCAATTATTCTAGCCCTTCTTTGAAGAACCATCACGAATATAAATGTTCTGCAAACATCTGAGATCCCAGTGTTAGCAAGGATGAAAACATGGGAAACCAGCCCCTAGGTGACAACGAGCCTCAAATGCCACAGCATGGCAATGTGACTGCGCAGTTCCTAAGCGCACAGCACAGTGAGAAGTCTTTCCAGAGGAAAAAATGGAGTTTCTGGTTTGCAAGGGGGAATACAAGGTACAGATCTAGTTTAAAAAAGGAGTTACACACCCTTTTAGAGTCCTTAGTATCCAGGCAAAAACTGCTAAGGGTCCAGGTCACTATGTAACTGAGCAGCTGCCTGGAAAAAGCCAGAATTCAGAGCTACTCAGACAGCACTGAACTGGTGAAAGCAGTAAGATATAAAAAGAACTGAAGAGCATGCAAACTATTGGTTTGAATCAAATTGTTTCAATGATAGTACCCAGTTGAGTTTCATTTTAGTGCCTATTACACTTATCAAAATTAAATTAAAAGCACCTTAAAATGACCTCTATATATAATCAATACACATCATTATAGTAGTTATATAAAAATGCAATATGCACACAATTTAAGCCTCAAGGAAACTAAGACCTTTTTCTTTATAATCTTCATAATCATCAGAGCTATGATTTTTAAAATCTTGGGGGAGGGGGAACAGTAACTCAGCACATTTCAATTATAACTGACTTGATTCAGGAGCTGATACTCTCACAATCCTGGGACAAGTAATAAATACTGAGATGTTACCTCTTTGAGGGGTGGGAGGGGATCTTTAAAAATATTATTGCTAAGAGACTACTTGCGAAAATCAAATACTCTTGATGGATGATGGTGTTGAGGTGATTTCTGTCAAGGATGGCCCAGAGATGTAGGGTCATGACCCTTGTTAGCCAAAGGCCTTGATGATACTTGGGAGTAACTTGGGAGTTGAAGGAGATCAAATGAGGGAAAGATAAGTCCTGTTCTGGCCACGTGTGTGTGCGTGTGTCTATTGATGTGCATGATAAACCTGTTATAAATGGACCGTCCCCAGGAAGATGAGTACAGCAATTTTCTCTACATTTGGAATTGCTTCAGGAGCCTTTTAAATATATTGGAAAGAGCAATAACAAAAAAAGCATTTAGAAATAGAAATGCCACAAATGTATCTCACACCCTACCAGCCAAGAGTCTCCAGTACAGTGCACAGGATTCAGGAGCATAGAGCTGGCTTGCAAGATCTGCAGATACCTTTTACAACCTCGCAATTAGGAATGTTCACTGGCAAATCTTTGG
The DNA here is from genome assembly GCF_030028045.1 of Hippopotamus amphibius kiboko. Classification (NCBI taxonomy): domain Eukaryota; kingdom Metazoa; phylum Chordata; class Mammalia; order Artiodactyla; family Hippopotamidae; genus Hippopotamus; species Hippopotamus amphibius. The sequence goes on from NC_080203.1 coordinate 120,918,795, forward strand.
TCTACGCCCTACACTAATGCTAAGTAGAAGAGTACATTCTCTCCACAAAGACCCATGAGTAACCCTGGATCTGTTCTCCCCTCAGGTGCAAGGAACGTCCCTGGACATGAACAGGAGCCAACTGTGTGAGGACGGAACAGGCCTGCTGGAGTTCTCACTGGCCTAGCCAACTTTCTTCCCCTGAGGGTTCAGAAGGAGATGCCGCATCTCGTCTGCGACCAAGAATCATGTCTAAAAGCTGCTGCTGGGGCCTGAAAGTTGAGCAACATTCCTACTGTTACAGTCACGTACAGCCACAATTCAACTCCCTTGATTAGAAGTATAAGATTCACTTCATATCACAAATGTATAAAAATATGGCCGATAGTGTCATAACGATACTTTCTTTAAATGATTATATTTATAAAACAGACAGATATTTACTATATATTTATATATAGAATAAAATACTCCTGATGCAATATATAAATGTTACTGTTTAGTTTTTATAGAAACTACTGTAGCTGTCCCACTGCTTCACAATGTTCCAAACAGCTCAAAATAACTTCACGTTTAACAGAAAAGGTATGATTATAACAGTACAATATTAATTATAAATAAATGTTACAAACCCTATCAAATATGGAAGTTTAGAAAACAATTTAAGACATACAGTTAGTTCATCTGCTAATCCTCAAAGGGATACTCTTGGATTACAATAAACCCCACATTTAGTCTAGGCAGAAAAAAAATCTGTGGTAAGGACATCAGTCAACACATATTTTTCCATCCCTTGCAGTGCCAGAACACATCCTGGCTTTCCCAAGTTCAACGGCGATTACACTAAAGCTGGAACCTAAGGGGGAGAACCTGGCAAGAATGTCGTCTTCTTCAATGGCACACTGTCCATTCTCACACAAGACTCGTGGGGACTGGCGATCCCTAAGGAACTCCTGTGGCTCTAAGATCCCTGACTAGCATTTGTGGCCGTGAGGAGCCAGCTGGCTCCACACATACAATATTGCACACACCTTCATAAAGCTGAAAAATACTGGCTTACCACCCTGGCCCCTCCCATTCCCCACCCACCCCACCCCTGCCCCTCCCCTCCTAACTGGATTGTCCCTTTCCCCCCACCCCACCCCACCCCACCCCCCCAGCACATATTACAAGGCTGTCTCTTTTAAATCATTCAGATTTGGCATTCGGGACCGATTTGTTCTGTTATAAGGGTGCCCGTTTGGCCCACTCTTGGCACCCAGCTGTTCAGAGTAGGAAGGCCCCTCTGTGGCACTGCGGGTCACAGAGGACACGTGCCAACCAGGGTCCATCTGACCTGGCAGCTGGAGGGCCGGCCTGCCCTTTGGTGTTGGCTCCTGCCGGATGTTACTGCTCCCGCCAGAGGCCTGGCTCAGGGGGTGAATCCGAATTTCTGAGAAGGAATTTTTGGCTTGTTGAGTTGTTAAGGGCTGGAAGCGGGGGTCTGAGGAAGCCGGGTGATTTGAGGCTGAAGAGAGATGTAACAGCTTGCGCAGTGATTTTAATGGCTGGCTCTGAAAGAAAAGATGAGGGTGCATGTAGGATTTAATTTAGAGTAGACTTGAAAGCTGGGAGGAAACGGAGCACAGATCTGAGATGACTGCGTGGAGCCAGGGATGGTGGGTGTGGGAGAGAAGGGGCCAGTCCAGCCTTATCTGTTCCTTTGTTCTTATTCAGACAAGATTGAAGTTATTTTTCTTTAATGAAAAAGCCTAGAAATGTAGACAAAATCTAGAGCTGGTGTGGTGACTGATCAAAGGCTTAGGCACCTTCTATCTGGCTGCATCCCATCTTTATGGGGGGAGGGGGGAATCTCATGCGTCAACCATCAGGAAGAAGCAAAAGCCTCTCCCTTTCGAGAAAACTTCCTTCCCAACAGCTCCACATAAAGCTGCCACTTAGATCTGACCTGCTAAAACTCAGCCATTCGACCATATCTAGCTGCAAGAGTAACTGAAAAAATGTAATATTTCAATAGGTAGCAACGTACTCAGCTAAAAATTGTGTATCTTCTTCTGTTCTTATCTCCCTGATTTTCCCTTTCCCTTGACATTGCAAAATTCCAATGTTCCCTTTCTGCACTTTATCATTTTTTTTTTTTGTTTTTTATTATGTTTTGAGGGGGAGGTATGATTTGGGCACTAAAAATACAAAGCACAGAGAAATAAGCAAAAGCCCTACAGACTCTGAAACACAATTTGCTCACAGGAAGCCTTTGATTCCTAATGCCTGCCTGCTGTGTGCTTGGGGCCTGGGCCCCATGGGGTGCTGCACTGTGAGGGGGACTTCAAGGCAGGAGGGAGGGTTCTGGAAGCCATCTGCCCCACAGGTTTCCCACTGATGAAGGACAACTCAAGCCCTTCTCCTCTTTGTCAGGCGTGATAGGGTCACCATCAGAAGAGGCATGGGAAGGCACCCTGACATTCAAGGCCCTCACACGTGGGCCACGGCCCGAGCCTGAGACACCTCTGGCTGCCAATCCTCAAGGGCCTTAGGGCTTTTAAGGGCTCAGCAAAGTAAAATGTTGATAATCTCAAGAAACACTAAGGATTTGAAGGAACAGGGCATTGAAATCCAGGGGCTACTGCTTGAGCACTAACTCAAGTATAAATCACTCCTGGGGAAGCACCCTCCATGGCCATTCCGAAGTCTGTCCAGAAAATCTTTGTAGTGCCCATGGGAGATGGCATAGTACACAGCACACTGCAAGCGCTCAAAAGTGTGTTTTTTGTTGTTTTTTTCATGGAAGTAGTGTGAAAATGCAATGAGATTTCTGGTGATTTTTATAGTCCTGATCATATGTAGCTATTGAACAATCACAATAGTTCAGATGGAGATTTAAAGTTACCTGAAAAGAGCTTCTTGGCAAAAGAAGTGGTTACACAAAGAAGGTTCTAAAGCCCTGTTCTGTCTATCTTAAAATAAATTAGGAATACAACATGAGGCCCTCTCAGAGCCTTGTGCTTTTAGTTCGGATACACATCCAATAACTGGGATATCTGGTTCTCTAAACTGTCTTCGCCCCCTGGCCTATATTTTGTTAGAAGCAGAAAATATAAATGGTTGGGCAAATACAATCAAAATTTGGGGAGCTCCTGTCAGCAGCTCTAAGTAACAGCTTATAGTTAAAGAGAGTAAACAATAAACCTATAAAAATAGAACCTCCTCCTCCAAATCACAAAAATCCATAATCATTTACAGGCACAAGTAACCCTACAGCCTCAAAAGCTCATGAGGGTTGTGAGAAATTACAGTACAGAGGAATAATAGATTTATAAAATATTAAATACAATTGAAAACAAGTTACATTATGTTACTATGCTCATTATGGGACGCCGAAAAGATACAATATACAATATCTTAAAATTTCCAATCAAAATAGTTTGCTTCAAGGAGATAAGACCTCAGTTACCTGAAAAATTTATGGATTCAGTTTCTGCTTTTTCCCCATTATGGCAGAGAAACGTGACTCTACATACTGTCTAATATGCAGTTCCTAATGCGAATGTTTGCCAGTTTTCTATCAAAACCAGTATGGATTTCAGAAGCTTAAATAGTCTTCCAAGAAAGCTTATTATATGTGTTTCAAGCCGCAGTTTGTAGGCTACCACCTTTAACGAACCCTTAATCTTCACACTATCTCCTCTTACCCTCCTTTACATTTTATGGCACGCATCACTTTTACCATGAATTATGGTTATTTGTGAATTTTTTGCAGAGTTTGTGGGCTAGAACCGTATCTCACTCATTCCCCTTAATCGTCCCCCCTCTCCCCCCAGCTGAAGACTAATGGAAGCTCACTTTTTTCCCCAGTAGGACACAGGTCACTGAAGCAAGATTCATCTGGACTCCCAAGATGCATCTGGCTACTACTGAGCATATATCCTGAAGAGACTCTCAGCCTTGCTGTAACATTGAGAGGCTAAATTTCTCAACCCTGCCCTCTCTTCAGGAGAGACCGGTCACTGCAGAGTCTGAGAGTCTAGGAGTGATGCAGGCACCACTCACTTGGGTCTGTAGATCAGAGATCTTCTCAGGACGCCACTCCTTTGGTCTGCTGCCCGGGGTGCTAGCAGAGTGAATGGCTTTCTGTAATGTCAGAAGATCAGGGCCGTCAGAATTGGGCACCTAGAGCGGAATATGGACAAGGATTCAATAAACACACCAGTAAGCCTAATTAGGATATGCAACCACACCCAAGAGGAGAACGAAAGCAAATCAAACCAAACCAAAACTCAACCCTCCCCTCCAAAGACTCAATAAAAAATGAAATCAAAACTCTCCCAATGTTCACAATGCAAGTAATGCTAGTTAAAGTCTGCTGCCCTCTTAATAATTTTCCCTGCATTAGGAAAAACTGGCAGATGTCATGCAGCTTTGTTAAACCTCAACCCTTAAAGCATTCCCATGCTGTTAGTTTTAGTCACTGTAAGAGAGAGCAGTTAAATTGGGCTGTACCAGGAATTGCTGTCGTATCCTCATTCCATATTGCAGTTAGGTTATGAACCAGTTCAATAAAACAAAAATTTGTTCCTGCTGGGAAAATGATCCAAACCCTGTATTTGGTGGTGCCAAAGAAGTCTAGCAGGCTTTAAAGGATAGCAAAGTGAGAAAGTATGATTTGAATCATATTCCCAAGACACTACCCAGTAAATCTGGGTCCAGCATTATGCACTATGAAAATGCTAGAAATTTGTGCCACAAATTCCAGACGAATGCAATCGGTCCACTCACTGAACACAGGAGAGTAATGCCAAGCAAAAGCCCTGGCCTTCAACTAAGTGACCAGCAAAAGCTAGAGCCAGGCAAGGAAAGAGCAAATCACCAACTAACAGAAGCTGTTTTTTCATGGAGCCTTCAAGCTCACTCAATTTGGTCAACTTAACTTGGTTTCAAAGAAACAAACTGCCAACCAAGTGTTAACAAACTGTGAGCCAAACGAAAGGACATTTGTTAATTGTAAATGTTAATCGAATTCTTTACAGGAAATAAGGGATTTTATGAATACTGTCTGCCAACAACTGGCTAATCAGACAACCCAAACTAGCCTTTCACTAGTTTGTTTGTTTAATAAATAGCCTTTTATGCTTCAACCTCCTTAACTGATTCAGAAAATCCAGAATGTCAAAAAATTTATATCTCAGTGAATTTATGGAACTGGCTCAGGTACTTAACTAGCACAAAGAGAATATGACCCCATGAAAATAAAAGACATGCTGTTGTCATCAGTAAAACAAGTTTACTGGAGCAGTTTTCAGGGCTACCATACGTAAAAATGGGTACCATGGGTGGAGTGACTACAGGAAGCTTTTTCAAAGAAGAACTATGCTTTAAATGATTCTTTGAATTAAAAAGAGGAAAGAGGGATTTCTTGATGCTTGGATTCTCCCCGTTGGTGGAATCTGTCTGCAATATAAGATACAAATAAACTAATTGCCAAGGAAAAGAAAAAGGTGTTCTTAACGAAACTCCTAGCCCTTGGATGCCCTCAAATTGTTAAATATTAACAGTCACTGAAAGACTCTCTGTGTTGTGTGTGCATCTAGAGAGGTTCTGTGTCATTTCGCACCTGGATGTGAAGATGTCAATAATGTAAATTCAAGACATGCAGAAACTTCTATGTATATAAAGAAAATTCAGACAGGCTCAATACCTATAGCAGGAATGTCTCTAGAAACCTACGCACATATATTCACATTAAGCTTAAAAAACATTTAAGGATTTATTATTATCAGAAATATGACTGTTATAAAGAGTTATGTTTAAAGAGCTATTGATGAGCTTCAGTCTTTTCCTAATAGCCAGAGGGTACTTAAGCAACTAAATAATCTACCATGTAATCTGCCTGCCTATTAGGAAAAAACAAAAAGATATCGCAAACCTTTCTGAACATGGTCAACTCTTGAACCAGAAAACATCACTTGGAAGAGAAATATATCAATATTGCAGGATTCTACCACTGAGGAAGAAGCCTGGTTCTACACTGTGAGAAGTATTCACACCATGGAAAAGAGCTGGTACAATTCAGAATACCCCACAAAAGTGAAGAAACAGCAAGTTCAATCTTTAAACTGAAGCATGATTACCAGTTGAGATACTAACTAACTAGGGTAAAATTACCAACTTGGCAAAGTCACCATATGCTCTGAGGGCTTATGTAACTGTATGAATGTGGAACTGAAGCCAGATTTCCCAAGGCGGCTTCCAGATTTGCTTGAGTCAAGGCAGGCACCTTTACAACACAGAATGATTTTTTGGCACAACTTTTCCCTGCTTTGGATATTTTAACTTTCAGAGAACCAGAATGTATATGAAGGTGTTCAGATCATCTTTTACTGATGTGTATGAAGACATTTGAGTAAAACAGCCCACAAGGTTTCTTGCTCCCAAGACAGAGATCCAGGAAGAGTTTAACTTGCATGTCCAAGGAGGCCACAAGAGAGCACTCAGATATGTATATGTATAACTAATTCGCTTTGCTGTACAGCAAAAAGTAACACAACACTGTAAATCAACTATACTCCAATAGAAAAATAGTAAATAAAATAGAGAAGCAACAAGGATATATTGTATCGCACAGAGAATTCTAGCTATTATCTTATAATAACTTTTAATTGAATATAAACTGCAAAATTACTGAATCGCTATGCTGTACCCCTGAAATTAATATAATATTGTAAATCAATTATACTTTAATTAAAAAATTCAAATTAAAAAAAAAAAAGAGAGAGAGCTCTCAGGAACAAGTAGCCAGAGGCACTCCACACTGGTGGGCGCCTGGCAGGGACTGAGCTGGGCCTGCTGCTATTCAGGAGAACCCACCTCCAGTTCTCCCAACTGATTGTGCAACTTCGGGCAGGTCACAACTTGCCTGGGCAGTTCCTATATTAGCAAAATAAAGGGGTTAAACTAGATTTAGGACCCACAGAGACTACTCTCTGTGCACTGGGTATCAGATTTCCATTTTGTTCAATCTTATGCAAAGGCCACAATGCTTTAAATCTTTCAAAGTTCATTTACCTAGTTTCCTTTTGTTGAGTTCTAGAGAGTGAAGAAAAGTTAAATTTAATTCTGTTCCAATGCTCATTTGAAGGAGGCAGAGTTAACACAGAGTCAAACTTGGGAGCCTGAGGTCTGCCAGGAAACACTATAACTGAGTGCTCTTTGGAAATATTACTCTAGATATCAAAGTCCTTTAAACATTTCCCCCCCTCTTTTAGCTAAAAAAGTGCAGAGGTATAAACAACTTTGGGTTTGGAAGGCTTAAGTCATTGTGACCTGTGCAGAGATATTTTGCAGTTACTTTACATACCAAAACCAAAAAGCATGAAACTCTAAAAAAAGTAAGTTCAAGTGGAAAGTATGTTAGAGACTAGTAAATTTCTTATTTACCCTACTCTATACTATTTAAACATCTAAAATTTGAACCAGATCCTGAATAATAGTCAACATGTACATACTTGATTCATGCCATAGTTAGCCGCAGGTTTAATGTTGGCCTAAGTCAGACATCAAAAGTTAAATCTATATACAAAAACACCTTCAATTCCTATGTTCTTGCTACTTTCTTCCACTTAATCACCCCACAATGGCTATGGACCTGAGGTTAGGAACAAAAACAAACTCGAAATAAAAATAACAGTGGTTAGGAGGCGGTAGTCTAAGTTTAATATTCATGATGGGTAAATATGTTCCACAGATGATGATAAAAGTTTTATTAGCACTTTACATATTTTAAGCTTCTCTACTTCAAATCAGGTCCATTTTGTTCATCTGGTCTAAATAACACATGTAATTAATATGTGACTAAATGACATCTTAACTGGACCTTCTACTTTAAGTGAGTTTCAGTTAGAGATATAGGCAGTTTTTTGTTTTGTTTTAAATGAACATTTCAGGAAAACTACGCAGCCATTAAAATGAAGATAATAAAATCTGTGTAGTAATATACATATTGTGTGTACGTGTGATAGTAATATTAAAAAGCCAGAATACAAAATTGTACTAGAATGACTACTATAATTTAAAACAAACTAAAAAACCACTTTCTTTCTGCAAACATATGCACAGGCTAAAAGACTAGGATATATACCAAAATCCTAATACTAGTTGTGATAGAGTGGTGAGATTAGAAATGATTGTTTTTTCCTCAATTTTTCTGTAATGAGCTCATATTTATATTACAGTGACATCATAAATTTAACAAACAAGCAACTGAAAGAGTAATGTAGAAAGATTAGCTAGGAAGACCTTTATTAAATCCTTACTTCAAATATTATATTCTGTTTTACTATCATCTATCTCACCTTTACTTACCATCGAACATAATCCTAGGCTTTTCATAATGGAACAGACCTCAGAAAAACTGAGTCTAATCTACACATCTTAAGAGATGAAATCAATGAAGTCCATCTGAGTAGGTCATTTTGATTATGCCTTTTTCCTTTTTAAATAAATGAGTCAATCATGTATGAAGTAAAACTAGAAATAAAATAATTTAAAATGGCTGACTCAACCTTGTCTAATCCCAAGGTGTCATAAAGCAAAGGAGGAAGGATGCCTTGTGTGAGTGAAGACGTTCCTGCTGGCCTGGAGGCCTGGCTTCCCCATGTGTTCTCATGTCACTAACCAGCAGAATTCTTGCCTGGGTGCTTCAGTGATGTGATGTGCATGGTTCCACGCAGCCAGCCCTTGGTTCAGGTGGAGGGCTCTCAGGAGATGAGACTCGTTCCATTTCACAGTTCAATCACAAGATAAACATGTCCTCCTACTAAAGCAAGCCCTGAAATCTCAAATACTATCTCCTGTCTGTGACTAGGCAGCCCAGAAATGCACTTGTCAACATGGGAATCAGACAACCAGCCAAGGGAGAATAATGAACGATGGTTAGCTAAGAATTTTAAGATTTAAATACAAACCAAAACCATTTCCTAAATTTTCATGTATCTTTAACCCTCAGAGAGCAATAAATCCTGCAGCTTCATAGTTTTTAACATGAATGTAAATCCACATGGATAAGATGTTTATTGAGAGAAGGTTAAAACATTCTCTTTCATCCAAATTAAATTTCTTCTATTCCTGGAGATTCTGTTGAATCTAGAAAAGGCTCTGTGAGAGGAGAATACTTGTATAGAAATTGAGAAAGAAACATATACAGTATATGCATGTCAAGTCTCAATAAGAAAATAATTCACTTTGATTGCCACGTACAAAGTGTAAAGTACCCACAGACTAATGTAGACTTGTATGCCATTGTAAATAGAAATTGGCCATCTACTTACTGTTTGAGATTTCTTCTTTTTCTTTTTCATTGACCTGAAAAAACCTTGTTTTTCCTTTTCCTTGAGTTGTTCAGAATGACTAATGTTTTCAGGACTTTTCCTAAATGGGAAGACATTTTTATCATATTGATCTTTCAATCATTCTCCTGCCATTATATGACAAGCACAATGAAGATGAAAAATGCATGACACCAGGTTCACATAGCCATGAAGAATCAAGCACATGGGTAAAGAGCCTCTAAAAAGCACAGAAAGAACTGAATCTAATCAACCATGGTTAATGATTAGCCTTTGGCAAAGGCTTATTTGACCTAGCAATTTGAGCATTATTACAAATGATCTGTAACTATGCTGCAGGACCATTTTCATGCTGTTGAAAACCTCAGAATTAGAGAGTCTGAAAAGCACACGGTTTGAAGGATGCCTTTTCTATAAACCTCTGAGGAAAACAAACGTTTTCAGTATTTTCATTTTTTTATTTACCTTTTAAAAATCAGCTTAACAAGTTCATTATTAGTGGCTTGCCAAGGTACTGAAGATGAAAAAAAAAAAATCAATACTGCTACAGAAACCTTACAAATAAAAGTAAAAATTGCCTGAAACTGGAAAATTCCTTTATAAAAATCTTATATTTATTTATTAAAACTAAATAAAAAATAGATAAGGTAAGAAAAAAATGGAAACAGGATGAATGCTTTAATACAAAGCACCCTTCTGCAAAAAAAGCTTCTAACTGAAAATAATGACATTAAGCTTCATACCACTGACACCACCAGGTATTCTAATACAAATAGCAGATATTAAAAGAGAGCAAACAAGATACCTCAGCCCCAAGAAGTTGACTACTTATATGTTAACAGAGGCCCTATATTACTTAAATTAATTTACAGTCTTTAAAAAACAAATAGAATGATGTCATTCTTGAAAAAGGCACATTCCTTGGGCCCTATTTTGAATTTGAACATCTAGATGACTGTGGAAAACCATTTTCTCAAATGACTGAATTCCTTCTATTAGCTATTCCCTAAAATCAAGAGTAGAAACATTAAAGGTGACAGAATTCATTCATATTTATGGTTTTAGAGTACTGAACACTGAAATTACTAGAACATCTAAAAAAATATGAGCAAACCAGTATCCCTTTACTTGATTAAATCTGTGTGAAGGCAGAAAATATCTATATAAACTATTACAAAGCCACACGATAGAAAATACCATGAAGCTATTTTTAGAAACCACATCTTTACAGATTTTTCACTAATATGAAGGAATATTCCAACTACAATACTAAGTGAAGACAGCAGGATTCAAAACTTTCTACATAATACGAGCCCAACTGTATTTTTTAAAGAAGGCATATGTGCATATATATATATACACGTTTTTTAAAAAGCAGGAAGACAATTTTTTAAAATCTTAATAGTTATCATTTCTGGGTAGTAGGATTATTGGTGATTTGTTGTTACTTCTTTTTAATTTCAAAGACAAACATGTACTACAGATATAATAAAAAGGTTTTACAAACCACAGAAAATTCATTTGAAAAGCCAAGAACTCATGATCAAAGACCACAAGGGAAACAATTTAGAGAGAAAGAGAGAAGAGAGAGAGAGAGAAACAGACAAAAAACAAAAAGTAAAAACCATGACCGTTTGAAAGAGCAATGGTCACTTCTTCTTAAGTGTTTAGCCTAAAAGTTAATGGGAATACCAAGGAAGTGAAAACATGTACTGTAGGCTCAAGTGTTCCTGAAACTCATTAGGACCTGCAATTTTAAACCCCACTGAGGGAGTTTCAAGTTCTAATGTTAAAGTTTTGTAATACAACACAACCAATAAAATTATTAGCATTGGGACTCAGAATGATGCATTTATAATTTTGAAAGCTAGAAAACTTCAGACATGATGGAATGAGTGAGAATGGAATAGTGAAAAGTTAAATATTCTTTAAACTCTGTGTTGCAGTGCTGGGAAAAACACTCTCATCCTAATGACAGACTGGGCCTATTTGGTCAAAGTTTCTTATGACAAGTACTTTTGAGATTAAGGAGATGAAACCCTTGGATGGGGCCTAAAGACAGACTGCCCTAAACTAAACTCTAAGCCGCAGCATTCAGTTATGTGAGGGTTCTAGGGAACACAGCAGAATAGTATAAGTATTGCTGGAATCATAAAAGCACCACTCTTAGAATTGAAAGGAACCACAGAGAGCATCTAGTCCAACCAGCAATACTATTTCTAACGTTCTGTAACTTCCAGAAGTTAAAGAATTAAATGCTTATGATATAGCTTATATCCTTCCATAATGGGGTCTGCACATAACCTAGAAGCACAGCAGAGTATTCAGATTAGCACATAGAAGTTTTTACTAATCAAAGTCTAACAAAATCTCAAAGGTCTGCTGAGGTGACCTAGTTAAAGTGCTTTCTGCCAACCCAGGAAATCTTTAAGGGGGACACATTTATCACGACCACAACCTCAGGATGGGAATGGGCGTTACTATAAGAATGTTAATATTGGCATGAGAGGAAGTGAAGGCTTGAGACGCTAGTCCTAGAAGGAGCAGGATTTGGGTGGGAAGAAGATTCTGTCCAATAAGATGAAACTGAGAGGATGGGGGGTGGAGGGAGGGTACTGAAAGAGAAGAAGGAACAAGACAAAAAGCCCAGTGTTTGCAGTTCCTTGTGTCCCCAAAACACAGAAGATGAATCAAAGACTTTCTGCAGGGTCTCTTCAGAGGCACTGGATAAACCAGAACCCAGGGGAAAAGGCGAATGATGAGGAAAACATCTTCAAACTGGAGCTGCAGAGAGGCGGTGGGGCCAAGATCCAGGTGGAAAGAGATTCCAGGGGCCAAAACAAACAAAAAAATAAATTACCCTTGAACTAGAGGATGAAAGCTAGGAGTAAAGTGTGAGTGTACATGCATCACAAAAGACACAAAAGGAAGTCAGAGAGAAAGAAAGAGAGCCAGTGGAGGAGTGCAAGGGAGACAGGGAGGGAAAAGACAAAGAGAGGGAGAAGCTACACTGAAACATACACATACAGAGAATTAACAGAAAAACAGAAGGGAGAAAGCTTGTGAGAGAGACTTGGGGATGGAGAGAAGCTGCCTGGAACACAGGCACCTAAAAAGCTGTGTGCTGTACAAATGAATGAAAAGAAAGACCTGAACATTTATAGCCAGTATGCACCCAATGGGTAAGAGCAAGCCCGGTGACAATCTCATTTGTGAATTCTGGACCCTGCTACTGATTCTACCTGGTACGGTCAACAGTTGTGTGCTGAGTTGAGCTAACTAACTATACAGGCAACAGATGGGTTTAAGAGGAGCAGCACAAGAGAAGGGCAAGTGGGTGATCACATAAATCTCAGGAACAGGAGTTTTGAGAAGGACCACTCAGGTAGTCACTTGGCACATTATCCAGGACTGAAAAAACAGCGGGGGGTGGGTGGGAGGGGGTGGGCAGCAAGGATGATGGGGGGAGGAGTGTGTGTGTGTGTGTGTTGGGGGGGGTGGTGAACAATAGCAGTCTCCTTCCTGAACACTCATGGGACTCAAATATTACCTAACACAACAGCTACTATTGTCATAAGGGGTTAAAGAGGAAAGAGAATTCAAAAGACTCACCTAAAAAAAGCAAGGAATTAAAACTGATTGACTCAAAGCCAACCAACATTTACAGAGTACTGTGTATGTGCCAGAATCTGTGTTAGGTGTTGGAGATACAGAGAAAAACTAAAACAAGGAGCGTGCTGTGACCCTTTCCCTGGCACCCCCACTCCCTTGCCAGTGTGACTAGGGTGGGTTGGCTAACGTCTGTGAGTAGAAAGTCAGTGACTAATTCTACAGGAATAATTCTGTGAATTATAATGACAAGTAATAATGGATACCAATGTATTCATAACTTTACAAGAACAGAAAGCCTGGCATTATGCAAGTGAGTGACAGCAATTCTTCACTTATCTTAACTACCGGGATTTCTAATTAATTTGGTTTACTATTTAAATGTCAATTTTTAACCCAATTTTGACAGCAGTCTTTCTAAACACTTGGCCTTTTTATGGAAAGTAAGAGCAGCCTATTTTAAACACATATATTCTACATGGATATCTATTCTATGTATAAAACCATAACAGCTAGAAATGATTTTCCCACTGGGGTCTGAGAAAAAGCAAAAATACCCCTCTTCTCTCTACAGCTATTGTTCAGGATCCTTCTCCCTTTGCACACTGTATTGTTACCTGGGATTATTTCTGATAATCTCGGTGCCAACTGCTAGAACTGTGCATAAAAGAAGAATAAACAGGCTCACAGGGTGGGTGGAGGTGTTTTCCCATTAGTAAAGATGATCAGTCTGACTGCATTAACCTTATTTTTGTTGTTCTGAAATATTGTGGCTTATCTCCCAGTTCTTAACTGGATTCGGGACAGCTGAGATGGCCAGAATAACAGCTCTGGATATTATATTACTTTATCTATTTATCACTTTAAAGTATGACATAGTAGCTTCATTTTTCCATTGCAAGAAATGTGTATACTATACAAATATCCTCTTCCCCAAAGAAATGTAAAGTACTACTAACAAGGAGAAATAGACTGCCCTTAGGTAAGTGATAATTTAGGAACAGCAATTCACTATATCACCATGGCAAGGCTTATTCATGTTTTTGTAACAGTTATCGAATGGCATCTCTCAAATATAAATATGGTGAACCAATGAGAGATCTTGTTCAAGAAAAAAATCCAAGACAAGACGAGCTTGATGGATGACTTAGAGTAAGTTAGATGTGATGCAAGGAGAAATATCATTGCAGCTTTATCATCAGAGGTAGTAAGAACAAAAGAATATAGCCAATTCATCCCTGGCAATTCTGGAATTCTCTCAAGCCTCGTAACAGCAATATCAGAGTAAGGATGACTCAAGGAAGGCGTGTCTAAAGTTCAGCTTCCCAACTGTGCCTCTAATTCTTTTTAAAACAATTATTTTTAGGTTTCTACATATATCCAGGTCTAAACAAGCTCTACTAAAACTGATAATCAAAAAGACAGAACAATATGCTGTTAAGATTATTAATCCCACATCTGGATTTAGTTTTGATCTGACCTACCTAATTTTCATAGGACTATGTTAATCTGCAATCGACGCTGTTTTAAACCATCACCACTTCATCATGTAATAACCAAGACAAAAAACAATTCTGTCTGTAATTCTGTATTCTCACAACTTAAACACTATTTTCCAGCTTGTCAAAACCACACTTGAAAACTGTCAACGCCGGTAACTTAAAGAAGTTGTACCTGTGCTCTCAGATTAATGTATAGATCTTGCCTATAGTTACACGGAGAAAGAATGCACTGAAGTTCATCAGCAAAGTAAGTGGAGAGAGGAGACACCTGGCAAATCATACTGAAGTTAGAGAACATTAATGGTAAAAACTGCCGCTGCCAACGTTTACAAGTCATAACGGTGCCAGGCACTGCTCTAGATGCTTCTGATGTTTGATTTCACTTAATGATCATATCTACCCTATGAGGGAGGTGCTATTTTACAGACAAGGAAACTGAGGGGCAGAGAGCTTAAGGTCACATGGCCAAAAGGTGTCACTAGTCAAGATATCCTATTTCTGGAGTCTAACCTCTGAGTCAGTAATGTATAAACTCTCATAAATAAGACGATAGATACAAAGTATGCTTATAAAAGAAAAAGTATTTATAGCTTTAAGAAAACCATTTTTATTATTGTAAAAATAAGTAAGTTATTTTCCCCACAGGGCATGGTAACACTGAAACCTTGATATAACCCTGCCAAAAGGGTCCAAATTGTGTGAATTCCAGCAATAAACAGCAGAGATGGAATCTGACAGATTGGTCTCATTCTCAATTCAGTGCATTACAGTGAAGCACCATTTTTTTCTCTTGGTGGAGAACTTAGTAGCTCTATGAAATACATACAAACACCCCTCACATCTAGATTCTGGGAAGTCTTTCTGGGCAGCTGAAAACACAAAGTCTACATTATTTTAAAAAATAGTCTTTACCCCCTCAGACAAGATCTGCTAATGAGACTTGATGTATGTTATAATTCTCTCCTTAAATTTTTATTACACGACACAAAGATTAAAGGATAAGCAAAATTGGCGCATCATTTTATCCTGACTGCCAGTTCATTTCTGTGGTAGCATGAAGGGTTGTTCCCCTATTTCTCTCTTTTCACCTTGAGTGAAGGTCAGGTGGTACAGAAGTAAAGGACACGAGCTTTGGAGTCAGAACCCATCTAGGTCTAGATCCCGGCTCCCTCCTCCCTGCTACTGGCTGTCCAGCACCAGGCAGGCTCCTTACCTTTTCTAAGCTGCAGTTTCCTCATCTGGAAAGTGGGAGGCACCCCTACTTCAAAGGCTGATTGTGAGTACTGAGTGACACAGTGCACACAAAGGGCTAAGCAAAGTGTCTGCTACATGATTCAACAGCAACAAGCAGAGAAGACAGCGAAGGACATCAATCACGTCAGAAGAAGGCGATGGAAGACTTATGAGGTATGTATTGACCCAGGATATTTTCTTTCTTTTACATGAGATTTAATATAAATGCTGAGCATGAAAGAAACCATTACAAATAATGACAAATCACATTTCCCTTATTAAACAATTTCTCTTTAGAAAGAAAGGCCTAGTAGGAGAAAGAACGCTAAAGAGTTTATCCAGAATTTCTGTGAAATCTCAAATCTACAATTAGAAAAAAGAAGAGTTAAAACAAGCTAAAATACCTACCATGGATCGAATGCCGGTTGTCTTTTTGAGTGGTTAGTTCCAGAACTGCTTTCTGATGGTAGGGAAGAAACTCTGGTTGACACATTATTTTCATGGAAAGAATTGTCTGGACGTGGAGATGGCACTGAATAAAGAAAAAGTAAGCCACTGATGTACTCTTTTTGTCAAAGCAGTTCTCGTGTTGTTCTCTTGCATTTTCTCTCACACAAACAAAATAAACTAACAAAAAGATAAGTCAAAATCCTCATTTGCCCTTCATGTAATTTTTATGTTTTCTGAAGCTGGAGGCATTCCAGGGAGCATCCCCCGCCCTCCCCCGCAACTGCTTATGACAGTAACTTGCAAGGGTCAATTAACAGCAGGCAATATATATTCAAGGCATAAACTGATGTGTCAGCTGATAAACTGGAGAACACCACAGGAGATTTAAAAGTATGAATATGATCCCCACCTCCCCATTTTGATATTCTTTCAAGTTGAGGCTTTCTTACATCATAAACCCAACTATGTAAAATCTATTCTTAGTCCGAAATGATTCTTAACAGTATGTGTGCTGGAACACACAAACTACAGTTTAACCCTTGCCACTTGGCAGGTAGTGTCAATTTTATATGTTTTTAAACTCAATTCCAAAGAAATTTGGTTATTTACACAAAAATAACTATTTTTCTCTAAGTTTTCAATCCAGGAGTAAACAAAATGACAAGCCACGATGTATGTGAGTAAATACTTTTCTGCTTTTCTTTAGGGGCGGGGGGTCATTACCTTTTCCTGTCAATTTCTAAGCATTATAAATCAAAATATATTGCAAATTTCATCACAAAAGGAATATACAGGCTGTATATAAAGACAAATGACACCATTTCACTTCACTCTTGGCCAGCAGGACTGAAAATGGGAAATATTCTAAAAACATCTGTCGTTTCAGTGATTCTGCTAAATCTTCATCCAGTTAGATTCAGTAGCATCATTGAAATGAGAGATGTCTCCAAATGTTTCACCTGGTTAAATCTTTTCCTTCTATTTCTAGACTTTCTAAAATAAAAATGTTCTACCTGCCAAACACTGAAGTCGATTATGAGGGGCTTTGCTGATAGTAACCTATTCACTTGCAATCAAAATAAAACTGTGTTTCTAGAGCTCAAGGACTAATTAATTACAAACTTAGTTAACATTTTAATATTAAAGTATACTCTCCAGACATCTACAGAAATAACATGTGTATGATCCACTTTGAAAGTAAAACTTACAGTGAGAGACTTTTGCTTATATGTACACTACAATATTTTGTTTAAATTTAATCTGAATTAAAATTTTAGTCCCACAAGGTCCTAAAG